>NC_049206.1:717500-1062500 GCF_013347855.1 Anguilla anguilla
TCCGACATGCTGCCCTATTGTGCAGCGGTTAGGGAACTGGGCTTGTATCACAGAGGTTGCAGGTTTGTTTCCGAGCATAGGCACAGTCGCTGTACACTGAAGTAATGCAGTAAACACTCGTGGATTTAGTCGGTGAAGTCGCTGTAAGAGCATCAGCCAAGTACCTGAATCCAGATGTCTCTCACTGGCTTCACACTGGGACTATTCTAATGACAATTAATTAATAAACAATTAATAAAGCATTTATTGGGTGATTTTTTATTTTATTTTTATTTATTTATTTTTAAATTTTTATTTGTTTCTGCTGTTGCTAGTTAGCGAACATAGTTGTGTGTAATTTAGGTAGCCTAATCTTTTTAAAACTTGTCTCAACTGTTGCTAGTCAGCAAGCTTAGTTGGGCGTTAGCTGAGAATATCTGTAGTTGACTTGCTGTTGTTAGTTAGTTAAAGGCGTTAGTGAAACTGTGTGTGGGGATTGGTGTTTAACTGCCCCGTATTGTTGAGCTAATTTCGAGGAGCTTCACCTGGTGCTTATCTGCTCTAATGAAGCTAATGCAAACACGTAATTGTCACCCAGTATTTATAGCTCCAGCAGAGGCTGCCATAGGCAGCCTCGTCATCAGTTTATCATGTTTTTAAACCCCATTCCCTTGTGCGTGCTGCCTCGCCCCAAATGGTCTGTTCACCGCAGGCGTAATTTAACCAACTTGATCTACCCACCCTTATCCACACCTCAGGAATTCACTGTCACAGGTGGATTATGGAACTGCCAGTCAGCCGTCCAGAAAGCTGACTTCATTACTGCCTTTGCCAAGACGAAGTCTCTTGACTTCCTGGCTCTCACGGAAACCTGGATCACTCCCGATAACACCGCCACCCCAGCTGCACTGTCTGCGGGATACTCCTTCTCGCACACCCCCAGGGCCTCTGGCCGAGGCGGGGGTACCGGTCTACTCATTTCCTTGTCCTGGAAGTTCTGTGTCCTCCCCAGTCCTAACCCTACTTTCTCCTCCTTTGAATTTCACGCGATTACTGTTACTCATCCCTCTACATTTCACGTTATTGTTCTGTACCGCCCTCCAGGTCCACTCGGCTCATTTCTGGACGAGCTGGACACTCTCCTGAGCTCTCTCCCTGAGGATGGCACTCCTGCTATTCTACTGGGAGACTTCAACCTCCCACCAGAAACCTCCCAACTGTCCAGGGTTGCCTCACTCCTGCAGTCTTTCGCCCTATCCCTGTCCTCCTCCCCCCCCACACACAAGGCTGGTAACCAACTAGACCTTGTATTCACCAGAGGCTGCTCCATTCCCCAACTTGCAGTGACTCCCCTCCATGTCTCAGACCACTTCTTTCTTTCTTTCTCCCTCTCCTATTTACTCCCCCTCAATTCATCCAATAGCTCACCCACAGTAACTTTCAGGAGAAATCTCCCTACTCTGTCACAATCCTCCCTCGTCTCCACTGCTCTGTCCACACTTCCCCCTCCTGCGTCTTTCTCTAACCTGCCAGTTGACCTTGCCACCTCCACCCTCAACTCCTGCCTCTCTCAGTCCCTCGACTCACTTTGTCCTCTTGTCTCCAAACCAGCACGCTCCTCACCCCCCTGCCCATGGCTGACCGAGTCACTACGCTCCAGCAGAACATCACTGCGGGCTGCAGAGAGAAAGTGGAGAAAATCCCGATCCTCTGATGACCTGACTGCATACCATACCCTGCTGGCGACTTTTACATCTGCCCTCACGTCTGCAAAAGCCTCTTTTTTCCAATCCAAGATCAGCGCATGTGTCTCTAATCCACGTAAACTATTCTCCACCTTCTCTTCCCTCCTCATTCCTCCTCCACCCCCACCTCCCTCTTCCCTCTCCGCAGATGACTTTCTGGCCGCCTTTGAAGGAAAGGTGGCTACAATCCGGAACTCCTTCACCCATCCAGTGAGCCCCCCAACCCCCCAGGACAACCCCACACCCACACTGACCTCCTTTGAAATGCTGGAGGACTCCGATGTATTACAACTGATCACCTCTCATCGCGCAACCACCTGTCCACTTGACCCCATCCCATCTAAAGTTCTCCAATCTATCTCCAGCGAGCTCCTTCCCTATCTGTCTTCCATTATTAATTCCTCTCTCTCCTCTGGTCATGTTCCCTCTGTTTTTAAGACGGCTCGTGTTACCCCACTACTCAAAAAACCCACCTTAGACCCCTCCGATGTAGCAAATTATCGACCCGTATCCCTTCTACCCTTTCTGTCCAAAACCCTCGAACGAGCAGTTCTTAAACAATTAACCTCTTTTCTCCATCAGAACAACCTGCTAGACCCTCTCCAGTCTGGCTTCCGATCTGGGCACTCAACAGAGACTGCACTCCTAGCTGTGACGGAGGCACTTGCCACTGCAAGAGCCTCACGCCTTTCCTCTGTCCTGATCCTTCTTGACCTGTCTGCAGCTTTTGACACGGTCAACCATAAAATACTCCTCTCCACCTTGGCTGGGATGGGAATTGCCGGGACTGCCCTGTCTTGGTTCGCTTCCTATCTTGCAGATAGGACCTACCAGGTCACCTGGAAGGGGTCTGCCTCTGCTTCTCATCCACTTGTTACGGGAGTGCCGCAGGGATCTGTACTGGGTCCTCTGCTGTTCTCCTTATACACCAGATCTCTTGGTTCAGTCATTAATTCACATGGTTTTTCCTATCATTGTTATGCAGATGACACACAACTCTTCTTTTCTTTCCCCCCCTCGGCCACACTGGTCAATGATAAGATCTCTTCCTGCCTGGCTGACATCTCCACCTGGATGGCCAGCCACCATCTGAAGCTCAACCTCAACAAAACTGAGCTGCTCTTCTTCCCGCACAAGACCTCCTTGCTTCGTGAACTCTCAATCACGGTTGATGGCACCACAGTGACTGCCTCTCACTCTGCCAAGAGCTTGGGGGTGGTCCTGGATGACCAACTGGACCTCAAGGAGCACATCAAGGCAACATCAAGGTCCTGCAGATTCCTCCTATACAACATCAGGAGGATTCGACCATACCTGACGACGCACTCCACCCAGCTGCTCGTCCAGGCTACGGTGACCTCTCGCCTTGATTACTGCAACTCTCTCCTTGCAAACCTGCCAGCTTGTGCCATACAGCCACTACAGATGATCCAGAATGCCGCTGCCCGGCTCATCTACAACCTCCCCAAATTCTCCCACGTCACTCCTCTGCTGCGATCACTTCACTGGCTACCGGTCGCTGCCAGGATCCGATTCAAAGCCCTGACCCTTGCCTACACTGCCGCCAACAGGACAGCCCCCATCTACTTGCAGGACATGACTCAATTCTATGTGCCTGCTCGACCACTCCGCTCTGCAGCAGCAGGGCGTCTTGTAACCCCTCCCACCCGCCCAAAGGGATCACAGAGCTTCTCCACCCTAGCTCCCCAGTGGTGGAACGAACTCCCCGTCCCTCTCCGAACCTCCCCCTCACTATCCATCTTCCGCCGTGGCCTGAAGACTCATCTCTTCAGACTATACCTAGAATAACCACCACCATGCTGTGTATATATATTTAAAAAAAAAATAAAATAAAAAAAATACCCTTTTTTCCTTGTCACTTGTTACATGTTGCCCCATCCCTGCACTTCTTGGTAAATTGTATTTGTCCTAATACTCTAGCTTAATCTTCTGCCTAGTTTGGCTTTGCAGATGTTAGACCAGGATAGTGTTCATTGTTCTCAGCTAGAAATAGCTGTACAAAACAAGTAATTGTACCTTACTGAACCCGTGTTCAGCAGTTGTCTACGATCATGAAAATGCACTTCTTGTACGTCGCTTTGGATAAAAGCGTCTGCCAAATGAATGTAATGTAATGTAATTTAGGTGATGAGAGAGCTGTGTTTTCATTAGTGATGTTATTTAGGTGATGAGAGAGCTGTGTTTTCATTAGTGATGTTATTTACGTGATGAGAGAGCTGTGTTTTCATTAGTGATGTTATTTAGGTGATGAGAGAGCTGTGTTTTCATTAGTGATGTTATTTACGTGATGAGAGAGCTGTGTTTTCATTAGTTATGTTATTTACGTGATGAGAGGACTGTTTCCTGCAGGAAATCGATGGAAAATCCCTACTACTGATGACCCGGAACGATGTTCTTACTGGGCTGTCAATCAAGCTGGGCCCCGCCCTGAAGATCTACGAGTTCCACGTGAAGCTGCTGCAGACGCAGCACCTGAAGAGCGGCACGGCGTAGCGCCCCCCGCAGGCCAGCAGGGGCGGAGCTACGAGCAGGCTCCTGCTCTGTGGAGCAGCTGAGCCTGCAGTTCATTATTTCAGCCACATGGGGGGGCGCTGTTATTCAATCCCGCCGAGTTCCTGGACGGACCCACGCATGGACGTTCCCTTAGGAATCGAACGCACAAAGGTGCGTTTCCTCAGCGACGGACTCAAGGAACTCCAGACGAGCACATTCTGAATGTGCCACTGAAGCCAAGAGCAGAACCAGAGAAAACCGGAACAAACCGGAACCTGCCTGTTCAACGGACCTGGTCGGACGCAAGAAAGACAAACCTGCTCAGCCCTGACCATGTTCCAGAACAAAGTCTACCGTCGTTATGAAAGTAGAATATTTGAATATTGGTAAAAAGTAAGCGTGAAGTCCATAATCTGCAGGGTGGCTCCTGGTTCGTTCCTATGGGGCTGAAGTTATTCCCCATGTTTTTTGGCACAGGTGGGACACCGTAGCCTTGCGGCTGCCCGGCTCACACCGCCACTGGTGGCTCGGTTCGGCAGTATAGGAGGGCCATGCCTTTTGGGAGGAGCTCAAGGGGAAGGACGGGATGGGGCGGGGCGGGGCAGGGCAGGGCAAGGGGGGGGGGGGTCATGAGACGATAAGTCAGAACACCGAACTGGCTCACGGACCGCCCTCAGAACTAGCTGAGCCAATCTCACCTCGTCAAGAGCAGAGCTGTAGGACCCTGGTCCAGGAGGGGCGGGTGGATGCTGATTTTCCCTGTGTTGCAGCGCTCAAGTCACTGGTCTTCATTCCTGGTCCTGGGGGGCCGCAGGGTCTGCTGCGGTCCCCAGCCCTGGTGCTGGGGGGCCGCAGGGTCTGCTGGTTTCTGCTGTAACTACACTTTAATCCAATTAATCCATTAAAGCAGTCGATCACCAAGTTAACCCACCTCACCTGGTTTCCTGGGTCTGAAATGGTTTCTTATATTAAGCAAAAACAAAAACCTGCAGCCCCCCCAGGACTAAGAATGAAGATCAGTGATTTAAGTGCTGAAGCTTACATAGTAAGTCATTGAGATTTGGCCAAAATGTGCGCGCAATTTTTCCAAAGCGTAAAATGGTTGCTGACTGAAAGGAAACCATAAAAACCTGCAGTCACAGCGCCCCCTCCAGGACTGGAGTTAAACCTGCAGTCACAGTGCCCCCTCCAGGACTGGAGTTAAACCTGCAGACACTGCTGTCCTCCAGGACTGGAGTTTAAGTTTGGTGAGCGCCTGAATGACAGCTGGGGACTGTGCTTGTGTTCTTACATGGGACCTTTTACTGTGGTCTAATCTATACATGAACTGGATTACAGAGTTAGCTGGAGAACTGCGCTGAGGTAAACCCAGAACCGTCCCAAATGTGGAACATGGACTGGAGTAAAAAGCCATTCTGGGGTTTCTCCGGTAATCCTGGCCCCCGTTCCAGGCTGATAGGAGGGAGTGTTGTGTTCCCCGTTACGTTTAGGGGTACAGCCGTGGCATTCACCCTTTAAATCAGGGTGTCTAGTGTGAGCTATGAGTAAACCCGAACCGAGGGCGGGGTGTGTGTGCGAATGGGCCGTCCGGCCCCAGGCCCACCCGGGGCTCAGAATGTGGGCTTTCAGGACCCAGCTCAAGACTGACGTTTGTAAATAAAGGTTCCGGATATTTCTCCAGCTGTGCCTGGGTGCTGTGTGTCTCATCCATACCCTTTCCTTTCTGTGGGTAGAAACCACATCAGCTCAAGTGTCATGTGACTGTTGGCCATGTTGGGCTGCCCCCATGCCTTTTAAAAAAAGAGACAATTCCACCCTGACTCACTCTTCCCCCTTTTTAACTGCTAACTGCATTTACGCTCCTTCTCCCTCATAAGCAGTAAATGGGTTTTGTGGTGATGAAACGCTTTGACCCTGCCAGACCTCTCCAGTGCGCTAGTGAATGAAACTCAGGCGTATAAAGACTGCAAAAGGCTTTTTATTCCACTCTATAAAAGTATTGAGAGCTGACAGTTCAGAGTTCGTAAAAAAAGGCACAATAAATGTGTTTATTCTAACAGTGTACCCCTCAACACACACACACATGCACGCACGCACACACACACAAGCCATGGCTCTTCACAGGTACACCAGTGGTTCCTATAGGGACGGGGTCACACTGTATGGAGTCATTAGAGATTTACCAGCGGGGTGTGAAAGGGGCAGTTAGGAGCAGTTAAGGGCAGTTCTGAGGTAAAGCAAACTGTGGCTCATGTTGTGTCCGTTTCTTCCGGAAGCATCCAGGCGCCCCGCCGCGTCCAGTGTCGCCCCCGGCGACGCGCACTCCTGCAGAACGAGAGGGAGACACACTGAGTCCTGATCTCACCTGTCCAGGTGCTCATTCGCTGCGGCTCCACAGCCAAGCTACCCACACCGCCGCCATTTCCTGCCCCTTCCAGAGCGGGTTTGAGCTCCAGAGCTCACGGGGGTAGGGGACAGAGCGGGTTGGAGCTCCAGAGCTCACGGGGGTAGGGGACAGAGCGGGTTGGAGCTCCAGAGCTCACGGGGGTAGGGGACAGAGCGGGTTGGAGCTCCAGAGCTCACGCGGGTAGGGGACAGAGCGGGTTTGAGCTCCAGAGCTCACGGGGGTAGGGGACAGAGCGGGTTTGAGCTCCAGAGCTCACGCGGGTAGGGGACAGAGCGGGTTGGAGCTCCAGAGCTCACGGGGGTAGGGGACAGAGCGGGTTGGAGCTCCAGAGCTCACGGGGGTAGGGGACAGAGCGGGTTGGAGCTCCAGAGCTCACGCGGGTAGGGGACAGAGCGGGTTTGAGCTCCAGAGCTCACGGGGGTAGGGGACAGAGCGGGTTGGAGCTCCAGAGCTCACGGGGGTAGGGGACAGAGCGGGTTGGAGCTCCAGAGCTCACGCGGGTAGGGGACAGAGCGGGTTTGAGCTCCAGAGCTCACGGGGGTAGGGGACAGAGCGGGTTGGAGCTCCAGAGCTCACGGGGGTAGGGGACAGAGCGGGTTGGAGCTCCAGAGCTCACGGGGGTAGGGGACAGAGCGGGTTTGAGCTCCAGAGCTCACGCGGGTAGGGGACAGAGCGGGTTGGAGCTCCAGAGCTCACGGGGGTAGGGGACAGAGTGGGTTGGAGCTCCAGAGCGCACGCGGGTAGGGGACAGAGCGGGTTGGAGCTCCAGAGCTCACGGGGGTAGGGGACAGAGCGGGTTGGAGCTCCAGAGCGCACGCGGGTAGGGGACAGAGCGGGTTTGAGCTCCAGAGCTCACGGGGGTAGGGGACAGAGCGGGTTTGAGCTCCAGAGCTCACGGGGGTAGGGGACAGAGCGGGTTTGAGCTCCAGAGCTCACGGGGGTAGGGGACAGAGCGGGTTGGAGCTCCAGAGCTCACGCGGGTAGGGGACAGAGCGGGTTTGAGCTCCAGAGCTCACGGGGGTAGGGGACAGAGCGGGTTTGAGCTCCAGAGCTCACGGGGGTAGGGGACAGAGCGGGTTGGAGCTCCAGAGCTCACGCGGGTAGGGGACAGAGCGGGTTTGAGCTCCAGAGCTCACGGGGGTAGGGGACAGAGCGGGTTTGAGCTCCAGAGCTCACAGGGGTAGGGGACAGAGCGGGTTGGAGCTTACCGTAGGCTGGACAGGACAGGTCACAGGAAGGCGCAGACCCGCTGTGGTCGGAAGGGGTTGGTGCTGGAGGAAACGCCTGTCAGCAGGGGGTCCTGCCCTGCATTCTGGAGGCAGAACTGCTGCAGGTCTGCAGCTGCCTGAGAAACCTGCAGGGGGTGCCAAAAACACAACATTACACATATGAGACTCCTGCAGAGAGAACACCTATTGGAGATTTTGGACCAACGTGTTAGACAGCGCTCTCCACCACAATCATCAAAACCTCAAATGAGGTGGTATCTTTTGGAAGAACGATGTTCCATCCCTCCAGTAGAGTCCCAGGGATAGAATCTATGCCAAAGCACATTGAAGCTGTTCTGGCAGCTCGTGGTGACCCAACACCTCGCCAAGACACTTTCCGTTGGTTTTTCCTTTAACTTGTCACCCTTCTGTATATAATGATGCTGACTGCATTAGAACCAATGCTAACCAGCACTAACACACACAAACATTATCTGCGCCTGCACATTACCTGACCATATTACCTGCGCATGTACTTCACCTATGCTTTGAATTCCTACATTCCCAAAACAAAGAATAGCAACAAAAAGGGATTCAGTTTAGCTGTAAAACTGCACTGTTAATAAGTTCAGGACTTAACTTTGGCAAGAGAAACAAATGGAAATAAGCTGAAATGCACAAATTTACACAGTATTTGTAAAAACCGCCAGTAACCCTTTTTTACATGGAGTAAAACACAGCAAGACAAATACAGCCAGCATCAAATGAAAATGTGTACAAAAGCTGCAGCAGACTGAAAACTAATTAACTGAATATGTAGTACTATCAGAATTTAAGGGTGTGCCACTCAAACTCAACCTCACACTCCAAACACACCGCTTCCCACAGCAGTATTTATTAAGGGTATACCGCAGGATGCTGGTGATAGCTTTGTTTTCAGGTTTTACACCACTGATTTTACGCAGATTCGTGGGATTGAAAAATCGGCTAATTTCCATTTACCTCAGATCGTTACAAAAACACAATTTGAGAAAAAGATGGAAAGTTGAGTCATAACGGAGTGTCCACACTTCCTTAATGAGCAGCTCGTTCCAAGAAGCCAGTTTGTAGTTTTCCCTCCGTTCCTAAAATACCATACTGTACTACAGCGAGCCAAGACCACGGATGTAAAAATGTAACGCATTTCTTTCTGTACTTCAGAACCAATTAGATATTAGCGTCACATTTTCAGCATTAGGTGACTTTTCACTGACGCAACGCATGTTCTACAGGAAATATACATTTTTTTTACGATTATAAATGCTTAATTCTGTGTAGAATCCCCCAATATACGCTGTTCTATTTTCGTGTAACAAAATAAGGAGAGGTTTGGTCAAGTTGCTTTACCTTACCAACCAACGTCATGGCTTTTGGCTCTTCATCGAGAAATGCCGTCTCCCGTATTTAAATAAGCCTGGCAGCCGTAAAGCCGCTAACCACCAACAACATTCTACATTACCGTTTCAGACAACAAATAACCCATATATCAGTTTCAGCGAAGGCTACACCGCAATTACATCCAGAAAAATGCTGCCATAATTCTGGTAAAGTTAGCTAGCTGAGCAGAAAACAAAATAGTCATCACTTACTACCAGAGGTTACATTAATTTGGGAGGCGCTTTAGACTATCTAAACAGACAACAATGTAGATCTAGTTACCACATTTATCCGCTCACCTAGCAAGATGGCTAACCTAACATGATTTAACAAAGGCATCGCACTTGAGCAGTAAAGTTAAAAATAAATTGTTAACTGTAGATAGTTGTCTAGCCTGCAAAACTCAAAGCTAAACGTTATATCGCCGATACAATATTGGTGTTTCCCTAGGCTAACTTTGTAAGACGGCTAATGGTTATCCACTCGTTGGCTAGCAAGCTAATCTGGCTCCCGAAAAACCAACAACATACATGAGGCTACAGCTAGGAAAAAGTTAGCCGTTCCAGCTCCACTTAGCTGCTGGACTCAAACTTTACCGAAACAAAAGAACACAGTTGGCTACTGAACCACATTCAAGTAAAGGGCGGCTCACACAGGATATATGGACATTCTTGCGGTTGGTTTGGTCTCCACGCCCAAGCTAACGTTAACGTAGCTAACTAGTTGAAATTTAGCTGGCGTGCCCCATACCTTAACTCTGTTGATACTCGCTTCGAAACGTAGCTGCTGGACCATTTTCTTCATGACAACGAGGTTTGATGAGCTAGACATTTCGACGTAGGTCTTCGTTGACCGCTTAAATGTGACAAACGATAAAGACAAACGACCAGTTGACCAGATTACAAAGCTTCCGGTTTCTCAACGCTCGCGCAGGTCACTGGTGCGCATGCGTCATGCCGACATCGCCTGTCTCCTCTGACGAAGTCGTCTTATTCGCATATGGGCGTATTATTGGCTCAAAAATAAATAAATGTGACTGTTCTACATATAAATGTAGCGGATCCATAAATAAACGCTGGTGATCTACAAACAAATGTAACTGATCCACGAATAAATGTAGCCGATCCACAAATAAATACAACGGGTTCATATTTGTGCGTCGCCAGACGCTTTCATTTATTTGCGGATTTTTCAGACAATCCTCGCCGCACGATTTGCAAATAAATCCACAGATAGGTTTTTTTTTCACTGAGTCTAGTCCAGCCAATCATATTTTAAGACATCTTTTCGCAAACGCTCACGTTACTCCGACCAATCACAGCACGTATACAGCTCAAGATTGTGTTGTGAAGCGCCAAGATGTTGGGAAGAGCCCGAGCCCACCCACGCGCCGCAGATCAGACACTTGGTGGTGCTGTGACAGTAGGATGAACATTCAGTTTCTAATCTGCTGTTGTCTACATAACAGAGGTCTGAAACACGCGATAGTCCTTCTTTCCTTCCTGTTCCAATACCCAAAACACTGTACAGTTAGGGTATAGGCCACAATAGTAAAACAAATAGCCGTTTCTGATATTATAATAATAATAATAATAATAATAATAATATACATTATTTATAAAAGTATATGGAAGGACAACAGGACTGGTTCCAAGCACCAAACTAAAGGTTACATTTCATTACATTTTATTTACCAGATGCATTTATCCTATGCGACACGATTAATTAAAGATTTATTCTTAATTTTGACATCCACAAAGTCTTAAGTTTTTCCATATTTTATTAAATACATTATGCATCTTTATATGTAATATGTAAGTTTTTTTTTTTTTTCCTTTTTTAAAGAGCTTCTGAATTTGCTGGATGGAGCTGGACGGAGCTGGATGGAGCTGGATGGAGCTGGACGGAGCTGGATGGAGCTAGACATGTGAGTGTGTCGCTTGTGCGAATGTGTCATAGCCCTGCTCTGTCACAGGCAGTGGGGCTTCTTTCAATCCTCTTCTAGCACCCCACACCTTTTTCATCAGCGCTGTGGAGAGCACAGTCAAAATAAATACTCATAAACACCACACATCTTTCAGGAACGCTTTTCCCATGTGAAATGTGCACAGCTGTGGCAGTGAAACATCTCAAATACAATTACTAAACCTGCTTACTTTAAATATTTCACTTCCTGAGCTTTGAAAAAATGATTTTCAATTTTCTGAAATAATAATTTAAATATTTTATAATTTAATTATACCCTTGAATAACTTAAAAAAACATGAAATATTTCCATAGAACCAGCACCACAGTACCAGTGACACAGAACCAGCACCACAGAACCAGTACCATAGAACCAGCAGCATGAAAAACTCACCAGAGCCAACAGCAGAGAAACCAGAGACTGGACGTGGCCTTGTACCTCTCTGGGTCGGGCGTGGCCTTGTACCTGTCTGGGTCGGGCGTGGCCTTGTACCTGTCTGGGTCGGGCGTGGCCTTGTACCTGCTGGAGCTGGGCGGGTCTTTGCATTCTGCTATAAAGGCCTGCAGTTCTGACTGCTGAACTCCAGCCTGCTGCTGCTGCTGGAATACACAATCAGAGTGAGAGCACCCACACACACACAGGCGCTCACAAACACACACTCACACACACACACACAAACACACACACAGGTGCTCACACACACACACACACACACACAGGCGCTCACAAACACACACTCACACACACACACACAAACACACACACAGGTGCTCACACACACACACACACACACACAGGCGCTCACAAACACACACTCACACACACACACACAAACACACACACAGGCGCTCACACACACACACTCACAAACACACACTCACACACTCACACACACACACACACACAGGCGCTCACAAACACACACTCACACACACACACACACACAAACACACACACAGGCGCTCACACACACACACACACACTCACACACACACACACAAACACACACTCACACACACACACACACACTCACACACACACACACACTCACACAAACACACACATATGTATACACACTCACACACACACACACTCACACACACTCACACACACAAACGCACACATATATGTATACATACTCACACACACACACACACACATACACACACACACACACCTTAATGGTCTCGTATGTGTCTGTGAAAAGGGCGATGAAGAGGCTGATGACCATGTAGATGAAGAGTGAGGTGAAGGAGTACAGGTACACCCTGCTGAAGAGCCACACCAGCCAGCCCTTCTGCCGCAGCTGCCTGAAGGTGTGGAAAATGTCGTCCCCGTTAATGAGGGAGAACAGGCACTCCGACACCGTGTTCAGCGTCTGGAACTGGAGAGGAAACACACAAACACACTACTGCACACTCTACATAAAATACATATACATGACACTCACTATCCTATGCAGAGAGACCAACATGACACTCACTATCCTGTGCAGAGAGAGACCAACATGACACTCACTATCCTGTGCAGAGAGAGACCAACATGACACTCACTATCCTGTGCAGAGAGACCAACATGACACTCACTATCCTGTGCAGAGAGACCAACATGACACTCACTATCCTGTGTAGAGAGACCAACATGACACTCACTATCCTGTGCAGAGAGAGACCAACATGACACTCACTATCCTGTGCAGAGAGAGACCAACATGACACTCACTATCCTGTGCAGAGAGACCAACATGACACTCACTATCCTGTGCAGAGAGAGACCAACATGACACTCACTATCCTGTGCAGAGAGAGACCAACATGACACTCACTATCCTGTGCAGAGAGATACCAACATGAGACTCACTATCCTGTGCTGAGAAAGACAAGCGTGACACTCACTATCCAGTGCAGAGAGAGACCAGCAGGAGGCTCACTTTCTTGTGCTAAGAGAGACCAGCAGGACACCCACTTTCTTGTGGTAAGAGAGGCCAGCAGGACACTCACTTTCTTGTGGTAAGAGAGACCAGAGGAGACTCACTTTCTTGTGGTGAGGTCCCAGAACAATCCACCCGCAGAAACAGTAGCCCAGGTAGATGATGGTAGCACAGCAGCAGAACTGGACCACGTGAGGGAAGGCCGCCCTCATGGTGAGGATGAGAATCTGCGGGAATGAGCGGGACCTTTCTTCAGCTCAGAGCTCACACGTCTTATTCTGTATATGAGGTCGTCCAATCTTAGAGAAATTTTCTCACATTGTATTTCTGGAAAAACCCCAGATAGCGGAGAAGGCCGACCCACACCAGCATTGTCGCCGTTCCCAGGAAGAGGCTGCAGATGTCGTAATTAGTCAGATTCTGGAATAAAAGCAATGGTGACATTTTAATGGTTAAATTCATCCATTTCAGGTGAATGTAACATTGGCAATAAGGCAGTGTTCTCAGGACTGGTGGCAGTTGGTGTGCAGTGCCCTTAACCTGACCTTGGTCTGGATCTCCATTTTGAGAATAGAGCCAGCGATGGTTAAGGAGTCGCTGAGGATGATGAGGATGTACCAGCCATTCACAAACTCCATCCTGTCTGACCAGGACACCTTTTTGCCATGCAGAGTTTGGAAAAACACAGCATATTCCTGAATGACAAAAAGGCAAATTGGAATGAAACAAAGAAACCGATGCATATTACGTGTACATGTTCATAGACAAGTAAACATAACACATATAACATTTCAAAATGTCAGTAGTAACATCATAGTATGTAGACATGACTTCAGACTATACCACTAACTCACAGCACAGTCATTACTCAGACCATACTGCTAACTCACAGCACAGTCATTACTAAGACCATACTGCTAACTCACAGCTCGGTCATTACTCAGACTACACCGCTAACTCACAGTAGAGTCATGACTGAGACTATTCCGCTAACTCACAGCTCGATCGTTACTCAGACCCTAGCGTTAGCGTCACTCACAGACTGCAGCTTAATCCCGCTGCTGACGGACCTGGCGCACAGCGCCAGCGAGGCCACACACGCCAGGATGACGAGCCCGTCCAACAGCAGCAGCTCATGGATGTTCTTACCCGCTGGAGAGGAACCGCGCACGTTAGCACGTTAGCGCAAAATCTGTAACATCACACTTCTGAGACATTCATAAGACATCGAACTACTCAGTGCTGAATAACGGGACTGTAAACCTGAAGATTTAATATAGGTCTGCTTTGAGAAAGATGTCGAAACATTAAAACATTACTATTGAGTTACATGTCGCTGCAAGGCAGAATCGTCAAGGCCAGGCACGAGCTGTCCTCTCATGAGAAACATTTATTTTCAAATCACAAAACAGGAGAAAATAAAGAGCAAAATTAAGAAACGCTGTATGAGCAATGATATAATAGTGCCCATCCAGAACGCATGCTCGTCTGCCAGACCAGGGCAGCTGAATCAGAACCAGAACTGAGAGAGGTCAGAGAGAGGTCAGAGAGAGGTCAGGCGTGAGCACTCACGCCCTCCAGACACGCTCCAGTCCGAGCACTCGTTAATTCCCACGTCGTTAGCCAATGTGACGCTCAGCTGACCACTGTGGGCTTTGTTACCGAAGCTGATCTGAACATGGGGGGGGGGGGGGGAAGGAAGAGAGGAAGAGGGGGAAAAAAGAGAGGGAAGGAGAGAGGAAGAGCATAAGTCAAAGAGAGAGGAAAAGAAGGGAAGTGGGAGAGAGATAGGAAGAGAGGGAAACAGATAAATAAATAATGCAGTTAATTTCACAACTCTGTTAAGCGATCTTTACTAATGGCCCTGATATAAAATGGACTCACAGTGATAGAGAACACGTAGCAGTCGGGCAGCTCCTGGTGTCTCACTGTCTGCAGGTTTATGGCCTTCAGCTTGATGTAAACATTCACACAGACCAGCCTGATGAGAGACACCCAGGTGTGAAAAAGTGTGTAATACAAACAGGAGAAAGGAAAGTGCAAAAGAAAATTTACAGAATGTGAGAAAGTTCTTGAAGAGATTCTTTGATCAATGCAGAGCGGTAGGTCTAAATGATAGGTGGATATCGACAGGGAAAAAAGCACCTCTTAAAATCCAGAGTGAAGTTGAGCTGCTGTCTTGCCTTCAGAGTGTTTGTCAGAGGCTGGACTGGGTAAATATCCGTGCACTCTATCAGAATGAACACACACAGCCCTTATACATGCATGCACTCTATCAGAATGAACACACAAAACCCTAATACATGCATGTACTCTATCAGAATGAACACACAAAACCCTTATACATGCATGTACTCTATCAGAATGAACACACAAAACCCTTATACATGCATGTACTCTATCAGAATGAACACACACAGCCCTTATACATATAGTTTGGCAGGGTGTTAGTGCTGAGAGAGTGTAGTTTGGCAGGGTGTTAGTGCTGAGAGGGGGTAGTTGCAGGTGGATGGCTGGCTCTACCTGTTTCGACGTGGGGGTCGATGTGGAAGGACTCACTGGCAGGGGAGATAGTGCTGTTGCGGTAGTGTTGTTGGCATAGCGACAGGGGTGTAGCCACACCCCCACTCTTCTCATAGGCATGGTTACCAGCCGTGAGATTCCCCAGGTTCATGTACTGAGCACAATACACACAGAAGCAGCCTCAACTACTTTAATTTCCTCTATTGTATTGCAGAAAGTAGTGATATAAATGCAATGAATGAAATCTAAATAAAAGATGAGTAGAAACTTCTGTAACTCTAGCAACATAACATCATACCCTCCTGAGACATCGGCAGAAAAAAAGTAATTTTTTTTGTTGTTGACATAATTAAAGCAAACATCTTGGATGTCAAAATGCAGCGCATTGAAGATATCTTCAAAAAAATGTTTCTTTTTTCCAATGGCTGTCCCTCAGTGCAGGATTCAGCCCAGCAGAATATGTGGCTCTGGAGGTTAAGACCAGAGACTCATGAGCCGATAAAATATCCCAAGCACAGGAAACAGAAATAACGAGGCGAAAGCAGGACTGCAGTCCTCACGCCGACGCTCACTGCTGTAACAGGAAGAGCAGCACAGCAGCGCAGCCAGCTCCTTATGAGGGTGTTCTACTTCCTACCTGCCGGATGATGTAGTCAATGTGGTCGTACACCTCACTCCTGCTATAGACAGCATATGTGTCCATCCTGCGATCAGCGTATCCTTTCAGAAAGAGGTGTCTGAAAGCCATCAGGTTCTCCTCTTTAAAAGTCACCATCATCTGATTACTGAGCCCAAAAGACACCAGCTGGAACCAGAAATGCATTCAATTATGGCCACTTCCTCCCCTTCAGAGCCTATTAATAACTAAAATACTGAATGAAATGAAATAATGTCCTTGGGGAGAACATTTGTCCTTAAATTTGACAGGTTGTTTCCTTAAAGACCCTGTGCAATCACTTTTTCTCTCACATTTTAAGAGTTCACTAAGCCAGAGGATAAAGTTAGGCAATTTCTTTTTCCAAATTCATAAACAGGAAAATGAAAATTCCCATATGATATGATCTGTGATTGTTCTGAAATGGTGAAATGGATATTCACAAGTCTGCTTCTAATCAGCAGCCCAGCAAACAGATTCAACACTGATTAACATTAACATAGCACAACACAATGAGGAGACCAGGCCATTCAGCCCAACAGTACTCGTCATTTTCTTATGGCTAAATTGTACCCAGTGTTCTGACTGCTGTCCCTGCCTCCAGCACATGACCTGGCCAGGTATTCCACACAGCGACGCCCCACTGTGTGCGAAAATACTTCCTAATGTCTGCTATTTTTCTTTTTGATGAGGCAGAGCTCACCTGTGCAGTGATGAGGCAGAGCTCACCTGTGCAGTGATGAGGCAGAGCTCACCTGTGCAGTGATGAGGCAGAGCTCACCTGTGCAGTGATGAGGCAGAGCTCACCTGTGCGGTGATGAGGCAAAGCTCACCTGTGTAGTGATGAGTCAGAGCTCACCTGTGCAGTGATGAGGCAGAGCTCACCTGTGTAGTGATGAGGCAGATCTCACCTGTGCGGTGATGAGGCAGATCTCACCTGTGTGGTGATGAGGCAGAGCTCACCTGTGCGGTGATGAGGCAGATCTTCAGGATCTGCAGGCACAGTTTCCATGGTTTCCGCCCTCGCGCCCGGAACTTGTCACAGGGGTTCATGAAGAAGTACTTGAGTTTCCTCCGGAAGTGCTCCACTTCCTCTGAGTCCAGCCCCCTGTTGCTTCTGCCCGGGAGAGCGGTTCGGGCCGGCCCGGTCCATCTGGGCGGGATCACCCCGGCCATCGCTGACAGTCAGAACCGGGCTCCAGTCAGACCCATACTCCTGTCAAAGTGGCCATATTATGAGTCTGAGTTTGATGGACAGAGCCGCCGTTGCTAAGTTCAGCTCCCTGCATCCTGGAGCTCTCTCCTGCAGAGCCTCATCCTGCCCTTCCCCACAAAACTCTCGTAAAATCTCCTTCTGCTCCGGTCCTGTGTTCCTGAACTATCATTATGAAAAAACTTAATGTTTGAGAGTCCCTTGTTCAGAATTTCAGCAATGTGCATTGCGTCCCCATTGCTCTGTGTCTGTAGTCAGGGAATTTGCGGCTGTTATAGAATCGATTTGCGGTGGAGATATAACGCTACTGAGTAAGATCTCTCATTCCTGTCATTCCCGCACCACACACTGGTTTGGCTTCATTCTCCAGCTCTCTGGAACATTCCATCTCTGACTCTGCCACAGTACAGTAGCCTACATCCATCTCAGAGCGAACCCAGAAAACAAACAAACCGTATAGTACATCCATCTCAGAGAAAACCCAACAAAAATAAATAAATAACAAACCATACAGTACAACCCCAAAACAATGAAACATTACCATTCAGGGCTAGCAATACTCGCATGCAAGATTACAGAAACCACTCTATTCCAAATGCACAGTGTGTGTAAAATCATGTTATATTCAAAAAAAACACATACATTGTACTTTTTAACTTGTGCGGCATGTAGACCAACTGGTCAGAAATATTTCAGTGTGTCACAGGTAGACTGGAACAGAGAGGAGCAATACAGATAAGAGTTGACATTTTTAAAAACCTGTCTGCACTTACCAACCTCCCCTGCTTTCTCACAAACAACTCCAAACTTCATCAAAACGAGTGCAAGACCAACTGAGAATAGCACAGCTACTGATGACACCAAACTACCTTTTTTATTCATATTTATTGTAATTTTCCTATTATTGTTCAGATATATTTTTGATACCACATATCAGGTTCAAATGAGCTTGCAAATATTTACGAGATACTGCCCTTCAAATTAGCACAGTCAGATAAATACGCCTGGCGTAAACCTAATTTGAGCGCTGCTTAAAAACATATCAAAAACAATATCATTACCACACATCTCCACTATCTTCATTCTAAATAACAGAAGCTCTGAAATCTGCTACTTATAGTATATATCATCACAGGCTACCAATTACTCTGCACACAGCTCACAGACCTGTGAGTTATCCAATACTGAGTTATCCAGTACTATTAACTGTGCGTTATTCAATACCAAAACTAATAACTTGCGTTATCCAAAACTAATAACTGTGCGTTATCCGAAACTAATAGCTGCGCGTTATCCAAAACTAATAGCTGTGCGTTATCCGAAACTAATAACTGTGCGTTATCCAAAACTAATAACTGTGCGTTATCCGAAACTAATAACTGCGCGTTGTCCGAAACTAATAACTGTGCGTTATCCAAAACTAATAACTGCGCGTTGTCCGAAACTAATAACTGCGCGTTATCCAGTACTAATAACCGCAAAAGCATTCATATAGACCTCAGGTCTTTCAATCAGAAATTTGGTTTTCTTACCTCTGTTCTAGTCTTGTAGCAAAAAAATTTTTGTCTGTAAATCACCTGATGAAAGATGAGGGACAGCTTATTCACACAGATGACATGACTAGAGCTCTCACCCACGCTGTGAAGTGCGACTGCAAGTCTTAAGGAGTTATGTCAGCCAGTGAGGGAGAAAAAAACATCACCGGCAGGTGGGCGCGTGGGTGGAGTGGGCATGTTTAGCCTATACTTTACGAAGTCGTTCTAATTTGTGAAATATTAAAGTTATGCAAATATTGATTCTCTGAAACGGAAATTTAAGTCGGTCCAGTGGATTCCGAAATTAACACGTCAGAAGGAAACATTGTGAGAATCTCTTTGTATTTGCGGCTAAACTATCTGTCAGCTGACGTCCACGGCACGTGGCAGAAAAACCACAAAACAAAAAACCTCTCGTCATCTAAATGATATAAAATTTGGCATACTATCTAGTTGGTGAGAGGTTATGGCTTTTCGTCCTAACATGAACAAATATCCGATAATTACGAAAACAAATTATTGGGTAGCTAGCTTGTCTTTAAGCGAAAGCCAGTTTAATATAATGCGACGAGTGGGGTATTTTCAAAGTAAGGATTTGATCGTACGTGGCATAGGTACCGTTCCTTGATCTCCCATATCACCACGCAGTAACATCGATACTTTCATTTGAATCGGAGTGATGCTTTTAGACAGAAGGGCTTTCATTCTGCTACTGACTCGTCACCTCGGGGCGATTTTAACTATAAACCTAGTATATCTGCAGTAGTTTTAAAAACCGCACACAAAAAAAACTGGCGCAGCGCGAGACCTAGTATTCCCGGATGGAGACATTCTTCGGCGACCGCTGTCAGATCCTTCACTACGTCGAGGGCTCGAGGGCGAGACTGGGCTTGCTTTGCACATCGGGATTGGCGCCGACCCCAGAATCAGAATGCTCCCATTAGGAAGTGTGCACTGCCCACCCCGTACGCCAAACCGTGCTTTCCTCTGCACTTTCTTTCAGTTTAAGGGAAGAAGTGTTAGAAAGCGTTGAAAAAGGTGCCACGGCGGGAGCTCGCGGCCACAGGGGGGTTGCATTGTAAATTGCACAGACATTGTGTACTGTTTTTCTAGGTGTCCTGCAAAAACCTTGTATCCTTAAAAAGTGGAATTCTCGGGAGAAGTAAGAACATCCTATTAACAGCTTACTATATCTATTTACCAACATGGGTTGTGGTTTAGTCTGTTTAGTCGTAATAAATGCACTTGGTTTTGAACCAAGTGCATTTATTGTTGAGAAGACATTTACACCGGGCTGGGCGATAACCTTTAATGTACGTCAAAAAAAAAAAAAATTAAACACACACATAAATGACAAAAAAATCGATATACGCAAGACATGACACCGAACGACTGATCTCATGATTGTTGCAAAAGCTAGAAAAATCTGCACCGTGGTTTAGTGTAAGGAATTAGGACTACAAGGAGGCAAAAGACGGGCGAGGACAAACAACACTTCACGCATTCCTGTTTTCTCAAAGATTTCTGCTTTTTAGTCTCTCCGTTTCCGTTTTGTGCGGGCTATGCGCAGTACAATGGACGTCTGATACAGCCGTTCGCAGTTCTACGAACTCCCGAGTGACACGGAGCTCCAGGCGCTGGCTCGTCTCAGTGGTTATATTTTTCTTTATCCGTGTGGAATCTAAAAACCATTAGCAGCATTTGCTGTGATCAGACACTAAAAAGAAACAATGCATTACGACTCTGCGTAAACACGGCTGTGTATCAGTTAATACAGGAGCTTAAACAATGTCCAGGTTTTCAGTATTGCATTATGAGGAAAACATCTTAAAATGTATATAAAAAAACAGGACATTTTTAAAGCCAAGACAAAATTTAAACCCAGACCATGACATGCTACCATAATATTAATTATTGCATTCTGTCTGTTGCTGTAATCTCATACATTCTAAAAACAAGCATACGTACACATGGGCTTGTCTTTGGCTACCTATGAAAATATCTCTCCACTTACAGAATATTAAAAACTAAAAATGTTTCCCAGATTTTAATATTTACAAACGATAAATTGTCTGTACAAAAAATTTACCAAACAGCTTGAGTTTGGCAGCTGCCGTTACCAACTCATGTGGCTAATGAAAAGATAAACAATTTCCTCACATCTATTTCAAAATAGAGTGTGTAGCACAGCGGACAGAAGCCCGTTAGTAACTGGAGTAGGGTGCGCTGTGGAACGGGGGGTTCATGGATCGAGAGCGGAGGGGCTGAAAGGCGCCCCCCCCACTGTCGCCCCCGGCAGCCACCTGAGGCTCAGTCTGCAGCTCCTGTGGGAGCTGGGGGGCCCCGGGGTCCCCGGGCTTGGGCAGGGTGGAGGTGGAGGATGCCCCAGCAGTGCTGTGGAGGAAGCTGGCTTGGGCCGGTCGGCAGGGCAGGTTGAGAGAGCCCGTCTCCGAGGAGGAAGCGCCCGTTACCAAACAGGAAGCGCCCAGCCCCGAGCAGGAAGCGCTCCACTCGCTCTCCGGGTGGAACGGCAGCGTGGACTCGCACGCTTTCCCGTAGTTGGACTCATTCGACAGCATCCTGGAGAGGTCGTTCGTGGCACCCATGCATTTGGGAGGCAGGTATTCGCTGCAGGAGAGCCCAGCTACAGAGGAGACACGGCGTCACGATATGTCACATTGCAACTTCACACATAGCGACAGTGTGACAGTGTGTCACGATATGTCACGATATGTCACGATATGTCACAACGCAACTTCACACATAGCGACAGTGTGACAGTGTGTCACGATATGTCACAATGCAACTTCACACATGGCGACAGTGTGACAGTGTGTCACGATATGTCACATCACAACTTCACACATGGCGACAGTGCTACATGCTACAGGTCCCGAATCAGTGTGACAACATACTAACCCTAACCCTAACCCTAACCCTAACCCAACATACATGTGACTGTTCAGAGCTGAGAGACCATGATCACAGTCAGGAGTTAAACACACAGCAACTAGAGTACATAGCAAAAGCTTTGATCTGTATGTACTTACACAGATGCCCTGACGCACACTCACACATTAACGCACACACACTCACATACACTCACATACACAAACACTCACACGCACAGACACTCACACACACACTTGCACACACACACACTCACACACACACACACGCAGACACTCACATACATTCACACACGCACTTGCACACAGACATACATGCGTGCGCACACCTACACACACACACGCGCGCACACACACACACACTCACTCGCACACACACGCACACACACACACGCACACACACACACCCACACATTCACACTTAATGTCTCATTTGGCACTCGGTACCTTTCAGAGCCTGGATTCTCTCGTTCTTCACTCTCTGCACCTCGTCTGTGATTTTGGTGATGATGAAGTTGGAGGACCTGCTGAGCTGGATGGACTCCACCAGAGTGTCCAGGCCTTTGGGGTTCTCGGCCAGGTAGTCCAGCAGCTTGCCTGTCCTCTTTCTGTTAGTCGTCCTGCAGTTGATCTCCTCTGTGTCTTCTCTGGACAGAATCTTTCGGGACCGCAGGTAGTCAAAGTGCCGATCTGCGATGATTTTATCGCACAGGTAAGGCCGCAGTCTCTCCAGGACCTGGCAAAAAGGGGCAGGGCTGTACGTTTACAGACAACAAGATACTGACACATGTACACAGTCACTGCAGTACTGACACACATGCACACAGACACTGCAGTACCTACCCAGAAGCACACAGAGAGTGGAGTACTGACCCACATGCGCACAGACACTGCAGTACCTACCCAGAAGCACACAGACAGTGGAGTACTGACCCACATGCGCACAGACAGTGGGGTACTGACACACATTTGCACAGACTCTGCAGTACTGACACACATGCACACATACAGAGGAGTACTGACCCACATGCACACAGGCACTGCAGTACTGACCCACAAGCACACAGACACTGCAGTACTGACCCACATGGACACAGACACTGCAGTACTGACCCACAGGCACACAGACAGAGGAATACTGTTACATACATGCAAATAGTGGAGTATTGACACACATAAATCACAGACAGTGGAGTACTGACACATGCACACAGACCATGGAGTACTGACACACATGCACATAGGATGAAATACACTGTAATTGGCACACATACATGGGAGTGTGGGTTTTTTTCCACTGTTGGAACGTTGAATTACAAGCTTTGGCTTTTCACCTTGCGGGGAAAGGGGTTTGTGCTACTGTATTGTGATCCCTACTTGAGCATGCCACATGCTGAAACAAAATGCTGTGGTACATTTCAGAAGACTCACTGGTAATATAGGTTATAAATGAAGTGACATGTCTGCGTGGATTGTGGCATGCAGGTACAACTTCCTCCACAAGCTGAAAAAGACGTGGGGCGTCATGCCCTGGAAAAAAAACGTTGGCATAGCAGCAGTTGACTGTAGGCTAATTGTTGAACGGAGTTTTCTCAGAATCATCATTATGGAATCAAAATTTTAATACGACAATGTCAGAAAATAAATATTCGGTCTCGCTGTGCATTTTGACACTAGAACACTGCGAACAGGCACGGCACGGCACGGCACGAGACAACTGCCAACGCGAACAGTGGCAGGAGCACCGACACACATTTACACGCGCGCTTAACGCCACGGGCCCAGCACACAAGCGCGTGCAAGGACTGCGCCTTTCACTTCCACTAAATGGGCCTCGCTTTTATTTCTTTCTGTTTTTAGAAATGGAAACAATTTATCCCGCATTAAACCGCGAGCTGAACGAACAGCCTACGCCTCACCTCCTTTTTTATTTCGGCCATCTCATCTTCCGTCAGGTGCGGTGTGTCCATCGCGATCCAGCCGAAGTCACCTCTTCCGGGGTGTTTTATGTGCAGCGAAAGCCACGAGAATTAGTGAAAAGACGAGGTTTCGCACTTCCACGAGTTTCCAGTATTAGCCTACCAGTGGACGAAGGGCAACGCCTTCCCTTTGGCCGTACTGTTGTGCGTTAGAAAGTTTTGTCTCGCAGTTTATGAGGTCATACTACGATATTCCCTGTCCTACTGTAAACTAAGTAAATTTCAATGAGAAGAGAAGTCGGCTGCACCAGGTTACTTCCTGGTTGCTCTAGCGGGAGTGACGCGAACTGAAGCTATTCGCGGTGTGTATTTTTTCAGCAGTTTATGGTTGTGACTAATCAAAGGGGATTTTCTCGTCCCTGCTGCAGGAACTGGTGCTGTACGCCGGTACACGACCACGATTATAATACAACAAAGGACTGCTTCTGCCTTTTTGGTGTAACGAGACAGAGAGAGAGAGAGAAGAGAAGAATCAGCGTGTACCTTCCTACATGCTTTAGTAATTAGGTGCTGTGATTTCATGACATTCAGACCAAAAAAGGCTAAGTTTCGCCCTTGTATCTCATTTTAAATTCTGTCTTCACTGACTCGAATACATTTTGCAGTGAAACTTCCTCCCAGAAATAATTATTCAGCGCGTCCCTTAGTGAGCACCTGCAATCCGTGCATTCAGAGCTACTAGCCACAGAACTACTGTCAGCCAGCAGATGGAACTGTAACACTGTACACAGGCTATTATGTTGGATTCAGATTTTCTCTCATGATGTCTAGAAAATTGAACAAATTGAATGGAACAAAAACAGATGTTTTGCATTGTGTCGTTATTTAAATAAACTAAAAGCGGTATTTATGCGATTTCTGCTTCGCAATGTACTTTGTATATACTTTTTTGATGGGGGGTGGGGGGGGGGGGGTGGCGCCATACATGTCATCACCTGCGCGGGATTGTTTGAACTCATCCATAAGTTGAATGTATTTTAAGTTCGCAGATAAACATACTTTAATGAAGACTGAGTCCGAGAAAACGTATTTCCCATAAATACGGGGCCTGGGGAATTCCAGGAAGCTCATGTTTTTCTCTTTTGTGTTTGCAGAGAAGTGACGCACCGTATGCTCACTCATCAAGATGCGCAATTACTGGCGCACGCGCGGGCAGCGCTCGGTTTCAGAAAACACGTGACGCGACCGCTCCCAGGATATTGTCAGAGATAGAGATCAGGCCCAGCCCACCGCTCAGACGGAAAACAACATGTCACTGATGCTTTTCATTCCTCTCCGTGTTTAAGTGAAATCTCGCGTGAGCGAAGAACAGAAGCAGAAAGAGTGACTGGTTGCTCTCTAAGGTACACACTCCCTCTCTCTGTCTGTCTGTCTGTCTGTCTGTCTCTATCTCTCTCTCTCTCTCACACACACACACACACACACACACACACAGGGGGGCCTGGGGCAGCTGCTGCAGTGGAATTGGGCTGTGGGTGGAGAGGCAGGCCCAAACAGCTGTGCCCTGATTTATCCTCCCCTCCCCAGCCGCACACGCTCCTGCTCACCTGCCTGTGCAGGTAGCTCTGCAGCTACCCAACGGGCATGGACTTGTCACTGTATCTGGGCTGACCATAAGAGGAACTCACCTGTCTGACCATAAGAGGAACTCACCTGTCTGACCGTAAGAGGAGCTCACCTGTCTGACCGTAAGAGGAACTCACCTGGCCGACCGTAAGAGGAACTCACCTGTCAGATTTTTTTTTTCAGGATGATTTGTGCACTGCCCAGCTTGTCTGGGGAAGGCGTCTCCATGGAAACCGGCACTGGGTCCTGGGCGGAATGTTCCCCGGGCTCCCCCGACACATTCCGCAGCAGCCTGGCCTTTTCATGTTCCAGATCCGCTCAATTATCCCGAATCCTCCCAGCATTCCAGGAGTCCGGAATTCCGCCACATTAAAAAAAAAAAAACCTTTTCCATGGGGCACAGATAGTTTCTCGTTTCTGTCCTATAAGCAGATCGTTGGGTTAAATAAATACAAACTGCTGATGCTGGTTATTAGGTGGGTTATTAAAAACTCCAAGGCTGGAGTTAAACCTGCAGACACTGGGGCCCTCCAGGACTGGAGTTAAACCTGCAGACGCTGCGGCCCTCCAGGACTGGAGTTAAACCTGCAGACGCTGCGGCCCTCCAGGACTGGAGTTAAACCTGCAGACGCTGCGGCCCTCCAAGGCTGGAGTTAAACCTGCAGACGCTGTGGCCCTCCAGGCCCGGAGTTAACCTTAAGACACTGTGGCCCTCCAGGCCCGGAGTTAACCTTAAGACACTGTGGCCCTCCAGGCTTCCCCACATGTAAATATGTTGACTACTTTATACACAGGACCATTTGATAGGCCAACTGACAAAGTAGAAGGAACAACACGCGACCCTTCATCGTAAAACTTCATATATTATATCGCAGAACAACTCAAGTTTGCCCCAACTTGCTAGTCAGGCATTGCGTCCATGATGTATGGTGTTATGACGGTCATAGGACGAAACACACAGACCTCGGGTCTCTCGACACGTGCTAACAAAGTCCTCCATTCGCCTCGAGGATAAAAGGTAAGAAATATCATCCTGCGCCACGCGCTCAACAACATATTTATCAGAAAAGCCCCTCGTTCTGGCCACAATACAAACGCGGCATTTGAATAAGTAAGCTAAATGTCATTTAAAAATATCACATTAAATATACAGACTTCATGATCTCCTGTTGGCTATGCCCAACGTTTCACCGTAACTTGGGTATTCGCTGTTCAGTCTTCCACGAAATAATTAGGGGTCTTGCTTTCACCCACCAGTAGTCTCAAAATAAATACCCTAAACAATATGGGACCAATACACACACCACCAGCGGAGGCGCAGACGTCCTTATGATTTAATATTTAATATCTGTAATGATACGTGTGCTCACTGCCCGGTCGGTTTGCATGACCTCGTTTCTGTGTTCCATGGTTTCTCTGAAAAATGAATCTCTCATTTCATCTCCCTGCGAATGAACAACGGTCTCGCTGGACTAACAACTTGCATGGGAAGATGGTTGACTGTGAACTCACTCGTTTAATATTTCAATTAAAATTTAGCTATCGCCAAGGAGGTCTATGGTGTGGGCGGGCTTAAAAATCAGGTGGCCTTGAGTCTTTAAGACCCAATGCATGGGGTATTAAATTTATGAGTTTAGAAATAATTGGTCGGTTTGATTGGAAACGAGCCAAAATAATTCTTAGCATAGTTGCTGAACTGTTCAACAGCGGGGCCAAGAACAACGTCATCTTTCCCTACCGCAGGCTAGATGAAAGCGCAGGGGGCTGATCTTCTGCAGTCGCTCGAATTAAGTACCAGGAACTAGTGCAGGTTTTTGTGGTTTTCTTTCTATCGGCAGCCAGTTCAGCCAAAGAAAGATGGTGGATTCTTGAAGAGGTGGGAGCCAATCCCCTGCTTAAAATTAAGCAGTGCTGAATCACAGCAAAAACCGGCTGGCACCATCTGGGCTGTAGTCATACCTGCAGGGCTGCTGGTCTGCAGGGGATACGGCTGAGACTGCAGAACAGGTACATTAACCTCTGCTCTGGAGAACAGGTAAATTAACCTCTGCACCGGAGAACAGGTACATTAACCTCTGCACCGGAGAACAGGTACATTCACCTCTGCACCGGAGAACAGGTACATTCACCTCTGCACCGGAGAACAGGTACATTAACCTCTGCACAGGAGAACAGGTACATTAACCTCTGCACCGGAGAACAGGTAAATTAACCTCTGCACTGGAGAACAGGTAAATTAACCTCTGCGCTGGAGAACAGGTACATTAACCTCTGCGCTGGAGAACAGGTACATTAACCTCTGCACTGGAGAACAGGTACATTAACCTCTGCACTGGAGAACAGGTAAATTAACCTCTGCACTGGAGAACAGGTACATTAACCTCTGCACTGGAGAACAGGTAAATTAACCTCTGCACTGGAGAACAGGTACATAAACCTCTGCGCTGGAGAACAGGTACATTAACCTCTGTGCTGAAGAACAGGTACATTAACCTCTGTGCTGGAGAACAGGTACATTAACCTCTGCGCTGGAGAACAGGTACATTAACCTCTGCAGTGGAGAACAGGTACATAAACCTCTGCGCTGGAGAACAGGTACATTAACCTCTGCAGTGGAGAACAGGTACATAAACCTCTGCGCTGGAGAACAGGTACATTAACCTCTGCACTGGAGAACAGGTACATAAACCTCTGCTCTGCAGAACAGGTACATTAACCTCTGCTCTGCAGAACAGGTACATTAACCTCTGCGCTGGAGAACAGGTACATGAACCTCTGCTCCAGCGGGAAGCGGCTGAATGCAAATCTGATCCGCGTGGGAATTTTTAACCGTTTCCTCCCCAGCTTTCTGGGTTCGACCACACGGCTGACTGTTCGGAAGGCGCAGGTGTGCCATTCGAACCGCTTCCTGGACCCCCTGCTCCAAGACCTGTGGGCCCGGCGTGGGGTCCAGGATCACCAACGGAAACAGAGCCTGCAGCCCTAAGAGAGCGACACGCAGGTGCCAGGTGCGCTCCTGTTTGCAGCCCCCAGCCAACCAGGTAAAGGTGTGCACGGTTCCTTACCGCATGCGAACTGCATGCCTGTCATAAATGGCTCTGCCCACTTCTGACGGCTGAATGCAAAGCAGCGAAATCCACCCCTGTGCAGATCACTACACCTTAAATACTCAGACCCAGCCGTTACAAAAGCGAACATTAACGTCTCCACAGAACGTTTCAGCAGTAAGGTGGTGAGAAATCTTGGTCATTGTGATTGCTCCTGAATTTTAACTGATAGCGTTTTTAGAAAACTGCACCTGTTTATGTCCTTGACTTTGTATTGCATTTTAACTGGATATTGTGTTCACTTATTTGTATTGTATGACAGTTGTATTTGTCTGTTTATATTCTTGTGTTATTGTTGTAACAACTTCCAGGTCACCCTTGAAAAAGAGATGAGACTTTTACCTGGTTAAATAAAGGATATATATATATATATATAAAAATATAAATCAAACCTTCCCAGAATCCCTCACCGCCCCCGCCCCCGGTTCTGATCAGCCAGGCCAGTTCAGATCAGCCATTATGAACTGCATCAAACACAGAACCGCAGCGTCTGCAGGTTAAACTCCAGTCCTGGAGGGGGCACTGTGACTGCAGGTTAAACTCCAGTCCTGGAGGGGGCACTGTGACTGCAGGTTAAACTCCAGTCCTGGAGGGGGTGCAGTGCCTGAAGAACTGGAATTAAACCTGGTGCACAACACACCCACAGTAAAGGTATTTAAACATCAGAGCGAGACACCATGAACACCGCAAGCGAACAATGTACAGATGCGTTTTATTCACACATTTTCCGTAAATGTTTTCATAATATAAAACATCGAGCTGCGGCCAGCCAGGCTATATAAACACACTAAAAGCACTAAACGCAGGGAAGGCGCACATCCAACGCCAGCATAAACCTGCACATTAAGTCCATCGAGAGGCTGGTTCTGCTTCAGCAATTACACTGGCGTCAAACAGAGAGAGATGCCTTTCCTTCAGTATATTCAACATCACAAGCGGGTTTGGTATCGCCACAGCAAAGCTCTGCGGGGGGGGGGGGGGGATTGGTAGGACTGACAGGTGAGCCACAGAGGCCACTCCCTCTATTGCAGGTATGAAGTCTCCATCTCTGTTCCAGCTGCCACTCATCCTGCTCAGACGCCCTCCTCTTCGTCACCACGAATTTCACCTTCCTCCAGTTCATCATCGCCGCCGCCGCCGCCAGCACTACCACAGCGGGGCGTGGTCCCGGCGAGCGGGGCGTGGCACATCACGGCGTCCCCTTCATCACCACGCGCCGCTGGCCTCGTTACCCAGGGGCCAGCCCCAGATTCTGGAGAGAGAGACAGAGAGAGAGAGAGAGAGAGAGAGAAGGGAACAGCAGGGCTGTCCGTCAGTCTATCTTGCAGGGTTCTGGTGTATTCCACTACAGAACCCAGCACACCTGTCACAACAGGAGGGGGAAATTATTTACACAATTAAAGAGGAAAAAAGTGAATGAAAAAAGAAAAGAACAGAAGGTGTAGGGGAATCTGCCAAATTAAGCTTAAAAACTGCAGACCTGATCATGTAAGGGGGAAAGGTGTGCTGATTTCACATTACACAGGTGAGCTACCTTGTGTGACCAGAGCATAGTTCTGGCAGTGATCTCTCAGGGTGACGTGGAATTCTGGGTACTCCACCACCACCTTGAACCGCAGGTTCTCCCTCAACGACTTCTGGAGGTCCAACTCATGATACCTTCACCAGGAACAAACAGACAATATGACCCAGAACTACAAACACCATAACCCCAGAACTACAAATCCCATAACCCACCCAGCACTACAAACCCTATTACCCAGCACAATAAACTCAATTACCCCAACACTACTAACTCCCATAGCCCAGCACAAAACACTTCAGAGCACAAAATAAACTTGATATCCTAACTATTGCCTGAAATGACATGTATACATATTTTTAATTCCATTTTTACAAATCATTTTCTTGATTATATAAATCTAGTTTCTACATGAATAGTGTGCATGTTTTAACCTTATTCACATTCACTGCCCTTTGTTTCAAAGTGCTTTGGGAGTCCTGGTTTTAAAGTGCTTTTTATTTTAATTGAGTTTATTATCAGCAGTATAATGCCCTCTGGTGGGAAGTCGGTGAAAATGCCAGCGAAGCCTGCTGAAACCATCACAACGTTCACACGCTCCTCGCTCCCCTGGACAGGCCTGGACAGGTGTGATCCAGAGGCATTCTTAAAAACTCAGTTCCGCTCGGCGGAATCTACCTGGCGCAGTTTGGGTTCCTGTTCTCAGCTTTCATGAAAACTTTCACCTGGTCCGGAGGGGCGTGTACATACACTTTCAACCTGAAAGGGGAGAGAAGCTCAGCACGTCAGCCCCACTGCCCTGGAAACAGACCGCATCTCTCTCCCCCTCCCCCCTTTCTCTCTCCCTCCCTCTCTTTCTCTCCCTCTCCCCCCCCTCCCTCTCTCTCCCTCCCCCCCTCCCTCTCTCTCTCCCTCCCTCTCCCCCTCCCCCCCTCTCTCTCCCTCCCTCCCTCTCCCTCTCCCCCTCCCCCCCTCTCTCTCCCTCCCTCCCTCTCCCTCTCCCTCCCTCCCTCCCTCCCTCCCTCTCCCTCTCCCTCTCTCTCCCTCTCCCTCTCCCTCTCCCCCCCTCCCTCCCTCCCTCCCTCCCTCTCTCCCTCCCTCCCTCTCTCCCTCCCTCCCTCTCCCTCTCCCTCTCCCTCTCCCCCCCTCCCTCTCCCCCCCTCTCTCTCTCCCTCCCTCCCTCTCCCCCCCTCTCTCTCCCTCCCTCCCTCTCCCCCCCCTCTCTCTCCCTCCCTCCCTCTCCCCCCCTCTCCCCCCCCTCTCTCTCCCTCCCTCCCTCTCCCCCCCCCTCTCCCCCCCTCTCTCTCTCCCTCCCTCCCTCTCCCTCTCCCCCCCCTCCCTCTCCCTCCCTCCCTCCCTCTCCCTCTCCCTCTCCCCCCCTCCCTCCCTCCCTCTCCCTCTCCCCCCCTCCCTCCCTCTCTCTCTCCCTCCCTCCCTCTCTCCCTCCCTCCCTCCCTCCCTCTCTCTCCCTCTCCCCCCCCCCTCCCTCTCCCCCCCTCCCTCTCCCTCTCCCCCCCCTCCCTCTCCCTCTCCCCCCCCCTCTCTCTCCCTCCCCTCTCCCCCCCCCCTCTCTCTCCCTCCCTCTCCCTCCCTCTCCCCCCCCCTCTCTCTCCCTCCCTCCCTCTCCCCCCCCCTCTCCCCCCCCTCTCTCTCCCTCCCTCCCTCTCCCCCCCCTCTCTCTCCCTCCCTCCCTCTCCCTCTCCCCCCCCCCCACACACAAGCAAGCACGCACGCACACACACTAGCACACACATGCACACACACACGCTCGGACACACGTTCACACAAAACGCATAAACAAAATGCACATGCAGCCAAAAGAGACAGACAGACAGACAAACAAATAGTGGACTCTGACAGCCCATGTGTAGGCTCTCATACCTCTGTCGCCTGATTGGCTCAGACTCTGTCGGGTGGACGTATGAGGAGAGGATCTGCTGGAGAGTCCGGTCATCCGGCACTCTGAAACACAGAAAACCCCGAACACCCCCGCCGTCTGAACACAGCTGAGCTCTGCCTCCTAAAAACGCCCCCGCCCATCCGGCCCAAAACCCCTCTCACCTCCGCTCGGTGAACACGGCGTCGCTCTGGGGGAAAAGGAACTTCAGGTGCCAGAAGAACTGCCCCGCCCTACAGGAGATACGGGGTATGACAGGAAGACGGCCTTTAACCAGCCGAATTTGGACAGAAGGGTCCCAGTTAGAGGGGACACAGGAAGGCACTCTTTTCCGGAGGAACTCTTTACCAAAGGGCTCGAGTCAGCCTCACTGAAACTCTCTGCGCACACAGCGCAGTACAGAGGAAGTGCTTCCACTGAAACTCTCTGCGCACACAGCGCAGTACAGAGGAAGTGCTTCCACTGAAACTCTCTGCGCACACAGCGCAGTACAGAGGAAGTGCTTCCACTGAAACTCTCTGCGCACACAGCGCAGTACAGAGGAAGTGCTTCGACTAAAACAGGCAGAGGAGGGTCGTACTTTTTATGGAAGAACGTGGAGTTCTCGCATCTGCGGGAGAAACCAGGAGGAAGCAGTTTCAGCCGCAGGTTAAATCTCTGAGCGTTCCGCATCAACATCTTCGCCTGCGGACACACACCAGAGCCGAGCAGAGAGGTTACAACCAAGAGAGATACAGCAAAGACGGCCAGACCAGAGATGTTACAGTAAAGAGAGATACACCAAAGAGGGCCAGACCAGAGATGTTACAGTAAAGAGAGATACACCAAAGAGGGCCAGACCAGAGATGTTACAGTAAAGAGAGATACACCAAAGAGGGCCAGACCAGAGATGTTACAGTAAAGAGAGATACACCAAAGAGGGCCAGACCAGAGATGTTACAGTAAAGAGATAGGGATAGGGCATGTGAGCTGCCACAAGACAGATAAAGAACACTAAGACAGACTCACCCACTTTAATAAAGCAGAACTAGTTACATATGGCTAAAAAGCGACCTGCTGGCTGTTGTTCAGGTGCGGTGGACTCACACATTTTGTTGTTCGAGGCCGCAAAATTAAGGGGTCCCTGTGCGTGCTGTCGACCAGTCGGCTTGTGTCCTCCAGAAATCTGTAATCTGAATACACAGAACGCTTTCGAATACACGGAAATTCACATATAAAACGCTATTACACCGGCACACATAATCCACACACGTCTTATTAATATCAAGCAAGAGACAACCAACACCTTTAAACAAACACAGAGTATTTACAGATACAACAACTACCAGACAGACAGAATTCACACGGGCTGCACTTCAGACAAAGGCAACCGAGCTGGTACAAATACGGGTCTTACCACTGAGGAGGTTCATCTCGTCAAACTTGGAGATGGGCACGAAAGCGGTCTTATCGCGCATCCCGCAGCATCCAGACTCGGATTTGTGCGTCTTCACACAGGAAAGGCTGAAAAACCGGAGACCAGCGCGAATCGCACGAGCACTCTCCGATTCAAAACAAACGCAACGGGCTCCGCGACCTCTCTCCACAAGAATAACGTCAAAAAAGGAAACTGTCCACGGATTTTTATGATCAAACAATACTGGCGATTTTAATTGAGTAAACAAAATAGATTTGTTATACATTTTCTGTAAAAGTTCAGCCACGCGTTACGTCGATGATCGCAGACAGTGTTCGTAGGTTTTGATCTCACCTGCACGAATGTTTCAAACACCCAGGACACCGATACCGCGCTTCTTCTGTACCGCAAGTTCCGCAGCTGTTAAACACAAAAAAAACACCTGAGTTAACATCATTCTTGCCAGTCAACGTTAGCTGGGTAGTGATTATGACAGTAACCTTGCTTATAAAGCTAAACGTTAGCCTAAGAATCTTTACCTCGATTACACTGCCGTTGATTTCTTTAACCGATTTAGCTACTAAAGACGCCGAGTAGAAATATATGGACCATATAGTTGGCCTCACAACTTGACAAGAGCACTGAAGAAATATCTAAATAACGGAAGATAAATCAGCTACATGCTGTGCTCAGCTGCAGCGTGTTGTCTGGTGCATTCAACTACACACCAGAAAAAACTGTAAAGCACTTACATCGCCAACGATATTTTTCTTTTCTTTCTTTGGACTTCATCAACAGAATCGTCATGTTCACTTTTGGAAACTAATAAACTTTCCATCGTTAGTACAACGGACTAAAATATGAAAAATTGTCTAATTAAGTAACCAACTTCGCATCCACGTTACTGCTTCTGACCAAGCTCCAAACAGCTGCACGGACTCACGTGGAAATGCTGCCGTATTCCAATTTAGCTTGAACGTCGCGACAGGACGCTGCATTGCTGTATATTAGCGCCTCTGTTGTCCGATATCTGTAACAACACCGCCATGGCCGACCGACACATCTTAAAATAATAAAAACGAGGAACTAAGAAATATGGAATATGGTTTTGACTATTTAAGTGTGCATAAAACCATCTCAGTGTGCACCCACGTTAAACATCCGGTTTCCTTGTCAGTTTAGTGACTTTGCAGTTTTATAAAAAAATTAAAAAGGCAGTTTGAGTAACAAGTTTATTTCTTTAAAAAGTAAACAGACACACAAAGATATGGCTTACATGTGTTTTGTTTTGTCCACTGTGACATGTTGTGGATCCTGTTCATTCATTTTAAGTTATATTTCATATTTATACAGGCAAACACTTAGCGGAAAAATGTACTCAGTTTAAGTGGAGTCACACAGTTAAAAAAATCAGCACTATAAAATAATAAATTATGCTCTTCAGTCTGGACCAAGCATGCGCACCTGCACACACGCATGCGCGCACACGCACGCACACACGCGCGCACACGCACGCACACACACACACACGCGCACACGCACACACACCGTTTCAGTGCAGAGCTCTACTTGAAAGAGGAAGAGAACCCCAGGTCGGGTGAAAGGCTGTCCTCAAACATGGCTGTGTACGAGTTTTTGAGGAAGTCGATGTAGTTCTGAATGCTCCGTTTGTGGGTTTCTGATTGGTCCAATCTCAACTGAAGGTCTTTCTGGCGTACTTCAAACTGTTTCTCCATCTGAAATAGAAGTGCAGAATGAAATATAAAGAGCTGAAGATTTTCGCTTTCACGTCTTTTTAATATTGAGGAGCTTCCCTTCTGAAACTTGAAGGAATGGTTCAGTCGAGCTGATTCTCAGAACAAGGAGACGCAGGTAAGAGCTGAAGACTCGTAGGGGGATATGGGATTAACGAGATAGTGTGAGTGTGTGAGTGTGTGTGTGTGTGTGAGTGCGTGTGTGTGTGTGTGTGTGTGCGCGTGAGTAAGTGTGTGTGTGTGTGTGTGTGCGCGTGAGTAAGTGTGTGTGAGTGCGTGTGTGTGTGTGTGTGTGTGTGTGTGTGTGTGTGTGTGTGTGCGTGAGTGTGGGAGCGTGTGTGTGTGTGCGTGTGTGTGTGTGTGTGTGTGCGTGCGTGCGTGTGTGTGTGTGTGAGTGTGTGTTTGTGTGTGCGCGTGAGTGAGTGTGTGTGTGTGTGTGTGTGTGTGAGTGCGTGTGTGTGTGTGTGTGTGTGTGTGCGTGAGTGTGGGAGCGTGCGTGTGTGTGTGTGTGCGTGCGTGTGTGTGTGTGTGTGTGAGTGTGTGTTTGTGTGTGCGCGTGAGTGAGTGTGTGTGTGTGTGTGTGTGTGTGTGTGAGTGCGTGTGTGTGTGTGTGTGTGCGTGCGTGCGTGCGTGTGTGTTTGTGTGCGCGTGCGTGTGCGTGTGAGTGTGTGTGTGTGTGAGCGCGTGAGTGTGTGTTTGTCTGTGTGTGTGAGTGTGTGTGTGTGTGAGCGTGCGCGTGAGTGTGTGTTTGTCTGTGTGTGTGAGTGTGTGTGCGCGTGAGTGTGTGTTTGTGTGTGCGCGTGAGTGAGTGTGTGTGTGTGCGCGTGCGTGTTTGTGTGTGAGTAAGTGTGTGTGTGTGTGAGCGTGCGCGTGAGTGAGTGTGTGTGTGTGTGTGTGAGTGTGTGATACAGTAGAGATACTCACAGACTCTTTGCTCAGCCTAAGTGCTTTCAGCTCCTTCTCGCTCCGGTTCCTCTCGGAGTCCAGCTCCAGGATTTTACTCTGCAGGGTTCTCTCCCTCGCCGCAGCCTTCTCCGTCACTATGGAAACCTAATTGAAGGAAAGACAGCGAACGCTCAGCCAATCAGGGGTTGGGAATGACAGGGGCAGCTGTTGGCAGAGACATTGGGGGCGGGGTCAGTAGAGGAGAGTTACCTGCTGCTTGACGTCGGCGAGCGCCGTCTCCAGTTGGCGGGTGAGGGACAGACACTCAGCAGAGCGCAGCTCCAGCTGCCTGCCGCTGTACTGCAGCGCCTCCTCCTGGACAGACAGCTTCTGCACCAGATCTCTGTTCTCTGCAGCCACCTCCTCCACTCTCCTAAGGGTCAGTCTCAGCATTAACTACCGCTCTCCTACAGGTCAGTCTCAGCATTAACTACGGGTCAGTCTCAGCATTAACTACCACTCTCCTACAGGTCAGTCTCAGCTTTAACTACCGCTCTCCTACGGGTCAGTCTCAGCTTTAACTACCGCTCTCCTACGGGTCAGTCTCAGCTTTAACTACGGGTCAGTCTCAACTTTAACTACCGCTCTCCTACGGGTCAGTCTCAACTTTAACTACGGGTCAGTCTCAACTTTAACTACGGGTCAGTCTCAGCTTTAACTACCACTCATCTACAGGTCAGTTTCCTTGTGAATAAAAATGCTGCAAACAAATTTTCTTCATGTTATCCATGAACCAGGGCCAGTGAAGGCACTTGAGAACTTTGGCTTGGTTTGTTTTAGGAGTAATTTTTACCTCTGAAGAGATTCGATCTTGCCCTGCAGGTCAGTGTTTGCCTCTCTAATTGAGTCCTTCATGTCCAGAGAAGATCTCAGCTGCTCTGTTTGGTTTTCCATCTGAAAATCCAGCATTCCCACACCATCAAGAGCATGGCCTGCATTCAGCTGGAGTGCAATTACTTCTACACCAAAACTACTCACGAGTGTGAGACATACCAGGATAAAACTGGGTATTTATGGGTATTTATTCACAATGGCAAACCAGAGGAACCACATGCTCATAGGCTCCAGGCAATACAGTCACAGACCGAACAAACACACCAACAAAACATGCGCAAGCTAGCATCAGGAAAAAGGGAGGGAGATGTCAATCAACCATAAAAGGGCGGAGCTACTCTCATCTACCAGAAGAAACTCTTTTCATTGGTTTAAGTAAAGTCAATGACTGACAGCCTGTGAGAGCTCCACCCAGTATGGAGTAAATGAAACCAGTCATCACTAGACTATGGATCTCAAACTCCAGTCCTGGAGGGCCGCAGTGTCTGCAGGTTTAACTCCAGTCCTGGAGGGCTGCAGTGTCTGTAGGTTTAACTCCAGTCCTGGAGGGCCGCAGTGTCTGTAGGTTTAACTCCAGTCCTGGAGGGCCGCAGTGTCTGTAGGTTTAACTCCAGTCCTGGAGGGGTGCTGTGTCTGCAGGTTTAACTCCAGTCCTGGAGGGGTGCTGTGACTGCAGGTTTAACTCCAGTCCTGGAGTGGACTGGAGGACTGGAGTTTGAGATCCCAGCTCTGGACTGCGGCAGGACTGGGAAACTGCTGTACATGGGGCCCTCTGCTGGTCAGAGGGTGTAAGTGCGGACTTGCCGTGCCAGCCAGTGCCCACCTTGGCCTGCAGCTGCTGAAGAGTGTGGGCCTCCAGAGATAGAGTCTCCTGGGAGAGGCCCAGCCTGTCCTGGCAGTCCCTCACCCGCTGCTCGGCTGCGCTCAGAAGCTCTGGGTAAGCCTCCAGCTCCGACACACGCACCTGCAGCTGCTCTCTCACCTGCAGCAGGCGGGGCACACACCTGTTAGTCTCCAACACACACCTGTCAGTCAAACTCTTACACACACAGCCTCAGCTTACACCTGTACCTGTCAGTCAAACTCTAACCTACACAGCCTCCAATTACACCTGTACCTGTCAGTCAAACTCCACCAGCACACCCTCAGCCTAGACCTGTACCAACACTGACACTATAATATGAACAGTGTAAAGTAAAGCAAGAGTAAAGTCGGCAAAAAACAGCACAATCACAGATGCACAGAATCAGAGCATTTGTTTTATACAATTCCCTCACATCAGCATGTACTGAGGAATAGTGAACATACAATTAAAATGTTATGTGTACAGGCACATCCAGTTACAGTGAAACTGTGGTTCAGTGCAGAAATGATCCCAGTGCTAAATCCCACCCTGACTGTGAACAGGATCGGTCAAACGGACCACTTTCACCAGGCAGAACCACGGCAGTCACGCCACAGGCCTACCTTTCGAACCTCTGCATCTTTCGCCTCCATCAACTCCTCCTTCTCTTTCAAAACCTTCTCCAAGCGCGTCTTCAGCTCCTCCACCTCCTTCTGCTGATCCGCAACCTGAGAGATCAAAGAGAAACAACCTGAAATTAAATTAAATCAAACCACACAATCACACCTGCAGATAATGTGATGATGACGTGAATCACACGCTATGGTCTTCGCAGACACCAGAGCTCAACCCAATTGAACAAAGAGATTTTGGACCGATGTGTTAGACAGCACTCTCCACCACCATCATCAAAACACCAAATGAGAGAATATTTTTTGGAAGAATGGTGTTCCATCCCTCCAGTAGAGTTCCAGATAGTTGTAGAATCTATGCCAAGGCGCATTGAAGCTGTTCTGGCAGCTTGTGGTGGCCCAACACCTTACTAAGATACTTTTTGTAGATTTTTCCTTTAATTTGCCTCCTGTATGTATATATATATATATATATTAGCACCTGAGTCTGGTAGTCCTCGCGGAGCTGCTTCTGATGCTGGGAGATGCTGGCCTGTTCCTGCATCTCTTCCACACAGCGCCTCAGTTTCTCCTCCAGGTCCGAGACAGAGGCCTGGGATTCACAGCAGGAAACAGAGACGAACACGTGGAGCTGGGGTCTGAACCCAACACTGACATTATAATACAGACCACATGGAGCTGGGGTCTGAACCCAACACTGACACTATAATACAGACACACGTGAAGCTGGGGTCTGAACCCAACACTGACACTATAATACAGACCACATGGAGCTGGGGTCTGAACCCAACACTGACACTATAATACAGACCACATGGAGCTGGGGTCTGAACCCAACACTGACACTATAATACAGACCACATGGAGCTGGGGTCTGAACCCAACACTGACACTATAATACAGACACACATGCAGCTGGGGTCTGAACCCAACACTGACACTATAATACAGACACACGTGGAGCTGGGGTCTGAACCCAACACTGACACTATAATACAGACCACATGGAGCTGGGGTCTGAACCCAACACTGACACTATAATACAGACCACGTGAAGCTGGGGTCTGAACCCAACACTGACATTATAATACAGACCACATGGAGCTGGGGTCTGAACCCAACACTGACACTATAATACAGACCACATGGAGCTGGCGTCTGAACCCAACACTGACACTATAATACAGACACACATGGAGCTGGGGTCCGAACCCAACACTGACACTATAATACAGACACACATGGAGCTGGGGTCCGAACCCAACACTGACACTATAATACAGACACACATGGAGCTGGGGTCCGAACCCAACACTGACACTATAATACAGACACACATGGAGCTGGGGTCCGAACCCAACACTGACACTATAATACAGACACACATGGAGCTGGGGTCCGAACCCAACACTGACACTATAATACAGACACACATGGAGCTGGGGTCCGAACCCAACACTGACACTATAATACAGACACACATGGAGCTGGGGTCCGAACCCAACACTGACACTATAATACAGACACACATGGAGCTGGGGTCCGAACCCAACACTGACACTATAATACAGACACACATGGAGCTGGGGTCTGAACCCAACACTGACACTATAATACAGACCACATGGAGCTGGGGTTTGTAAAATCTTTTTAATGCTCTGTCAGTGTCTTAATACCTTCAGAGCAGCATTTTCCAGGCTCACATCTGCATTTTCTGAGTTCAGTTTTTCCACCTTCTGCAAGAGGTCCTCATTAGACATCCTGACATTCGCTCTCTCACTCTGAAGCAGCTCAGTCATCTCAGAAATCTGTCTTTGAAAAGGAGACAATCAGTGAACATTAGCTTAACGATCACAGTTGTTGCTTTTGACTCATTGTCATGGAGACTCAATTTGTTAACAGTCATTTCGACGTGAAACGGGTACTCGGGGTTAGGGTTAGAGTATTTTTTGAAACCTTGCAAGCATGGCTCTATGGTCAGTGGGAATTATGGGAAATGGTGGCAGTGGCTCTCTGGCTTGTGGGAATTATGGGAAATGGTGACAGTGGCTCTCTGGCTTGTGGGGTTTGGAGTCTTTCACTCCTCTTACTGTTTGAGAACTGCAACCTGCGCCTCCAGAGGGGTCTTCACCTCCACCACCTCCTCCTGCCTCCGCCTCCACACCTCCACCTCAGCCCGCACGCTCGCCAGCTCCGCATCCTGCACACAACACAGAACACACACTTTACCTGTCTGCAGGTGAGACATCAACACAGAACACACACTTTACCTGTCTGCAGGTGAGACATCAACACAGAACACACACTTTACCTGTCTGCAGGTGAGACATCAACACAGAACACACACTTCACCTGTCTGCAGGTCAGACATCAACACAGAACACACACTTCACCTGTCTGCAGGTGAGACATCAACACAGAACACACACTTCACCTGTCTGCAGGTGAGACATCAACACAGAACACACACTTTACCTGTCTGCAGGTCAGACATCAACACAGAACACACACTTTACCTGCCTGCAGGTGAGACATCAACACAGAACACACACTTTACCTGTCTGCAGGTGAGACATCAACACAGAACACACACTTTACCTGTCTGCAGGTGAGACATCAACACAGAACACACACTTTACCTGTCTGCAGGTGAGACATCAACACAGAACACACACTTCACCTGTCTGCAGGTCAGACATCAACACAGAACACACACTTCACCTGTCTGCAGGTGAGACATCAACACAGAACACACACTTCACCTGTCTGCAGGTGAGACATCAACACAGAACACACACTTTACCTGTCTGCAGGTCAGACATCAACACAGAACACACACTTTACCTGCCTGCAGGTGAGACATCAACACAGAACACACACTTTACCTGTCTGCAGGTGAGACATCAACACAGAACACACACTTTACCTGTCTGCAGGTGAGACATCAACACAGAACACACACTTTACCTGTCTGCAGGTGAGACATCAACACAGAACACACACTTTACCTGTCTGCAGGTCAGACATCAACAGAGAACACACACTTTACCTGTCTGCAGGTGAGACATCAACACAGAACACACACTTTACCTGTCTGCAGGTCAGGCATCAACACAGAACACACACTTTACCTGTCTGCAGGTGAGACATCAACACAGAACACACACATTACCTGTCTGGCACAGGTAAATACTCTACACAATGGCACAGGTAAATATCACTGGCACAGGTAAATACTAATTTGCCTGTGCCTCCATGTCAGTCAAAGTGCACCTTCTCTCTCAGCAGAGCGTATGATTTCTCCATCGCAGTTTCAAACTTCTCCGCTCGCTGCTTCTGAACTCGAGTTGCTTTCTTCAGAGCCTCCTTCTCTTCCTTCTCCTTCTCCGACACGGATGAGATCTGAGTCTTCAGGCTTTCAATTTGCAGCTTCTGTTCTGCAATGGTTTTCTCCAAACCCTACCGCAATCAATCAACCAATCAATCAATTAACCATCAATCAACCAGCCAATCAACCAATCAATCAACTAACCAATCAGTTTGTAGTAGTTGTATTTCATTTTGGTTACAGTGCCATGTTCACATAACAGAAATAACTGCAGCACGTTTTTGACGTTGCTGGACAAACCCAAGTGGTGCACCAAGAGGGGCAGATCAGGTGGGTTTACCCACAACCGCACCATCCACTACTGCCCCCTCTACCCGTTCTTACCCTCCGTCAGCCGGCTGTTCTCAGACTCTTACCCTCAGCTGCACAGTTAGATGGCTGTTCTCTAACTCTTACCCTCAGCTGCGCAGTCAGATGGCTGTTCTCTGACTCTTACCCTCAGCTGCGCAGTCAGATGGCTGTTCTCTGACCCTCTTACCATCAGCTGCGCAGTGAGACAGACGGCTGTTCTCTGACCCTCTTACCCTCAGCTGCACAGTCAGACGGCTGTTCTCTGACCCTTTTACCCTCAGCTGCGCAGTCAGTCAGACGGCTGTTCTCTGACCCTTTTACCCTCAGCTGCGCAGTCAGACAGACGGCTGTTCTCTGACCCTCTTACCCTCAGCTGCACAGTCAGACGGCTGTTCTCGGACTCCTTGTTGCGAAGCTGCCCCTGCAGGTGGGCTCGAGTGGTCTCCACTGATTTTGACAGCTGCATCACAGTTTCCAGTTTCTCCTGCAGGGCGGCGATAGAGAGAGGCCGGTTTGGGCTGGACGGACGTGCATTTGCGCATACTACAAAAAGTTCTTCTGTGTGCAAATGAATTGTGTTACTACGAACACGTGCAACAAGGTCATGCAGCAGTTCAACAATAATAAGAGTAGTAAACAGACAAGTACAAACATTTATCACTCCAGATGTTCCACCAGTGGGATGCCTGGTTCACACTGGGGTCTACTTTAGTTTTGGTTCGGATCAACCCTAGGATTCAGCTGCTTATACTACAAACTTTATTTCACTTGGAGTAAATGTGAAATATCTGTAATTTGATCACAATTGCTTACCTTTTCTTTCTGCTTTATGTTTATCAGTTCTTCAATCCTCCGCTCTTTTTCACTGAGGTCTTTTTTTAAGTTCTGGAGAAGAGTAACAGCAGAAAAAGGTTTTCAGCACATCAGAAACTGAGTTTCTAGGGGGTTAGCAGTAATACTAAAGAAAGAAACCTACAACTGTTAATCAAAAACATAATATATCAATAAGGAAACCACAATAATATGTTGAAAAAAAATTAAGTTCAGGATTGAAATTAAACTTTTTAACTTCTATTTTTCAAATAATATGACCTATTATAAGACCTGGCTGAAAAAAAAAAAAAAAACAGCTCACTAACTATGTAGCATGGCAATTCACCAGGGTTACCATGGCAATGACCTTCACCAAGGTGGCCGATAAACCCCATGGCGTCAGTTCTTCTCATTACACTTTTAAAAAACCCTGATTCGATATATTGTGCAGTCTAATAATTTAACATCGTATTCTGATGTGGTGCGTCTTGGTCGGGACACTTGCCAGGTTTTCGGTTTCTGTCAGAGTCAGTTTCTTCAGTAGAACGTACATGTGCCTGTCAGCCTCCAGTCGATCTGCCTGGGCAGGAAACAGGAAGGAGGGCAGGGTCAGGGGTCAGGGGTCAGGGGTGGATGGCAGACAGGATGAGCCTGAAACACACACCTCTCGGTCCTGGAAGTCCTTCAGCTGCAGCCGGACGGCTCGGTTCATGCTTTTAAACGCCTCCAGCTTCTCCAGCAGGAGGGCCTTCTGTCGCGACATCCACCGTTCCTCCGAGGCATTTAATCTTGAATCCTGACAGACAGCAGAAGGCAAAATGTGAATTTAATTAATAAAATCTCCAACACAAGCCAGTCCCATTCGTTAACACGAGCATGATTAATTTAATTATAAATTAAATAAATAATAAATTCATAATAAACTTCCAGAAGAAAAAGCACCAGTGACAACAGTATCATTGTATCTATCATCTGTGCAAAAAACATACTGGACTAATGAGAGGAAAAGTACTGTAGCTAGTTCCTTTTTTTGTGATCTACTTTAGCATGTATCATTAGCAATCTACAGCAGCATATATCATTAGCAATATACTTTAGCATGTATCATTAGCAATCTACTTTAGCATGTAGCATTAGCGATCTACTTTAGCATGTAGCATTAGCGATCTACTTTAGCGTGTATTATTAGCAATCTACAGTAGCATGTATCATTAGCGATCTACATTAGCATGTATCATTAGCGACCTACTTTAGCATGTTTAATTGGCGATCTATTTTCGCATGTAGCATTAGCGATCTACTTTAGCATGTATTATTAGCAATCTACAGTAGCATATATCATTAGCAATATACTTTAGCATGTATCATTAGCGATCTACATTAGCATGTATCATTAGTGACCTACTTTAGCATGTATCATTAGTGATCTACTTTAGCATGTAGCATTAGCGACCTACTTTAGCATGTATAATTGGGGATCTATTTTAGTATGATTTTTTAGACATAAGATCTGTATTGTTACTTACAGCCGAACGGTCCCCCAGAAGCTCTTTAAAGGACACAAGCTGGATGGCGGCGGAGTTGGCGGCTTTTTCAGCGTCCTGCAGGGCCGTCAGCAGAAGCTGGCTGCTGTCAGGAGTCAGTTCCTCATGATCAGACCTGAACAGAACCAACAGAGGAGAAACAAACGCATGCGATACGCAGGCTAGTGACGGGCTGGCTGCAAACCTGCGCAAGAATTACATCACTGCAGACCTGCACTAGCATTACATCACTGCAAACCTGCGCAAGCATTACATCACTGCAAACCTGCGCAAGCATTACATCACTGCAGACCTGCGCAAGCATTACATCACTGCAGACCTGCGCAAGCATTACATCACCGCAGACCTGTGCAAGCATTACATCACTGCAAACCTGCGCAAGCATTACATCACTGCAGACCTGCGCAAGCATTACATCACTGCAGACCTGCGCAAGCATTACATCACCGCAGACCTGTGCAAGCATTACATCACTGCAAACCTGCGCAAGCATTACATCACCGCAGACCTGCACAAGCATTACATCAGGGATATTTTTCCAATAATACTATCAATAATTTACTTTTCCAACAATTTCCGCACCAGTATGAAAGCATTTTAACGGCTCTTCCTGGATTGTGGGGACAGGACTGACCTCGCTCTCTCCCTGTCCCGCTCCCACTGGCCACAGTAAGTCCCGCCGGCTCCGTCCGGCCGGCTCGAACCCTGAGCCAGCTCTTCAGCGGACGTCCCAGAGCCGGCCGGCACATCCGAGGAAGATTCTTCAAAGGAAACGGCCCGGTCTCTCTCCGCATGCTGAAAACATAAGAACCTTAAACTGGCTGACACATTCCTGAAGTGCATTTAGCACAGCACTAGTACATACAAACGGGGGTGTCACATTGAGGGGGCGGGGGGGGGGGGGGGGGGGGGGGCATTGGAAGTGACTATGCGACGCCCCTGCATGCAAAATATTTAGGAAATGTATTTTATTTACCATACACCCGCCTCCAGGCCTCTTGGGACCGAGTTCCGCCTTTTGTGTGGCAGGTGCAGCCACGCGGTCGCTGGACCTGATTACCGAGGAGGCCGTGATGTTTGATTTGGGCAAGACCCTCTGTGGAAGACACAAACGAACTGCAGTGAAATGTGTATGCATGTGTAAGGCCGAGGAAACTGCAATAAAACAAGACATAAATGTGGTTAGGCTGCGCCAAGGTCCACAAATAATTTACTATATAATCCATTGCTTTGTTTTGTCAAAACTTTTTAATTGAAGTACGTTTTGTTGCTCTATTCCTTACAGACCTCCCAGCTGTGGGACTTGTGAACGGCTTTCTACTCTTTTCTCATCCCGTAAACCCTGAATGCCAAGGTCGGAGCCAGATTCGCGAGTAACGCGGGGATTACCCGTCTGGGATAACAAACGGGCTTCGCTGAATTATTACACGTCCTTTCCGAAGCACCTCGTAATCTGGTGAGCGGTGATCTTCGAGGGGTAGTTAACCACACAGGGACCTTACCTCCGCAGATGAGGGCAAAGACTGGCTTCTCTGCACGTGCACATGAACCGCGGTGGAGTCCTCTGCGTGCACGTGAACAGGGGTCGATGACCGAGCCTTCATGCTGAAATTTTTAAAAATCATACATAATAAAGCATGTGTTAACCTGAATATATAATGAAGAAATGCAGGTTAAGTACCTTGCTCAAGGGTACAACAACAGTGTCCAACCCAGGAATCGAACCTATAAGCCTAGTTTCTTACCCATTATGCTACACTACCGCCCGAATTTTATGTATTTGTATTTTTTGGACTACCGCTGTATAAAGCCCGCAAAACACAGTGGTCTGCAGCCACAGTAGCAATTATAGTGGGCCGATTGACTGATTGTTCCATACCACCAAAAACTGGAGTTCCCCACGGACTGGCGACCTTAGCCAGCGAACTGCAAGTCCCACCAGATCATTTAACCAGTCTAACGTTAGTTTAATGAGGCACAATGACACTTGCTCACTGGCTAACGTTATCTGGATAGCAAAGGTTAAAACAAAACTCAGCGACCTGCTGCATATAGCTGAATAGCTAGCTGGCTACCACGGATTAACAGATGATCTGTCAACCAGTTAGCAAGCTAAGAACCAGCATGACATTCGAGGTGAACTGTGGAAGCCTGATCGTTAGTTTGCAAACCTGCTACGTTTTTAAAGACATTACGAAAGGAGTGCACTAACGTGCTCAACGTAAGGAAGATGGTCGAGTTATTCTAACTAACTTTAGCATATCGCCATCCAATTCACTAACCTTGCCAACTGGTCTAGCAACCTAATGCTAAGTTAGCTCCAGTTTGTGTTTACAGCTAGCATTATCCACTGACTTGGACAGGCTAAAATCCATATCACTTAATTTGGCGTTGATGCCAATCAAATCATAAATGCAGACTATTTACCTGTTCTTAGTCAGACAATCCCTTTTATTCACATTGCGTCCATCTATCTAATCCACCTGAGAACAACTTCAACAGCTGAGACCAAAACAATTGTTGTCAGTGCTAATGAGATGAGTATATTTCAGCTTTTCCGTGCTTATCCCAGGAACATCCCACACCGGAACTCTTAATGCAATTACTAATAACTGTAAACCGGAACTATTGTATACAAATAAAAATGAAATTTATTTTGAACATCTACCTATCCCTTCATGCTCATTGGAAAAGTGACGTAAAGAGCATCCATTCGTTGATTTTTAAACTCCTCCGTTCGTTCCTTTTACTGTGATTGGCTGTCGCAAACGGCGCAAGAAACGTAACTCCTGTACACAAACTCCGGGGACTCGACGCTTGCGTGGTTGTTAGGTGTTTCTCGGCGTCCAAACGAAACAGCAGCAACGTTAAAAAATACTTAATAATTACATGGACCAGACCCATTAATAATAATGTATTTGTTAAAACAGAATTACTTTAAGGGAACTATTTGCCCGGGAGGATTAGTGGCCAAAACACACTGTTAAAAATGGACAGGCATTGCAAAAATATTTTAACGGTTTAAGATGTGTTACCATTACAACACATTTGTTAGAGGAAACAGCAAAACAAAAAAAATTACCAGCTTCACTGAAACTTCCATGTGCTACATTCCTAAGTATAGTACATATTTCAAAACAGTTAGGATCTACTAGTAAGGAAAAACGTAATCAAATGTATCTTAAAACAGAATAACACTTTTGTCACAATTTCTATACATTTAAAAATAATTACTCCTCAGGGACGAAAGGATTAATTCAGGAAACTTTCTGCACAGTTGGTTTTTGTTTTGATAGCTGGATAACTGCTAACAAAACAGCTAACATGTGATACAGGGTTTTATTCGATGCAGTTATCCAGCTAACTCATTAATCCTGCTCTGTGATACAGGGTTTTACTCGATGCAGTTATCCAGCTAACTCAGTAATCCTGCTCTGTGATACAGGGTTTTACTCAGTGCAGTTATCCAGCTAACTCAGTAATCCTGCTCTGTGATACAGGGTTTTACTCAGTGCAGTTATCCAGCTAACTCAGTATTCCTGCTCTGTGATACAGGGTTTTACTCAGTGCAGTTATCCAGCTAACTCTGCAATCCTGTTTTGTGATACAGGGCCCCATGGAGTTCTGATAAAATAATATTTCTTTCTGGGATGTGTGCACTGCTGCCTTTCCAGTGTTGTTATCTGAGTTTAAGGCTTTAGCAGGAAACTGACCAGCTCCAGTCTTGCAGTTGTGGTCCTGAAACAAAGGTGAAACCAAGCCCAACTTTTTAGGAATCTTATTTTAATAAATCCTCCAAATATCACATCATCTGCAATGCTGTAGATCCATTTATTTCCAGTACATTTTCTTAGAAAGTCCAGTACAATCAAAGTAAATCTCTTTTGTTTCCCTTCGGCTAATGTTATTTACAACTGCGAATAATAATAATAAAATAAAACATCCTCAGCATTAATTAAATGAATTCACAGATTAGGCATGCAACAAAAAGATATGCAATTTTACTCCCTCCTCCCCCCAAATAAAAAGGAAAGGTGGTTCACAAAAATAAGAGGACACATTAGCCCCTGTGCAGAGGAGCGCTGTCGCTATGGAAACGCATCAGCACCTGTGCAGAGGAGCACTGTCGCTATGGAAACGCATCAGCACCTGTGCAGAGGTGAGCTGTCGCTATGGAAACGCATCAGCACCTGTGCAGAGGTGAGCTGTCGCTATGGAAACGCATCAGCCCCTGTGCAGAGGTGAGCTGTCGCTATGGAAACGCTCAGCCCCGCCGCAGTAGCACTCCTTCCAGAAGGTTCACCTGGTTTCTCACCTGCAGCGAAGGTGGACCTTCTACACACAACCATGGGCGTCTGCTCGATTCTCTCCCCGCCAGAAGCCCCTCCCCCTCGGCCGTGCGCCCGCCGAAACACTTCTGCACCCCCGGCGTCACGGAAACCACACGCCACCATCCCAGACTTCAGCTTTTATACAGTGAAAGGTCTCATCTAATCTTCTGACAATGTCTCGTAGTTCAACAACTTATAAAGTTTGCTTAAAACCCCCTTCTTGGCAGTAAACCATAACATGCTGGTAAAGTTTTTAAAGTTTTTTTTGTAGGGATATACACATTTTTGTGAAAGTAAGTTGTGAAAGTGAAAGTAACAGTTATGAATCGGAATGAATGCTGCTGTTACTGTTCGGCTTTGCAAAGAAACTGGGGACGGTATGTCCCAAACTGATTACCCATCTGTACTGCAAACCAGGCACACATCAATCAAATGAAAATGAAAATGAAAAATGTTCATACTTTAACAACACTTCTGTGCCTCTGAACACTGGTATGTACGCCCTCCATGCACATAATACTCTGCAATGGCTGCTACACCAATTCACTCATAGACTTAGCAAAAAAGGAGCCATGGGAACCTGTCGTCAGAGCACGGATAACAGGCACAGAATAAACATCTTACCTGCAATTACAGACCACACACCCTTATGATTACAGACCACACACCCCTGCAATTACAGACCACACACCCTTATGATTACAGACCACACACCCCTGCAATTACAGACCACACACCCTTATGATTACAGACCACACACCCTTATGATTACAGACTACACACCCCTGCAATTAGACCACACACCCTTATGATTACAGACCACACACCCTTGCAATTACAGACCACACACCCTTATGATTACAGACTACACACCCTTATGATTACAGACTACACACCCCTGCAATTACAGACCACACACCCTTATGATTACAGACCACACATCCCTGCAATTACAGACCACACACCCATATTACTATAGACCACACACTCCTGCAATTAGACCACACACCCATATTACTACAGACCACACACCCCTGCAATTACAGACCACACACACCCCTACAATTACAGACCACATGTGCCTGCAATTACAGACCACACACACCCCTACAATTACAGACCACGTGCCTGCAATTACAGACTACACCCCTACAATTACACACCACACACTCCTACAATTACAGAGCAAACATTCTAAATCTAAAAATATGACTTCTGCATGTGCACATATACACACTAAGTAGAGGTCTCTGACTGTATTGTGATGCATAGTTCCTAAGCGCTAGAGGTCAGACAGATCTTCACTGTGACCATGTACAAACCATAAAGAAGCAGGCAAACATGACCAGATCTCTATAGGTATGAGCAGATCACACAGCACAGACTGGGTATGAGCAGATCACACAGCACAGACTGGGTCTCTAAGGGCATGAGCAGATCACACAGCACAGACTGGGTCTCTAAGGGCATGGGCAGATCACACAGCACAGACTGGGTCTCTATGGGCATGAGCAGATCACACAGCACAGACTGGGTCTCTAAGGGCATGAGCAGATCACACAGCACAGACTGGGTCTCTATGGGCATGAGCAGATCACACAGCACAGACTGGGCATGAGCAGATCACACAGCACAGACTGGGTCTCTAAGGGCATGAGCAGATCACACAGCACAGACTGGGTCTCTATGGGCATGAGCAGATCACACAGCACAGACTGGGTCTCTATGGGCATGAGCAGATCACACAGCACAGACTGGGTCTCTATGGGCATGAGCAGATCACACAGCACAGACTGGGTCTCTATGGGTATGACCAGATCACACAGGTTTTATATTGTATGCACAGCTGTATGGACACACAGAGGGACGTGCCCACTGAACACTGCTAAATAAAACATGTGCAACATGCCAGAGCTCTGCTTGTACGCAGGTCTCACCACAGCCTCACAGAACAACAGCTGCACCGACCCGAGGCTCAGTCAGAACGCTCCGGAATCACACAGCGCTCCGGAATCACAGGACATTCCGGAATCACACAGCGCTCCGGAATCACAGGACATTCCAGAATCACACAGCGCTCCGGAATCACAGGACATTCCAGAATCACACAGCGCTCCGGAATCACAGGACATTCCGGAATCACACAGCGCTCCGGAATCACAGAACGCTCCGGAATCACACAGCGCTCCAGAATCATACAACACTCCGGAATCACACGACACTCCGGAATCAGAGGATGCTTCGGAATCATACAACGCTCCAGAATCACACAACACTCCAAAAATCAGAGGATGCTCCAGAATCACAGAACGCTCCAGAAACACACAACGCTCCAGAATCACAGGACGCTCCGGAATCAAACGTAGTTCCAGAGGCTGGAATGTACAGCCTCACTTTGTGCGTTTGACACTCAGGTTCAGGAATACAAATACCGGTGTGTACAAAAAATAACATGAAGCCACACAATGCTGGAAGATCATGTAACAGCTGGACACCAGCAAAGCTGCAGCTGAGGAGTGGCTCTGCTGGCAAGATGCAGGTGATGCTAAGCACTGCTGCAGGGGTACCATCAAGCACTGCTGCAGGGTACCAATAAGCACTGCTGCAGGGGTACCATCAAGCACTGCTGCAGGGTACCATCAAACACTGCTGCAGGGTACCATCAAACACTGCTGCAGGGATAAACTGAGGCTGATTGTCAAGGAATGTAATTTAAAAATAATAATTATAAAAAACAGATTTGAATAAAGTTTGAAAATTAAGTTTAAAGGGAGCGTTCAAGTAATCAGTGTTCCCAAACCTGAAAATCCTATTAACAGACATCAGGGACAAACTTAAAAAAAGATTTAAAAATATTTTTAAAGGTACAGGAGTCAGACAGGTGTGTGTCAGGGGCCAATGACACACAGGGGCCACAACAAACAGGAGGCCAGGGCAAGTTTACAAGGACACAAAACTCTGATGCATGACAAATGTACTGACTTTCTAACTGACACTCAACAGTGTGAGGCACTGTTCACTCAGATGAGTTTGCACCTGACCTGGGGGGGGGGGGGGGAGGGGAGGGGGGGCAACCTACCCGACCGAAGGCTGGCTGTCACCTCATCCCCTGCTGAATTCACTCAAACATCGTCCTCCATTCTGACTTTCCCTGATGTTTCTCAGAGTCAAAGCTTGCATGTTCTCTGAGTAAACATTTTATTGCAGTGCATTTTGGGAAAAGCTCAGGTGTATAAAAAAAAAAGTGGAAATAAAAATGTGCGTGGAGCAGAGCAACCCAGGGGCAACTGCAGGAATTCACAGGAAAGCATTCTGGGAGTACAGCGGGACAGTCCTGACCGAGCATAGAGAGGAAGAGAGGGAGGGAGAGAGAGAAAGAGAGGGAGAGAGAGAGAGAGAGAGAGGGAGAGAGACAGAGGGGGAGAGAGGAAGAGAGAGAGGGAGAGAGGGAGAGAGAGAGAGAGAGAGAGAGAGAGAGAGAGAGAGAGAGAGAGAGAGAGAGAGGGAGAACGCTCTGAGCAAGCACAGTCCAGTTGGGTCCAGCCTAGGGGCGGCTCCACAGGGCGGGGCCGACAGTAAGGCTTCGGTCCTCATAGGAGGACACAGCGGAAGAAGCTGCTCTTTTTGGGCTGCTCCATGATCTTCACCCCCTGGCTGCTCCCCTGGGGGCTGCTGCCCTCCTGAGAACAACAGTAAAGGCCAAAGGTCAAGGGTCAGAGGTCAGAGACTATGACATCACAATCAGGTGCTGCATCCCTGCAGCACACAGCCATTTCCTCAGAGAGTGCAATAACAGGAAGGTAAATAAACAGGGGGCGAGGAAAGTGACATCACTCACCAGCTTCTTGTCCATTTTTGCTTTGATGTCCCTGGCGAGCATGAGAAAGGCCTGAGGAAGAGCACAGAGAGGAGGACTTTAGGAAGAAAAGATGTGCAGAACGACCCGGAAACAGAGCGATGCGCGGAACGACCCGGAAACAGAGCGATGCGCGGAACGACCCGGAAACAGAGCGATGCGCGGAACGACCCGGAAACAGAGCGATGCGCGGAACGACCCGGAAACAGAGCGATGCGCGGAACGACCCGGAAACAGAGCGATGCGCGGAACGACCCAGAAACAGAGCGATGCGCGGAACGACCCGGAAACAGAGCGATGCGCGGAACGACCCGGAAACAGAGCGATGGGCGGAACGACCCGGAAACAGAGCGATGGGCGGAATGACCCGGAAACAGAAGGGTTCCACTCACATTTTCAACGTTGATGTTGGCCTTGGCACTCGTCTCCATGAACTTGATTCCGTACTCCAACGCCAGCTGAAACCATGACAACAGACTCCCCTTTATTTCTGCCTGTGTATGTGTGCAAGTGTGTGTGAGAGAATGAGTGTGTGTGTGTGCGTGTGTGTGAGAGCAGGAGTGTGTGTGTATGCAAGTGTGTGTGAGAGAGCAAGAGTGTGTGTGTGCCTGTGTGTGTGTGTGTGTGTGTGAGAAAGTGAGCATGTAGGTAATTTTTCAGCATCCTGCAGAAAATTCAGAGAACGCGCACACACACACAGCCCTTAAACTCTTGAGTGTTGCCCTCAGCTGAAAGACTCTTTTCTACATGCTGGTAAAAACAGCTTTTTTTCCTCCTCTGTTGTGTCTGCGTCATATTAATGCTCATCTACAGCTGGGAGCATACGTCCACATTCCAAACAGCTCCAGGGTCTATGAGTGGTTGTGTCAGTCAGTGTTGTGTCTGTAAGAGGGTCTGTCCTGCTCAGCGTTGTGTCTGTAAGAGGGTCTGTCCTGCTCAGCGTTGTGTCTGTAAGAGGGTCTGTCCTGGCTGTCAGCGTTGTGTCTGTAAGAGGGTCTGTCCTGCTCAGCGTTGTGTCTGTAAGAGGGTTTGTCCTGCTCAGCATTGTGTCTGTAAGAGGGTCTGTCCTGGCTGTCAGCGTTGTGTCTGTAAGAGGGTCTGTCCTGCTCAGCGTTGTGTCTGTAAGAGGGTTTGTCCTGGCTGTCAGTGTTGTGTCTGTAGGAGGGTCTGTCCTGGCTGTCAGTGTTGTGTCTGTAAAAGGGTCTGTCCTGGCTGTCAGTGTTGTGTCTGTAAGAGGGTCTGTCCTGGCTGTCAGTGTTGTGTCTGTAAGAGGGCCTGTCCTGCTCAGTGTTGTGCCTGTAAGAGGGTCTGTCCTGCTCAGTGTTGTGTCTGTAAGAGGGTCTGTCCTGGCTGTCAGTGTTGTGTCTGTAAGAGGGCCAGTCCTGGACCCGAGTAAACAGGCATATTTGGCGGGATTCACCTTCTCCCCCTGGTCTTTGGAAACCTGCCGCTTGTCGTTGACGTCACACTTGTTCCCCAGAATCATCTTCTCCACATCAGCAGAAGCATGCTGCAGCGAGAGAGCAAAATAAACTCAAAACCCATTACTGATAACGCTAAGCGCTAACGCACAACAGCAGCCCTAACACAGAGAGGCTAAGGGCAGCGGCCCTAACACAGAGAGGCTAAGGGCAGCAGCCCTAACACAGAGAGGCTAAGGGCAGCGGCCCTAACACAGAGAGGCTAAGGGCAGCGGCCCTAACACAGAGAGGCTAAGGGCAGCAGCCCTAACACAGAGAGGCTAAGGGCAGCGGCCCTAACACAGAGAGGCTAAGGGCAGCAGCCCTAACACAGAGAGGCTAAGGGCAGCGGCCCTAACACAGAGAGGCTAAGGGCAGCGGCCCTAACACAGAGAGGCTAAGGGCAGCAGCCCTAACACAGAGAGGCTAAGGGCAGCGGCCCTAACACAGAGAGGCTAAGGGCAGCGGCCCTAACACAGAGAGGCTAAGGGCAGCGGCCCTAACACAGAGAGGCTAAGGGCAGCGGCCCTAACACAGAGAGGCTAAGGGCTAACGCACACCTCCTCTATGTTCCGTATCCAGTTCTTTATGTTGTCGAATGACTTCTCATTGGTGATGTCATAAACCAGCATGATGCCCTGTGGGGGAGACAAAGAGAGAAATATGAGATTCAGAGAGAGAGAGAGAGAGAAAGAGAACGAGAGACAGAGCAAGAGACCAAGAGGGAGACAGAGAGAGGGGTAGGGTCAAGAAGGAGGGAGGGAGAGCGAGAGACAGAGAGAAACTGATGCTGAAGGACAGGGAGAAAAAGGATGTGAACATCTGGTGAACATAAAGAATCTGTGAGGGAGCAGTCAGGTGGCGGGGCCTCACCATGGCTCCCCTGTAATAGGCTGTTGTGATCGTTCTGAACCGCTCCTGGCCCGCCGTGTCCCTGAAACGCATGAAACCGCGCATGGTTTAGCAACGGTGCTACTGAGCTGCCACGGACCCCTTAGCAACGGTGCTACTGAGCTGCCACACTACCCTTTAGCAATAGTGCTTCAGCTGAATGCTTCTGCAAACTTCCAGCTGCATAAATTGCATGAAAAGAATGCAATCGGTGCGAGTGGCTGTGGCTAAGCTTGCTGAATGCCAAACATGTAAATCCAACATGTAAATAGGCCCTATGTAATTAAATCACATGTATGCCATTCTGGATAAGAACGTCTGTTAAGTAAACATACAATACTGAGTTGAATTCCAGGTCGAAATCAATTTTAAAAACACCAAAAAGTCAAAGTAAAATGGCAGAACAATATGAGGAGCTTTGTACGGTGTCACTCACCATATCTGGAGCTTAATCTTCTTTCCATCGAGTTCTATGGTTCTAATCTTAAAGTCAATGCCTAAGAGAGAACAGAAACCAGAACGATGACGATAAACTGCTTCTGATACCGCGGCAACAGAAATGACTCTCGCTGCAAAAAAGGAAAAGAAAACCACTCGCTTTCGTATTTGGTCAGGTAGCGTGGTGGTTTATCTGCGTGAACAGGAAATGAGGAGCACTGTGCTGTGTGACTAACTGGCTCATTCTTGCATCTCGTACCTTCGTGGGGTTTGCGATATCTGCACCGTTTATCAGAGAACGGTCTAAAGTGCAGGAACGGCTTCGCACACGGATGCAAACATGACTTGACATGACAGCACCTCCGTCAGTCTTGGCTCCACTGTTTACATAACGCCACGATGCATGCTCGGTGTCGGTACTGGAGTACGTTTGGAACCATAAAATGAAAGTTCTGCGCCAAATTTTAATACAATCTCTGTTGATAGCGGCATGCCTTATTATCAGGCCCTACGGTTTGACCGGGTAGCCATCTGTACAGTCAAACAGTCGAAAAGCTGTGTGACGTAACGATATATAAACATGACGTCCTACTCGAACCTGACACATCCGAACCAAGCGGTAAAATGAAACGGTAGGGTCGCTAACTTCAACTGAAACATTGCTAACTCACTTAGTTTACGTTATCTAGTTAAATACCCCACGTTTTTTACTATACGTTCAGTGTTTGAAATGTATTTCAAGTCAACAATCAGTTCGCAAATTTTCAGATTAAAATAAGAAAATCCGGAAGAAACAAACGCATGGGTAGCTAGGCTACATCCACTGCTAACAGTAGCTGTTCATTTCAGTAACTACACATACTAACTTAGCAAATCAGGAAGTAACTGAAGTCGATGCAGTATTGGCTACTGATAACTGGCAAGCCAATATCGACTTATCCGTATTATGTCCTGGACCCTGGGGTCGTGTTTTCAGAGCTGTCAGCTAAGTTAGTTATGAAAATTTATTACAACCCGCTTAGTTGTGACATGTTAGCTAGCTAAATAGCAAAATCAGCTAACTATAACCCCGTGTCAGGTGACTGACCAGCTAACTTAGCTCACTGATGAAGTGGCTGTCAGTAACATGAAGCTGGAGACGAATATTAAGGAAAGTAGACGACCAAGCTTCCAGATGAATGTGCAATGTTCGCCACTGAATTCTATCCAGTTAGTAACCCAGCCAAGACTTCCTTACAACCCTGAGCGGGGTTTGGACGATGGAGCGAGACTAGTCAGTAATAACTTCTACGGTCGCGAGACCCATGGGTCCCAACATCATTACTGCTGCATCTTGTGCTCGCGTAAAAACAAAACTCACATACCTATCGTGGAGATAAATGTTGAATTAAAGGCATCTTCTGAAAACCTGAACAACACACACGTCTTCCCGACTCCAGAGTCCCCGATTAATAGCAATTTAAACAGGTAGTCGTAGGTCTTCGCCATATTACTGGATTTTGCGGAAATCCCGCCTGATACCGGCTGCGCGCTGCCAACAGCACCCAGCTGGAAAAACTCGAAATCTTATTGGCCAAGTTACGCGTCACTGTTCTGTGAGCCCTCCCCCGGAAGTTGATTGTTTCAAGATTCTAGAAAATGTACAGTACAAAGATATGTATCTCGCCCTCGCCGATACGTTCAAGCGACCGTGTTCCTTGGCCATGTTTTTCTTGGATCACAGCGACTGTCCCAAAATAATGTGATCAGTGTTTCCCTGAATGCTCACTGGTAAATGGACTGCATTTATATAGCGCTTTACAATTGATGCCTCTCATTCACCCATTCATACACACACACTCACACTCACACTCACACTCACACTCACACTCACACTCACACTCACACTCACACACCAATGGTGAAAGGCTGCCATGCAAGGTACCAATCAGCTCACTAGGAGCAATTAGGGGTTAGGTGTCTTGCTCAGGGACACTTCGACACGCCCAGGGCGGGGGATCAAACCAGCAACCCTCACTGCCAGACAAACACTCTTACCTCCTGAGCTATGTCGCTACCCACTGAGTGCGAGGCATCCTTTTTGTGAGGTTTGCATATCTTAGTGCCATCTCTGATGTACCCGTTTGAGTCAAAAGCGTGGAGTATCACTAACTACTTCAGTAATTACAATGTAGTATACTAAAGTCATCCAGAACGTGAACCTTAGACAAGCAAATTATACAGGAGTACGTGGTGCCCTCTGCTGGTAGAACCAAAATACACTTTCTCCATCGATCCTCTAGATTGAAAACGTTGCTTAACAAAGACACACAGTGTCACTGCTGAAAAGCACCATGCGTGATAATGGCTTCCCCTGGTGGAGAATCCCCAGACTGCTAAACGTCAGTGAGTGAGCAAGTGAACCATCTGCCAGATTTGAAATGAACAGAAAAAATGTGTAAAGAATGAAAAAACAACCTCTTTATACTGGCTTGTGGAAATCTTGGAATGTCACTGCTTTCTTCCTCTCCTCCTCGTCTTCCTCCTCTCTAATTGCTTATAAGCTGTTCAGCTCCTGCAGAGTTTGGTCCAACACCTGGTGCATTCACAGGTTCTCCTCCTTAGCATAAGATTCATTTTTCTGTCCAACAAAAAACAAAATTTTAATATTCACAAATTAAACCATGACCCACATCCACACTAAACACCCAACCATGACCCACATCCACACTAAACACTCAACCATGACCCACATCCACACTCAACACCCAACCATGACCCACATCCACACTCAACACCCAATCATGACCCACATCCACACTCAACACCCAATCATGACCCACATCCACACTCAACACCCAACCATGACCCACATCCATATTCAACACCCAATCATGACCCACATCCACACTCAACACCCAACCATGACCCACATCCACACTCAACACCCAACCATGACCCACATCCACACTCAACACCCAATCATGACCCACATCCACACTCAACACCCAACCATTACCCACATCCACACTAACCCAACCATGACCCACATCCACACTCAACACCCAACCATGACCCACATCCACACTCAAAACCCAACCATGACTCATGTCTGCACTGAAAGAGAGGAGTCTTTTACACGCGTCCCAGTGAGTGTGAATGTCATCGCCGAGATTCAGTCTTACACAGCGCCCCCCTTCGGCGACTCGCTGAAGCGGGGTCTCAACTTCGTCCGCTGGGGCATCATGGGAAACACATCGGCGCTCTGCGTTCTGAACGTGATCTCGAGCGGGAGGCGAACCAGCCCCACACCAGCAACGGCACAGATGAGCTCACTGGAGCACGGCCCGAGTTATGAGAGCACATTTTAAAAAAGAGAAAATATGAAACATTTGCACTGAGGAATGAGAAGGGAAAGAGATTTTTGCACAGGACTTTATTGAAGCTTGGTTTTCAGAGAAATTCCCACAGGATTGTGAGGCAGCAAAAGGGTATGTAAGGGGGCATGAGCAGGGGTGTAGAGGGAATGGGGGGGCACATTAGGGGAGGGAGGGGAGGGGGGGGTTCAGCAATTTTCAGGATGCCTGGCAGTAGAGGGGCGGCCCTTCTGACCAGGGGTCAGGGGTGACAGGTGAAAGGTCATCTACAAAGATGTCATGTCATTGAGGGCGTGGTCCAGCTCCTCGCTGATGCCCTTGTATTTCAGCTTCTGAGCATACAGTTCATCTGGAGGTCAAAGGTCAGCAGGTGGGGCAGGCAGAGGGACAGGAAGGGTGCAGAGGTAGAGAGAGAGGCAGTGGAGGAGAAAAGAGAGGAGGGGACAGAAAAGAGAGGGGAAAAGTAAAGAAAAGCACAGGTCAGTAAGAGGAAGGAAAAAGACTTTCATCTCCTCTGGAACTCCCTCCTGGGATTTTAAATGGGATGAACTGCTGTCCTGTGCGCTGGCCAGGGATACATTCAACAGCTCAGGAGAACCAGTGCAGGGAACACAGGCTACCGATTAACACAGGCTCCTCAGAGATACAGACTCCTGATAAACACAGGCTGCTCAGAGACACAGGCTCCTCAGAGACACAGACTCCTGATTAACACAGGCTCCTCAGAGATACAGACTCCTGATAAACACAGGCTGCTCAGAGACACAGGCTCCTCAGAGACACAGACTCCTGATTAACACAGGCTGCTCAGAGACACAGGCTCCTCTGAAACACAGGCTCCTCAGAGACACAGACTCCTGATAAACACAGGCTGCTCAGAGACACAGGCTCCTGATAAACACAGGCTCCTCAGAGACACAGACTCCTGATAAACACAGGCTCCTCAGAGACACAGACTCCTGATAAACACAGGCTCCTCAGAGACACTGGCTCCTCTGAAACACAGGCTCTGCTGGGCGGGGCCAGAAGAGACGGGCTCCACCCACCTTCCAGGTCATCAATGGTCTTTTCCAGCTTGGCAACTGACCTCTCTGCAAATTCAGCACGAGTCTCAGCCTGGGGGGGGGGGGGCGACAGAAAGAGAGGACATGGGAGAGGAATGGAGAGAGAAAGGGAGAGAGAGAGTGAAGTGAGAAAGAAAGAAGACAGTTAAAACAGATGCTGCATCGGACTGAGTGCATTAGCGTGCTCACAACTGCTGTACTGAGGTCAGTTACACCAGCTCACCTCTATAAACCTGTCACTGGGGACCTGGATATCCCACTGTACTGAGATCAGTTACACAGCTCACCTCTTTCAGCTTGTCACTGAGCACCTTGATCTCCTCCTCATACTTGTCTTCTTTTTCGGAGTACTGCAGAGATCAGAGGACAGCAGAGAGTAAAGATGAGACAGGCAATAGAGAGTGAGCACACAGTACAGGAGCAGGAGCAGGAGCAGCTCAAACCAGGAAGAACAGCAGAGAGTAAAGATGAGACAGGCAACAGAGAGTGAGCACACAGTACAGGAGCAGGAGCAGGAGCAGCTCAAACCAGGAAGAACAGCAGAGAGTAAAGATGAGCTTCCTGCGGACAGGCCAGTGAGAGTGAGCGCACACTGCACGAGCAGGAGCAGGAGCAGCTCAAATCAGGAACACTGTGGTCAGGTGTCTAATGCAGCCCCAGTTACTGTATTCGGTTACCATTGCAATAACCCAGTGAGAAGTGCCCAGTTTCACCTTTCCCAGATATGCTGCACATGGGCAGGGAAACACAAAGGCTGGAACACTGATTGGACAGGACACCATGAGGGTGGGGACATGTGCACTGATTGGACAGGACACCATGAGGGCGGAGCCTTACCTTCTCTGACTGGGCTTCTAGGGACTTGAGGTTGTTGGTGACGTTTTTCAGCTCCTCCTCCAGGTCACTGCACTTCCTGTGGAAGAAGAGCAGGGAGAGATGAGAATTCCAGCCTATAACCCCAACTGGCCAGCTGTGGTACTGCAACCTTACCAGAATCTGTGTGCAGGCTGGGTGCTAAATTTCCCATGATCCCTTGTACTATGGTAACAATACTGTGAGCAAATGTAATATGGGCCCTCCCTGTGATGAAAGTGGGGGAGGGGGGGGGTTGGTGGTGATTACAGTCCAGGGGCATGTTATCCACTCACAGTTCTGAGATCTCTGCTCTCTCCTCAGCCCTCTCCAGCTCTCCCTCCAGGATCACCAGCTTACGCGCCACCTGCAGTGTGCACCAGCGGGGAGGAACAGCGCAGGACACAGCGGCTGAGCACAGCTTTCCGTGGGCATCGCATTAAACACCGGGTGTGACTTTCATACCCGTGTATCACATTTTACCAACTCCAAATACTTCTGAGAACAGTCTTCGGTTCCCTTTGGAGATCATGTGATCAGCCTATAAGGAGGCATGTCTGCAAGGGAGGCGTGTCTGTGCTGTGGGCGGAGTCGAGGCTCACCTCCTCGTACTTGCGGTCCGCCTCCTCAGCGATGTGTTTGGCCTCCTTCAGCTGCAACTCCTGGATCTCCATCTTCTCCTCATCCTTCATCGCCCTGTTCTCAATCACCTTCATCCCTCTGCAAAGGTACACACACACACACACACACACACAGTAGTCACACACATACACACACACAGTAGTCACACACACAGACACACCCATACACACACACAGTAGGTACACACACATACACACACACAGTAGTCACAGACACACCCATACACACACACAGTAGGTACACACACGCACACACACAAACATACACACACACAGTAGTCACACACACACATACACACACACATTAGTCACACACACACATACACACACACAATAGGTATACACACACACACAATAGACACACACACATACAGTAGTCACACACACACCGTAGTCACACGCACACACTCACACACTCACACACACACACAGTAGTCACACACACACACTCACACACACACACACACACAGACACACACTCACACACACACACAGTAGTCACACACACACACTCACACACACACACCCTCAGTCCCACCTCTCGCTCTCATCGGCAGCTTTCTCCGCCTCCTCCAGTTTCTGCAGGGCGGTGGCCAGTCTCTCCTGGGCCCGATCCAGCTCCTCCTCCACCAGCTGGATCCGGCGGTTCAGACCCGCCACATCTCCCTCCGCCTGCAGGGTCACAGGTCAAAGGTCAGAACTCTCAGCACATAGCCACATTTCCTTCCGCCTGTGGGGGCCATGTAGGTCACTTTGGACAAAGTGGCTACTCCTCCTGTCTTCTACTGGTAACTTATAGTATGATGTCACAACAGGCAGTCAAGGCAGACCATAAAGTGATGTCACAGTGGGTTATCAAGGGTGACCACAAGATGATGTCACAATGGGAGTGGCACTCAAATCTCAATCAATCTCAATTTTGCTATGCCACTTATGTATGACAATACATTTAACAACAGCATTTATTTTAACATCACAAGGACACCTGATTCACCTAATTAACTAATCACGGTCTTCAATAAAGACCTTGGTAAGTAGAATCAGATGTTGTAGTGCTGGGTTAAAACAAAAATCTGCACCCACACCAGCCCTTTTTGTATATGACTGGACACCCCTGGATCAGACACTGAATGGGCAGGAGGTTGTGTGAATAGGAGCTGGGGAATTGGGAGGTGGGGGGGGGTCCTGGCTTTGTGCCCAGCCGCGAGTCCCTGTCTCCAGGACTGTGGCTCAGGCGAGTCCCAGGCTTTGGTACTCACGTCTGTGGCCGCCTTCTCAGAGAGCTCCAGTCTCTCCTGGGCATCTTTCAGGCTCTCAGAGTACTTGTCCAGTTCATCCTCAGTGCCCTTCAGCTTCTTCTGCAGCCCGGCGAGCTCTTCCTCCAGCTGGGAGAGGGGGCGGGAGAAACGGGGGGATTAACGGAGTTAGAGAAACAGGAAACTCGGGAACACAGAGCCAAACGGAGGCCATCTTGGCTCCTCTCTGGACGAAGAACGCGTGCAGAGTTAGAGAGGGAGGGAGAGAGCACAACACTCTCCCACGGAGAGGGGGAGGGGGGAGAGAGGGAGAGAGAGAGAGAGATGGGGTATGAATGAGATGGAGAGAGAGAGAGATAGATGGGGTATGAAAGAGGGGGAGAGGTGAGGAGAGAGAGGGACAGGGAGCGGGGAAAGAGATGGGGAGAGAGAGAGAGATGGGATGTGAAGGTCAGGAAGAGACAGAGAGAGAGATGGGGTGTGAAAGAGAGGGAGACATGGGGAAAGAGAGAGACAGATGGGGAGAGAGCGATGGGGTGTGAAAAACAGGGAGGGAGAGAGAGAGGGATGGGGTGTGAAAGAGAGGGAGGGAGAGAGAGAGGGATGGGGTGTGAAAGAGAGGGAGACATGGGGTAAGAGAGAGACAGATGGGGAGAGAGAGCGATGGGGTGTGAAAGACAGGGAGGGAGAGAGAGAGGGATGGGGTATGAAAGAGAGGGAGAGTTGTGAGGAAGAGGAGAGGATACTGTGGGATGCCTGGTCAGGTCTCAGAGGAGCAGACAGGAATAAACATCAACACTGCCAGGAGCCGCTGCGCGCCGCGGGGCTAACACTGCCAGGAGCCGCTGTGCGCCGCGGGGCTAACACTGCCAGGCTCTCATTCCAGAACTTTCCAGAACTGGAGCTGGGCTACTTGAGTCCATCTCTCTCCCTGTGGAGGTGGACTCTGGGGGGGGGTTGACACATCATGTTACACACTTTCCTCAGCTCACCCCCCAGTCCGAGACAGAAGGTTCCGGGGCATGTGGGGAGCCCCCCCCCCCCACCACCTCTCCCTCTCCATGGGCCCTGTCCTTACCGGGTGGCCTGAACCGAAACCCAAAACTGCGAGAGAGTGTGCACCTGTCCCACACACAGGAACCCATCAACCCCACCGCTCTGCGGTGGGAGAACTGGGCTTGTGGGTCAGACTGGAGAATGTCTGAGTTACCACGGAAAAACGAGCAGGCTTCCCGTTCTCAATCACGGAAAAACGAGCAGGTCTCCCGTTCCTGGAGGAGAAGAGCCAAGCTGCCCGACCCACACAAATATTTCTCTTTTGTGAAGTCCCTCTCGCTGGTGTTAAAAAGGCATTTTATAGCTTCGGCTAAACCAAAACGGAGCAGCAGGAGGCCAGACAGAGCCGTTATATAGGCAATGTCACAGACTCAGCCAAACCAAGTCACCTTTATCATTAACGAATATCATTAACTAATGAGAAGCTTCCTGATCGTTATATCGGCATCAGAATGTTCAGTTAAGAACATTCTGATTGCAAATTTGTGATCTCGCACCGTAAGGGTTAAAATGAGAATGATGGTCTCCAGTCGATGGAATGGCTTTAAACAATCGCAGGAAAAAGTTTGTTCGGTGAGACCCACCGAGTTTAAAAACATCAGCTGACAGCTGAGGGGTGTCTCAGAGTCAGCCCGTCAGATTTGGAATCTGACGCAGATCCACTCTGACTTCTCATCATTCAGATTTGGACTGCGTGGTCTGCGCTTGCTAACACCCTCACTTTTTTAAAAAAAGAACAAAAAAAAAAAACTGCAGGCCCAGGTCTGCTCCTGAGACGGGAGGTATGGTCTACCTGCTGAACTCCCGGTCTCCGTGGCGATAACCCCTGACCCCGGCGGGGGCTCACCTGCCTGCCCTTGTCCTCGGCAGCCTTCTTGTCGGCCTCGGCTTGCTCGGCGCGGTCGATGGCGTTCTCCTTGTCCAGCTTCAGCATCTGCATCTTCTTCTTGATGGCCTCCATGTTGGCGGCTGGTGGTGGGGGGGGGTCTTACCGCGAGGGGAGAAACAGAAAGCGGGGGGAGGGGGGGTGATGCTCGGAGCGAATGCGGTTCTGTATGGGACGGCCCAGCAACAGTGGGGGAGGCAAAGACAGCAGCAGCAGTGTCTGTACTGCCTAAAACAGAGGAGGCAGAGAAGGGGAACAGATATAGAGGGAGAGAGGGAGAGAGAGAGAAAGAGAGAGGGAGAGAGAGAGAGGGAGAGCGGGAGAGATAGAGAGTGAGAGCAGGAGAGAGAAAGCGAGAGAGAGACAGAGAGCGGGAGAGAAAGAGAGAGAGAGAGCACAGAGAGCGGGAGAGAAAGAGAGAGAGAGCACAGAGTAGGTGCAGACTCAGTGGCTACGCTCGACGACTGAGCCCCCTGTTAAAACTTACGGGAGGTTTTGGAGATGGCTGTACTCCCTGGTGACCCCCCCCCCCCTCCTCCGCCTCCTCAACACCCCCTCCTCAGCCCCCCCCCCCATCTGAACACCCCACTGGAGCCCTTCTGCTCTCAGACCATCTCCAAATTTGGGCTGATCAGTTTTCTTTTAAAAAAAGCAAGAGTGAGAGAGAGAGAGGGGGGTGGGGGGGGGGGTAGAGAGAGACAGAGGGAGGGAGACAGAAAGAGAGATGGAGAGAGAGAGGAGGGAGAGAGAAAAAAAGTCTTATTTACTTGGTTTTATTATACAAGTCATATTTTCCTGGGTGAGTGCAGAGGAGGGTGCAGCATCACGGGCCAGTCCTGTCCAATCGGCTGTCACTATTCACTGACAGGCAGTGTGGCTGTCCAATCAGCTGTCACTATTCTTCATTCTGGCAGCGTGCTCCATCAAATACCCTGAAGTAAAATATTAGTACAACTACATATTAATGACCAGCAGCACTGTAACTTGGAGATTTATAGACGAAACCATGGTGCTGCTAAGGACGCAGGTTAAAAGGGTGGCACTGGGGTCAAATGGTTAGGTAACCACGGCTCAAACTGAGAGGTTGCAGGTTTTATTCGCAGGTGGGGCACAGCCATTGTAGCTCTGAGGCCAGTAACCTGGATGGGAAAATGTGTGTAAGTGAAGACGAGCGGATGCTGAAGGCCTGAATGTTTCTGAGCGAGCTGGACCAGGCGGGGTGAGTGTGTGACCCCTGTGTGGTCAGAGAGAGAGACGTGGTGTTTCTGACCGAGATGGACCAGGCGGGGTGAGTGTGTGATCCCTGTGTGGTCAGAGAGAGAGACGTGGTGTTTCTGAGCGAGCTGGACCAGGCGGGGTGAGTGTGTGACCCGTGTGTGGTCAGAGAGAGAGACCTGGTGTTTCTGAGCGAGCTGGACCAGGCGGGGTGAGTGTGTGGTCCCTGTGTGGTCAGAGAGAGACGTGGTGTTTCGGACCGAGCTGGACCAAACGGGGTGAGTCTGTGACCCGTGTGGTCAGACAGAGACGGAGCCCAGCCTTTATTCATCATCCCGAAAATAACTTTTTGGGCCAACTGGCAATCTGAGACTGACACAGGAAACCAGACCCCTCCCACTGGAAACCTGACCCCTCCCACAAGAAAACAGACCCCTCCCACAGGAAACCAGACCCCTCCCACAGGAAACCATCCTTCAGCTCCTGGGATCCTTTTATGGTAAAACTCCAGAATGAGCAGTCAGGCTGCTCAGGGGACATCAGCATGAGCGGAGGCCAGATTTAAAGAGACAGTGCTTGGGAAAGGCCTGGAGGCCGGATTTAAAGAGACAGTGCCTGGGAAAGGTCTGGAGGTAGGATTTAAAGCTATTTATGTCTTAAGGTAAGAATTCTGCCAGGCAGTTTGACTCATTGCATTAAAAGTTTTGCACATTGAGTCAAAGCCATCATAAAATTCTTTAATGCATTTATAATGTTGACTACAGTCACTAGAAATGCATCTGAAAAAAATGAGAAAAACTGTAGGATCTCAGGAACATCTCAGAGACTGCATGTCATGCAAACCACACTTCTCCCTTAATTTTGGCTAATTGGTCTTATCTATTCAACTGATGTGCAGCAGATCCAGGTTCAAACCTACAGGAAAACCATAGACAGGCAGTGACTTTTCAAAACGTAATACATTGTGGTTATACTACAGAAACAGAAGAAACCACGCAGCAGACAGTGCATAACTTATCTCATACTGTATTTAATTTACACTCCTGCAGATGAATGTCATTGCTTCAACTGTGCATATTTTAGCCCTATCCTGAGCTACCCATACTGAGCCCAAACATACAGAATATGAAATATGTACTACTGTGTCACAGGAGTTCAATACATCACAAAACAATAAATGACAACAGCAAAACATCTGATGTTTTTATAATTCAGGTTTAATGACACTGAAGGTAGTCTGAAAATACAAAAAAATTCTAGCAAAAGGTTCAAACAAAACAATCATGATAAAACAAAATAAGGAAACTGGACCCATCATTGTTTACCGTAATGAAAGTAAATAAGTACACTGCAGTGATCATTCTGCATTCTCCCTATCAGCTGCATTTCCCCACAGAAATTTCACATTTGAACTCTTGTGAAAATTAATGAAAGCAACTGTAAGAACTAGTAAAATACACAATTAACATTACATTACATTACATTCATTTGGCAGACGCTTTTATCCAAAGCGACGTACAAGAAGTGCATTTTCATGATCGTAGACAACTGCTGAACACGGGTTCAGTAAGGTACAATTACTTATTTTGTACAGCTATTTCTAGCTGAGAACAATGAACACTATCCTGGTCTAACATCTGCAAAGCCAAACTAGGCAGAAGATTAAGCTAGAGTATTAGGACAAATACAATTTACCAAGAAGTGCAGGGATGGGGCAACATGTAACAAGTGACAAGGAAAAAGGGGTATTTTTTTTTTTTTTTTTTTTTTAAATATATATATATACACAGCATGGTGGTGGTTATTCTAGGTATAGTCTGAAGAGATGAGTCTTCAGGCCACGGCGGAAGATGGATAGTGAGGGGGAGGTTCGGAGAGGGACGGGGAGTTCGTTCCACCACTGGGGAGCTAGGGTGGAGAAGCTCTGTGATCCCTTTGGGCGGGTGGGAGGGGTTACAAGACGCCCTGCTGCTTGAGGAGTTGCTCAATTAACTTGAGGAGTTTGCCACTGGCTTCTTTTATACAAAGATGCAGATACAGAAGACATAATTATTATTTCAAAAGCATTTTACCCTGCCATCTTTTGCCAGTATCACACTCTTAATGTTATATTCATGTTTTAATCATCAGAGGTACACACATATCCATTGTACATTTACAATAAAATTTTATTATAATGCAAAAAAAATAAATCATATTTATATAGCTATAAATGCTTTGCCTAAACCTGCTGAAAGATGCTATTGTTGTATTAAGGGTTTAGGCTGTATATTAGGTTAACAGAGGTTAATATTGGGTAAAGCTTAAATTGCAGTGATTAGGCATTGGTCAATGAAATTTGGGTGTACATACAAGTGTGTCAAAATATGTGTGTGTGTGTGTGCGTATCTGTAGGGATGTGTGTGGGTGTGAGAGAGAATGTCTGTGGAAGTTTGAGAATGTGAGTGTGTGAGTGCGTATGAGTGTGTGAATGCGTATGAGTGTGTGAGTGCATATGAGTGTGAGTGTGTATGAATGTGTGAGTGTGTGTGTGTGTGAGTGCGTATGAGTGTGTGAGTGCGTGTGTGTGTGAATGCGTATGAGTGTGTGAGTGCATATGAGTCTGAGTGTGTATGAATGTGTGAGTGTGTGTGTGTGTGAGTGCGTATGAGTGTGTGAAAGTGTGTATAAGAATGTGTATGCAAGTGGGACTGAGTGTGTGGGTGTACGCATGTGTGTGAGTCTGAGTGCTTAGGTGCATGTGTGCATGTGTGGGTGTGAGGGAGAGAGTAGAGTGTGTGTACGTGTGTGTATGTGTATATGTGTGTGTGTGTGTGTGTGTGTCTCTACTCCAATTGGCAGAGGGACACTGAGGAGTTACAGACTCTAAATCCAGCACAGAGGGGTGTGTGTTGAGTGAAGTGTGTGTGGAGTCTGTGCAGGATGGTCAGTGTGTTAGTGTCAGAGACGCTGTAGAAGGACAGTGTGCCGGCTGGACGGTCCACACACACTCCTACCCTGTACACACACACTCCTCTACCAGCACCATCATCATCACCCACTCCTGCTCTGCAGTAGGGGGAGGGGACAGGTTTGAGTGTTTGGTTATGATTGTGCCAGAGAGAGAAACTGAGTGTATCAGAGGATATGTGTTTAAAGTACATCAGACGCCAGGAGTTTTTATTCTGCCCAAACTGACAGTCAGAACACCATCCTTTCCTGCTGATTCTTTTATCTGTCACTGCTACATCAACCCATCCCCCATCAGACACACTGAACTCAGCCTCCCAGTAACAGCGCTCACACACACTCTCTCTGCACACAACTTGGCGCACATCCTCAAATCTCTCTGGATGATCAGGATATGGCTCCTCTCTCCCCGGTGTGTGTGTCACCTTCCTGTTCCCCTCAGACAGAGACAGCTCTCTGTGCGCTGTGTTTGGATCCAGTGTGAGCTGACAGCCGTCTGCACACCAGAGACATTAATGAGATTAATTATCATTATTAATATTCACCTCATTATGTGTGTGAGAGAGAAAGAGCTGTGATAGTAACTGTGTGTGTGTGTTTCTCACACAGGCACACACAGAGCAGAGTGTGTATCTATGGAAAGTGTTCTGTGTCGATACACACTTACATTTCCTGGGTCCAGGTTTGTTCCTGTTCTCTCCTCCATGGTCCACGCTGTAAGAATAGAATTCTGAATTTTAGCCATCCTTTATTTGCACTCTCAACACACCAATGACATCACAGAAATAAACACACAAACACAATAAAACACAAAACCAAGGTCATATGAAAACTAGAAATACCGCCTCACGGTTGTATGCCTCCGCCAACCAGTAGCCAGTTTGGATATAAAATGTCATCACTTCATCATTTTATCCTATTAGACATTTGTGTGAAACTTTGTCATAATTAGCGTATGAATTATTGAGTTATGGCCAAAAACGTGTTTTGTGAGGTCACAGTGACCTTGACCTTTAACCACCAAAATCTAATCAGTTCATCCTTGAGTCCAAGTAGACAAAGAAATTCCCTCAAGGCGTTCCTGAGATATTGCGTTCATGAGAATCGGGATGGACGGATGGACAGACGGACGGACGGACAACCCGAAAACATACGGCTGTGCCGTCGCGGAGGCATAAAAACACAAACACTTATTCCATACTCCATATGAAAAAAAACACAAATCTGTCCCAAAGTAAAATGAATCCATTCCCTCACCCTATTCCATGTGCAAAACTAGCTCCCCTCCCTCCACTGAACATGAAACACCCTTATAACACATACACACACACTGAAACATACTCAAGCTCTCCATTGCTTTGTAATACCGAAACTCCACCATCACAGTGTCCTTGATCAGACCCCCAACAACAACACCACGTCTTGCCTGTTCCCTCCACCAATCAGATTTTCCCCACTTGATGAAACTGCCATTTTCACCTTAAAATGAAATTAATGAGCTGGCACTTATCTGTCTTTGTATGGGAAACCGAGGATAAAAATCTCACTTGTAAATGTTTCCCCCAGAAACCAAAATAAACCTCCTAAAATAGAAGAGAGGCTGAAATCTGGCACACCCCGAAAAAGAATGATAAACAGTTTCTCTCTCCATGCAGAATGAAACAATGGTGGGATCCTGCCGGGTTCATCACAGAAATAAAACTATTTACTGCAGTGATCCCATGCAGCACCCTCCACTGTAGATCCCCAACCTTCTAGACTAACGGCGGATTGTACAGTGTCCTGCAGTGTGTGGGTGTGCGTGTGTGTGTGTGTGTGCGTGTGTGTGTGAGTGTGAGTATGAGTGTGTGCGTGTGTGTGTGTGGGTGTGGGGGTGTGTGTGTGTGAGATGCAGTGTGGAAACTCTCAGTCCTTACAGCAGTGTGAGTGTGTCCAGTTTAGCAGCAGACAGCACCATCACTCCTGAGTCTCCTGGGTGATTGTATCTCAGGTCCAGCTCTCTCAGGTGTGAGGGGTTTGAACGCAGAGCTGAAGCCAGAGAATCACAGCCTCTCTGTGTGACTCTACAGCCTGACAGCCTGCAGAGAAAAGGACACACACACCTTACGCACATTAATATAAACTAACAGGGCTGTGTGTGTCAAACACATATCACTGTGTTACACACCTTACACACATTAATATAAACTGGCAGGGCTGTGTGTGTCAAAGACACAGCAGTGTGTTACACACCTTACACACATATATAAACTAACAGGGCTGTGTGTGTTAAACACATAGCAGTGTGTTACACACCTTACACACATTAATTGGGATGGCAGGTATGCCATCCCGCCAAGTTACGCCTTGGCGGGGGCATGCCCCATACCTATACGGCACCGAGAGTTTGGCACTCTTCAGGGTTCCCCACAGAAATAACCACAACAGCCACAGACACTCAGCCCTTAAAAACATTAAATTCTGTACATTCTGACCCCATTTCAACAGTCAGATTTCATAAACAACTTCACATGTCCACACAATAAAGCCCCAAACTAAGGGGATTTTGCGTTTTCTCCTTCTACTTCTCTTTCTTCTTCTTCTCATTCTTATTTTTCCTGCCGCCTATCCCACTAACAACATGTCTCCCCATTGGACATTTTACCGACACCAGCTAAATCCTCACCCTCACAACCCAATCAAAAACTCGCATACACATGCAAAATACCCATACCTTTTTACTCTGAAACATTTCCAGTTCTAACAGCTAATCTGCCTGTGGCCTAGTGGCTAAGGTTACAGTCTTGGGAACATGGGGTCCTAGGTCAAGCCCAGCTAGGGACATGTTTCTTTAACCTGCTTTTACCCTCACTAATAATTGTCTGCCACTTCTCAATTATTGCTTTTGCACCATATCTACCCGCCGTTCACCGAACGTATACACTGCATTATGACGTACCGTCTGCACGTTCAGTTATTAACCGACTACAATATTGCAAAGCCATATGGATTCAACGGGAGCTCTTCTGTGCTTATTGGCCTGTGTTCTTCTTTAAAACCACGGACAGGTTTGCTAATGATATTTCACGCATTGCATAGCTATGTCATGGTGCTGCATTAACAAAGTCACAGACTGGTAACCCTCCGGTTGAAGGATTGAATCCCGCCTCGCCCTCAGGCAGATAATTTCCTCTTTTACACTAACGTTTTCTTACGCTTTTATATTTGCTTCACCAAAACTCACTCACGGCCACTCATATGCATTTTATGACGGCAAATGTATTCCTTTTATTAAAATGTTACACCAGTTCACCAGTGTGCCGTTTCTACTAACTATATTTCTTCACTTGGCTACCATACAAAACCTTCTTATCAGCAAACGCCACGTTTCTACATTCATGTTACCTTGCCCTGTTCTCTATCTAGCCACATACAAACAATTACTACGTGTGTACGTTCTGCAACTCCCCATTAAAACATTACATTTAAAATCATGATTCACATATAAGTATAACTACTAGTACTGAACATGAGAAAAGATTTCACATGTTACTTAACCCTCCACTTTAACAGCAAATGCTTTATACTGACTAGTGTTTTATACAGACTGTTATATATACCGTTCCATAAGGAAATTAAGCTCGCTCATGGTCACTTTATTTACTCCGCACTATAGTCTGTCATCATGTCAACCTTCACCTACATGCCCATTCTGCTAAAAACATATTGTTTCAACTACGCAATTTCATCATTTCATCCTCATTTCTCTCACGCTGTTGTTATTTTCACATATGCAAAGCCTACTGGGACATATGCGTCTGCTCCTATTCTCCAGTATCAAGTTTTCCGGTTCTAGTTTAGCAAAACAGCGAACAAGATTCCCACCTGCAGACAAGCCTATCAAAATGCGTTATAAACCTTACAAACACTAAAAGTGCATCTCCACGAAATAACAGACAACGGAGCAGGACAGCAGGGTACACAAGTTGCGACCTAGGCAGCTCTAATTCTACGGGCTTGTTGATTCTTTTCTCAATCAAGGCTTGTTGGATGGCCGTCAAATCCGTGAGTACATACCCTGGCCATATTTCACCTGCATTTCTGTTGCGTTTACACTTACACGCCACCGCACCCTTTGTCACAGCCACTGTTTCACATATATAGCAAACCGAAACTGCTGAACGGTACACACTCATCAGACTGTACAAATTCACACAAGGACAGCCATAATCCACAACCGTTTCTTACAGGGTCACTTCGCATTTCTCACTCTCATAATAAAACGCTTTGCAAAAAGAAATGATATCTCATAAAAAACACGTTTTCAACGTACAAAAATGCCAAGTTACTCAAAAGTATTGATATCAAAATGACGCCAAGTTACGGTACTACAAACAATATAGGCTATCTTGCCTCACCGAAATTAAATAAGATGTATTCCAAAGCAATGCTACCCAATATTTCCTCACTTCTTTCAAGTAACTTGGCCCTGTGTTTTGTAATCTTACCATTTTACAATGTCATGCACACTTTGTGTAAGATCAAAGAGTCAAATGGACTGCATTTATATAGCGCTTTTATCCAAAGCGCTTTACAATTGATGCCTCTCATTCGCCAGAGCAGTTAGAGGTTAGGAGTTAGGTGTCTTGCTCAAGGACACTTCGACATGCCCAGGGCGGGGTTTGAACCGGCAACCCTCCGACTGCCAGACAATCGGTCTTACCTCCTGAGCTATGTCGCCCCCCAAATATTTCGAATTGCCTCATGGAACACATTGAAATTCATGTACAAAACTGCTGCTGAGTAACTACAGGAAGCATATTTCTCCAGAAAACATATGTTTACACTTGCTTCTGAACTGAATTTGAGTACATGTACAAGTTATTGTATATTTGCTACGTACAATAAATACTGCATGTAAAATACATATTGTACATACATACATAGAGAATTTCTTTATCCCCATGGGGACATTTCCCTCGCAGCATGTTACATTCACATTTACGAACACACACTTATACCAAGACACATACTATCATTCACGCAACAGAAAGGCTGGGCAGGGAAATACATACATACCAATACAAATTGGACATATACACGCCTATTCAGTCAATCTTGACTGTGAGAGAGCCATCCACACATATGTTTGGCCTGTCCATGTAGTGCATGCTTATACACACAGGGCCAAGTGACTTGAAAGAACTGAGGAAATATTGGGTAGCATTGCTTTGGAATACATCTTATTTAATTTCGGTGAGGCAAGATAGCCTATATTGTTTGTAGTACCATAAATTGGCGTCATTTTAATATCAATACTTTTGAGTAACTTGGCAGTTTTGTACGTAGAAAATGTGTTTTTTATGAGATATAAATTAACAGGGCTGTGTGTACCAAACACAGCACTGAGTTACACACCTTAAACACATTAATATAAACTACCAGGGCTGTCAAACACATAGCAGTGTGTTACACACTGTACAGACATTAATATAAACTAACAGGGCTGTGTGTGTCAAACACACAGCAGTGTGTTACACACCTTACACAGTTAAATATAACCCAAAAGGACTATGTATTTCATTCACTTAATTTTGAGCAATGTATAAATTTGAACTACTTGATTTGATGCTTCTCAAAAAGATGTTTTGTCCAATTCATGTCAGATTAAAATTTTTAACAGGTGTGTGTATAGTCTTATTCGACCAAGAGTTAGAACAGGAACATGCTGTTTCGGTTCTGTGGGGTGTCTGTTTTCACATTAAAAACATTAACATTAGTGCTGTATTTAGTCACATTGTAGCCCTTGTTTATTGAAGGGGTGTTTGTACTCACCCCAGTCTCTGCAGTTTACAGTGTGGGTCCTCCAGTCCAGCAGAGAGCGCTCTCACTCCTGAATCCTGCAGCTCGTTGTCTCTGAGCTCCAGATCTCCCAGCTCTGAGTGAGGAGAACGCAGGACTGAGGCCAGAACATCACAGCAGCCCTCTGTGAGATTACACCAATCCAGCCTGTGGAGAGACCACACACACACACACAAATACACACGCATGCACAACACACAGGCAGACACACAGCCGCACACACACACAATTGAAATTCACTGCTGATTGTGACACTGTGCACATTGGCAGTCACTATGTAATTTTTTCATTGCTTATGCATTCCTGAGATGTACACAAAAACTGAGAGGGGATTGCGTAAATCAGGCTCATAAAGTATTCCAACTATTCCACAAAAGTCTAAGGCCATTGCTGGGCTCCATTAACCAACAAAAATAACTAAAAATCAAGGTTTGGTGCCTACTGCTAGTGATTTCATTGCCAGACCCTTTCCATAGATGTGTGTACGCAACTGAACTGCATTGGAGATGGATGAAGACTACAATGTGTGCAATGTGAAACATTTTACTATGCAGGTGGTCAATCTTCTACCATGTCAATCAGACATTCACCATACAGTCATCACCTGTGACCTGATACTACAGACTCCACTGAAATTTTACATTCTGTTCAGGAACCACAAACCTGGCAACCCTAACATTCATGCATTTTTATTCTGCTTTTCTTTGCTGTGATAGAGGAGTAGGAACAGAGGGATGAAAATAATGTAATTATTGAATGCTTGTGGGGAGAGGAGTAAATTGAGAGAGAATGAGCTTAAACATTTCAATGGGCTATAAGCACTCATTCTCTTTAGTTAAAGGGAACCCCAACTGTTAAGACACTTAGGCATTAAAATGGTCTATATGCCTTCAATTATATAAACATGTCATTAAAACCATATAAAAGATTTTAGTTATTTAAAATAAAATAAAAATCGACTCGTAGGTCGCCATAGTTATTACCGTCACAATCCACTCCAGGTAGTGACGTCAAATGGCTGCACAGGTCTCCTGTCCATGGCTCTTGTCCATTGATCGGCATTGAAAATGTCTTCTGTTCAGCCTTTTCGATTCGAACCAGAGCGGGACACTACTCAGCAGGAAAGCACCGAGGACAGCCGCATCAAATAAGTAAAAACGATGAAGATCGGGGGCCAGAGGAGACGAGAGTAGTATATAAGAGATGGTGTCTGTCTAGCAACTGCTCGTCTACGCTAACTAGACGGAAAAGTTATGGGAAATAAATAGACTAGACTATTGTGAATAGCTTCTGTTGAACGAAGTGAAAAAAGAGACTGGCTCGCGAGCAGAGGTGGGTAGTAACACGTTATATTTAGTCCGTTACATTTACTTAAGTAACTTTTTGAATAAATTGTACTTGTAAGAGTAGTTTCAATGCAACATACTTTTCACTTTTACTCAAGTATATTTGTGAAGAAAAAATGTTACTTTTACTCCGTTATATTCAGCTACATTCCGCTCGTTACTTTTTAAAAAAATTTTTACCATTTTTTATTCAATGCACGTTCTGTTTGTTTCGTTTTCTCAGGGAGACTTCAGCCAAAGAGGCTGACTGGTCTTTGCTTTGGCTCTGTCACAGCCCCACATGACTCTGTTTCACCAATCAAACATAGCCAGTCACAGCACACAGAAGGATGAGCGGGCGACAACAATGGCTGAAACAACGGTGGGTGATTCGGAGGAGGCAGAACACCCCTGGCCTCACGTTCAAACTATGTTTTACTTACAGACTACCAAAACAGTAGCCTAGTTACATTATGCGCTGCCTTCTTTGCCTGCCGAAAAATGTGGACATTTCAGCCTACAAGAACTCAACTTCGAACTTGAAAAAACATGTGGCGGTAAGTTATAGGTTAGTTTTGGCTGTAGATAGCTAACTATCTGACTGAATGCTCATATATTGTCTTGGACAATCCGTTTGTGAAATACAGGCGCATTTGTGATGCCTAGGTACCTTCCAAAATAGCTGTGCATACCACACATGTTGTTTACAGCGTTGTCGCCCTTTTTAGGACAGTCTGGCTTGATTGACAATTCATTTATTCAGTAGGTGAGAGTATAAGCTTTCTAACGATGTATAACATGTATAATTTTGCTTTTGGAATAGCGTTTTTTAGGTCAGCGCAACCGAAATTTTTCTTATCATCCCATTTACTCTGTGGTAGCAGTAAAAGACGATGCACCTAACGAAACGCGGTCAATGATTATTCGTAATTTCTTGGGAAATACTATTATTATTGAGGACTTCTGAGCATAGCTAAGCCATATGTTTGCTGATAGACCTAGCTGACATCGTTTTCTGGAGCAAAACAGAAGCGGATTGAACTGTATCGTTGATTTACTGTCTCTGTCTCCATCTACTGAACATAGATAAGATTTCATCATTGCTATGTAAGTAGGCTATACTGCTCAAAATACTTCCGTGATATACGTTATTTTTGAAATTGAGTGTGTTTAAATAGGTTAGTGGTATTAATGTGGATATTTTGCACTGTAATGTAAGCATTAGTAAGTAGTGTAATAGTTTTTGTGAAGCATGCAACAGTCACAACCTGAGAGCTGGAACATTGCCAAAACGTGGTGGACGGTTGAAAATTGTTTTCATGTCGTCCCATCCCCATACAAAAAATATACGAGAGTACAGAGTTTTCGTATGTTCCCAAATTTCTGCCATTTTAAGACGTTACCATAGCATACATAACGTTTGTTTACGCTAAACCGGAAGTTCTGCACATATTCCGCGCAAGGCATCGTGGGACTTATTGTGGATAAGTGCATTATAAGGCACAATAATGGTGCTACAAAGCATTATGTTTCCCACATAGAAAGTTTCTGTTTGAATTTGAGCAGGCTTCTCTTTGTTGTGATGATGAGTCTATTTTAATGGATAAATCCCCTGTAGACTCATTGATATTTTTTCTGTCAACAGAGGGTTCACCCGAACAAACTGACGAGGTATACAGACTTAGTAGAGTCCAACAGAAAGCGAAAATCCTCCTCTTCTGATGAACCTCCTGTGTATTGTTTTATTTAAAGGGATATGATTTAGGCCATATTTGAATTTTCACATGGCTATTCTATATTTTGTTTATTTCTATTGGACAAGCATTTACAATTTTATATTTTGGGCTTTGGATTTTTACGTTCATCTTGCTCTGCTTATTTCAACAATAAATCAGATTGTTTGAAGTAACTCAGTACTTGAGTAGTCTTTTCACAAGATACTTTCTTACTCTTACTCAAGTAATTGTTTGGATGACTACTTTTACTTCTACTTGAGTCATTGTTATTTTAAAGTAACAATACTTTTACTTGAGTACAGTTTTTGGCTACTCTACCCACCTCTGCTCGCGAGGTTAGTGAATAACCCAGTCATTCCTCTGTCACACACAGAAGTATATCAATTCTGTGCATGTATTTAGTTGTACAATGCTATCTATCTTGCTTGCTACCAATCTATTTATTTCCCTAGCTAGCTAGCTACTGATCTAAAGAATGAGAGATAGATAGATCTTGCTGTCACTAGCGTGTACATTATTCCCTATTAATTAAAATTACGTAACGTTATTATTGATCCACGTCGTATGATCTTAAGCCGGCGATAATACCTCCTTTAATGCATAATCCCTAATCATAATACGTGCAGATACACTAAGATGTTTAGCTATTTAATCCTTCCTATTCATAGATATCTCCTGTATCGCATCACACACAAAATCTGTGGCATTGTATTGATTCCATTGTAGGACGGAGTGTAGCATAGTGGGTAAGGAACTAGGCTTGTAACCAAAAGGTTGCAGGTTCGATTCCCGGGTAAGGACACTGCCGTTGTACCTTTGGCAAGGTACTTAACCAAAATTGCTTCAGTATATATCCAGCTATATAAATGGATACAATGTAAAAATGCTATGTAAAAAAAGTTGTGTAAGTCGCTCTGGATAAGAGCGTGTGCTAAATGCCTGTAATGCATTGGCATTTTCATTATTAATAACCGCAACTGCTGGACAAAACAACTGAGTTAACTTCCACTGCAACCATTTTATGTCATCTACCAAAAGTGCATTGCACGTCTACCACAATGGCGATCTCCATTGGTCAAAATTTCTATTAAAGTCTTTGGTTTTTTCAATAACTGAAATCTTTTGTGTGGTTTTTAAAACATATTTCCACGGTTGAGGGCATTTACAACATATTAAGCCCTACAAGTCTTAACAGTCGGGGTTCCCTTTAAGGTCACACAGTACACAGCACTACTCACCCCAGTCTCTGTAGTTTACAGTTTGGACTCATCAGTCCATCACAGAGCAGCTTCACTCCTGAATCTCCCAGGTTATTGTAGCTGAGGTCCAGATCTCTCAGGGGTGAGTTTGATGACTGGAGAGCTGAGGCCACAATTTCACAGGACTTCTCTGTGAGGTCACAGCTTCTTAGTCTGCAAAGAGTTCAGATTAATAATATTATTATTTAATAATATTAGTATACATAAAACATGTAATATCTGAAATGTGGTGATGATAGTGTTGAGTGATGAAAAGTGAAATTGAGGATTTTACAGTTGATGATTCTCTGAGGAAGATCTCTGTGCTACAAGCTCCAACTGCAGCACTTTGGACCTGAGAACTAGACATCCTGCTGGACTGAACTCCGACAGTTCTACAGATGTAATTCTGAGCCAAAAGGCCTGTCGTTTTCAGAATTCACTCAAGAACAGGCACCCAGGACTGAGGTCACTTTAACAGTGCCCTGAGAAGACCACTGGCACCCATTGTATGCTACAGTTCCTCTACCATCCTATTTTCCCTGTCTACAGGAACTACACTGAACAAAATATAAACGCAACACTTTTATTTTTGCAGCCATTTTTAATGTGTTTAAATAATACCTCAAAGATTTGTTCTATGTGCACAAAGATCTTATTTCTCTCAAATTTTGCCCACAAATTTGTTTATATCACTGTTGGCTACCATTTCTCCTCTGTCAAAGATAATCCATCTCCTGCACAGGTGTGGCATTTCAAGATGCTGATTAAAAGCCATGATCACTACACAGGTAGTATTATGGGGTCAATAAAAGGCCACCCTAAAATGTTGAGTTTTTTGTTGCTCAACACCATTTCACAGATGCCTCAATAGTTAGGATATCATGCAATTGGCATGCTGACTGCAGGAATGACCTGTAGAGCTGTTGCCAGAGTAATGGGTGTTCATTTCTCCACCATAAGCCACCTCCAGCGTCATTGCAGAGATTTTGGAAATTCGTCCAAAAGGCCTCACAAACGCAGACCACGTGTAACCATGCCAGCTCAGAACCGCCACATCCGAGTTCTTCATTACATTACATTACATTACAGGCATTTGTCAGACGCTCTTATCCAGAGCGACGTACAACAAAGTGTATAACCATAACCAGGAACAAGTATGACGAAAACCCTAGAGAGAAGTACCGGTCCAAGTGCAGGGAACAACCGCATAGTTCAACTTGGACCCTGAAGGTTAAACTGATTAACACTAACACAACGAGAGCGGCAACAACGCAATCTATGGAAAAAATACAAGCAGTAGTTAAGACAGTTAATGCACCTAAGTCACCTACGAAACAGCTACAACTGTTAGTTACAATAGTTACAACCCTAAGCTTACAGTCATTTACAGGGGGGTAGGGAGGGATGGGGAGAGGTGCAGCCTGAAGAGGTGAGTCTTCAGTCGTCGTTTGAAATGGGTCAGTGTCTCAGCTGTTCTGACCTCCACAGGGAGGTCATTCCACCATCGTGGGGCCAGAACAGACAGGAGACGTGTTCTGGAAGTGCAGGTGCGAAGAGGGGGAGGTGCTAGGCGTCCTGAGGTAGCAGAACGGAGGGATCTGGCTGGCATGTAGGGTTTGAATATCTTGTGGAGGTATGCTGGGGCTGATCCCTTGACTGCCTGGTATGCTAGGACCAATGTTTTAAATTTGATGCGAGCTGTAACAGGCAGCCAGTGGAGGGTAGTGAGCAGGGGAGTGACGTGGGAGTGTCTGGGGAGGTTGAAGACCAGACGAGCCGCAGCATTCTGAATGAGTTGCAGGGGTCTGGTGGCAGATGCAGTAGTCCAGGCGGGATAGAACCATTGCTTGGACCAGGAGCTGGGTTGAGTAGGTGGTGAGAAATGGGCGGATTCTGCGGATGTTATATAGGAAAAATCTGCATGCCCGGCTTACTGCTGCGATGTTCTTGGAGAGGGACAGCCTGTTGTCCATCACCATTCCGAGATTCTCGGCACAGGGTGATGATGTCACTAAGGTGTCCCCTAGGGAAATGGAAAAGTCGAGGAGGGGAGAGGTTAGAGCAGGAATAAAGATTAGCTCCGTCTTTCCCGGGTTGAGCTTCAGGTGGTGATTGTCCATCCAGCTCTGTATGTCCCTCAGGCAAGCGGAGATGCGGGCAGAGACCTGTGTGTCCGATGGGGAGAAGGAGAGAAAGAGTTGCGTGTCGTCGGCATAAGAGTGATAGGACAAGCCATGGGCAGATATTACAGGGCCAAGGGATCTGGTGTACAAGGAGAAGAGAAGGGGACCGAGGACTGAGCCCTGGGGAACTCCGGTGGCGAGGGGACGGGGTGGTGATACCTTACCCGCCCAGGCAACCTGGAAGGAACGGTCAGAGAGGTAAGACTCAATCCAGTCAAGGACTGTGCCGCACATCCCTGTTGCTGCCAGGGAGGACAGTAGGATAGAGTGCTCCACAGTGTCAAATGCAGCGGAGAGGTCTAGAAGAATCAGGACGGAGGAGAGGGAGGCTGCTCGTGCGGCATGGAGTGACTCACTGACCGAGAGGAGTGCAGTCTCGGTTGAGTGGCCAGGCCTGAAGCCAGACTGGTGGGGATCAAGCAGGTTGTTGTGAGAGAAGAAAGCAGAGAGTTACCGGGCGGTAGTTCTGAATGACTGAAGGATCTAGTGTGGGTTTCTTCAGCAGCGGGGTGATGTGGGCCCTCTTGAAGGATGAGGGGAAACATCCAGAAGATAGGGAGGAGTTCACAAGGGAGGTAACAAAAGGGAGGATGTCAGGTGTGATTGCCTGGAGGAGAGATGAGGGGATAGGGTCGAGGGCGCAGGTGGTAGGGCGGTGGGTGAGCAGAAGCTGGGAAACTTCAGAGTCTGAGAGGAGAGAAAATGTGGAGAAACAGGGGGCAGAGGGCGCAGAGGGCGCAGAGGGCACGGAGGGCGCGGAGGGCGCGGAGGGCGCAGAGGGGGCGGAGGGCGCAGAGGGGGCAAAGGAGCTGCGGATGTCAGCAATCTTTTCGTCAAAGAATGCTGCAAAGTCATCTGCAGTGAAGGAAGACTGGGGTGGGGGAGGTGGCACGCTGAGGAGAGAAGAGAAAATAGAGAAAAGTTGACGAGGGTTAGAAATGGAATTATGAATTTTAGTTTGGTAGAATTTTGCCTTAGCGGCAGTGACAGCAGAAGAAAATTCTGTCAGGAGAGACTGATAGGCTGAGAGGTCAGATGGGTCCCTGGATTTGGCCCACTTCCTCTCAGCAGCGCGGAGGCTGGCCCTGGAGGTGCGTAGGATGTCAGACATCCATGGACTGGGAGGGGATGAACGTGCTGGCCTAGGAACGAAGGGGCATAGGGAGTCGAGTGCTGAGGAGAGAGATGAGGTTAGGGTGGAGGATGCAGAGTTAGTGGGGAGCTTGGAAAATGATTGAAGAGTGGGGAGGGAAACAGTCACTCTGGGAGCAAGAGAAGAGGGTGATAGGGAGCGGAGGTTACGGCAGACAGTGACAGTGGGGATGGGAGGAGGAGAGGGAGGATGTGGAGAGAGGGGGAGGGAGAAGGAGATGAAGTGATGGTCAGACGTATGCAGGGGGGTAACCGTAAGATTGGAGCTGGAGCAGGTCCTCAGGAAGATCAGGTCTAGGAGGTTGCCTGCCTTGTGGGTTGGGGGAGAGTGTTGTAGGGAGAGGTCGAAGGAGTGGAGTAGTGGTAGGAAGGCAGCAGACTGGGAGGCCTCTAGGTGGATGCTAAAATCTCCCAGGAGGATCAGCAGGGTGCCGTCCTCAGGGAAGGAGCTGAGCAAGGTGTCTAGCTCATCCAGGAAGCTTCCCAGGGGCCCCGGGGGACGATAAATAACAATAATATAGAGGTTAGCAGGGTAGGTGATAGAGACAGGATGGAATTCAAAAGTGGATATAGACAGGTCAGGGAGGGGGAGAACAGAGAATTTCCAGGTGGGGGAGATCAGTAGACCAGTACCACCACCACGGCCAGATCCCCGGGGGGTGTGGGAGAAGGAGTAGGAGGATGAGAGGGCAGCAGGAGTGGCAGAGTTGTCTGGTGTGATCCAGGTCTCTGTGAGGGCAAGGAACTGCAGGGATAGGAGGGAGGCATAGGCAGAGATGAAGTCTGCCTTGCGCGTAACAGACTGGCAGTTCCATAGCCCCCCTGTGATCGTGAAGTTCTCACAGGGGGTCAGCGGGGGGTAGCAGAGGTTAGAGGGGTTCCGTTGTCGAGGGGGGACACGTCGCTGGAAGCGCCTTCTGAGGGGGAGAGCACAGACTGGAATGGGGAGCTGGGTCACAAACTAGGAGGGAGCGACGAAAGCGTCGCTCCGAGTGTACCTAATTAGCAACTGAAAACCTGAGTCGAATAACGCGCTGATTACACAGGTTCACAGTCTGTAATAGTGCAATAATCGCAATCTATCAGTTCTAAGAATCAAAGTGGTAGATCGAAGCCTAACACAACCTAAAAACAAAGAAACCTAACACAACCTAAAAACAAAGAAACCTAACACAACCTAAAAACAAAGAACAGTTTTCACACAGGGAAAAAGTTTAAAATCTAACGTGGTATGTAATTAGTAAATGAACGCGGATACTTATTCAACTCTAGCAGGACGGATTTCGGCAGTTCTACACACCTGGACGAATTATACACCTGTGGGATCGTCTGAGGCCAGCCACACGCACAGCTGATGAAACAGTTGGTTTACACAACCGTAGAATTTCTGCACAAACTGTTAGAAATCGCCTCGGGGAAGTTCATCTGCTTGCTCGACGTCCTCACCAGGGGCTTGATTTGTCTGCAGTTCGGTGTCACACTTGATGTGAGTGGGCAAGAGCTCACCTTCGATGGCCAATGGCACGCTAGAGAACGGTCCTCTTCACTGATGAATCAGGGTTTCAGCTGTACAGGGCATATGGCAGGCAGCATGTATGGCGTCGGATGGGTGAGCGGTTTGCTTAAGTCAACGTTGTGAACAGAGTGGCCCATGGTGGTGGTGGGGTGTTGGTATGGGCAGGCATATCCTATGAGCAGAGAACTCAAGTGCATTTTATCCATGGCAATTTGAATGCACAGAGATATTGTGATGAGATCCTGAGGCCCACTGCTCTGCCATTCATCCACCGCCATCACCTCATGTTTCAGCATGACAATGCACGGCCCCATGTTGCAAGGATCTGTACACAATTCCTCAAAGCTGAAAATGTTCCAGTTCTTCCATGGCCTGCATACTCAGCAGACATGTCACCCATTGAGCATGTTTGGGATGCTCTGGACCGGTGCATACGACAGCGTGTTCCAGTTCCCACCAATATCTAAGAACTTCGTACAGCTATTGAAGAGGAGTGGGACAATATTCCACAGGCTACAATCAACAATTTGATCAATTCAATGTGAAGGAGATGTGTTGCGTTGCATTAAGTAAATGGTGGTCACACAAGATACTGATCGGTATTCTGTTCATTTCATTGGATCTTCTTTTTTGGGGGAATCTGTGACTAACAAATGCATATCTGTATCCCCAATCACATGAAACCAATAGATAAATGCTTAATGAATTTATTTCAGTTGACTGATATACGTTTATTACCTTTGAACTCAATAAAATCTTCTAAATTGATAAGTGTTGCATTTATATTTTTGCTGAGTGTATGTTGGAGATTCTGCATCAGCCCATACCAGAATAAAGCAGAGACCAGGGTGGTACTACTGGCCTTGTAACATGGTGCATTTACTGCCTGACCTAGTCTCCCAACATAGAAACACAAACATTTCATTCATAACCAAACTTCTCTCCCAAATCAAACTTAGCATTACTTTAATCATAATATTGAAAAGATACGTTATGCTCTCAAGAGGCCCCAAACTAAAATATAAAAATGGGTACGGACCATTCCCTCTTGTCGTTTTCTAATCATTAATTATGCATAGACCAGGAAAAAAAGGGAGATTGCCTCCTCTTTCAGACACATGGCTGGGATTCAAAGGTTTGTTCTCAACTTACAATTAAAAGCAAGGATTGTTTTATCTTCATAAACATTTCAGCAAGTACAGCAATAAGTAGAACTAATTCAGTTTGTCGAAAACAGGTGTAACATTTTCTTCTCAAAGTCCAAGTTAAGGGCAAATGTTGATTGAATACAGGCCATAAAGTGTTGGCCTGTAAAGCACACATGAGCCTTTGGTCTTGTGCCATTAGTCCTGCTTCTCAGCTGTGTTTTGGTCTTTGGTCTGATCCTGGTTGTGGTTCTATTGCTGCTGATTTTGCCTGGTTTTACTATGGGAGAGCCAAGCTGTAATTTTGCATGATTACATCTTACTCAATTTCCATATCAGTTTAATATTATGTTTATTAATGCAGTTTGGCCTGTGTTATTAAATTACATTTTAAATAGTATTTTCACAGTCAAGGCAATTGTCCAATGCTAGCGGTCATGCAGTGCCCTGTGTCAAACCCAATTTAGCTGATTTTGTGACTCCAGGCATTTGCACAACTGTGTGATAAGAACACAATAACTGTGCGTGGGGTGGCTGTGTGGTTTCATGACTGCCAATCAGATCGCCCCATTTCCATCCCTTTAAAACAGTTAGCGCCACAGCCAACTGCTAATTTCATCATGGGGAAGAGCAAGCACATTATAAGAGGTTCTGTTACGAGCAAACCAATTTCGGCACAGGCTTTTATACGTTTTTATTGCAAGTATCATTTTAAAATATTTCTTTGGCCGTTTGTGAATTCAAAAAAGTAGTAAAACAACACATCAGCAAAGAATTCACAGATTTCAGTCACCTGGACCTTTAACACCAAACACAAACAAATTAATAAATAAAACATTTCGCTAATTCAATTCAAGTGTCATTCATTTCAGACATGCACTTTTTTTTTGTTGATAATTATGGGACTAGCCATGTGTTAACGTGGGAGGAGAGGTGCGGTTGGCAATTTTGGTGCCAGCGTAGTCTGTGATTTGCTCCTGGTGTCAGCGTAGTCTGTGATTCGCTCCTGGTGTGAGCGTAGTCTGTGATTCGCTCCTGTGCTGCCTGCCTGCTCAGACCAGGAAGTCACAACCCAGCATAATGCTCCCATGATCATAACCCATTCAAAAGCCAATCGACCCCTTCATTTGATGCTGCTAATGTTCTGGATTCAGAACATTAAATGAGAGCACTAGCTGTCAAAATGATTCAGAAATCACACTCTTTTAAAAAGAAAGTCTGAAAATATGCTGTCAATCATCTACATTATTAATGACATAATACTCACATGGCCTTCCTGCAGTTCCTGACAACTGGTAGCAGTCTCTGATAACATGCTGCTGATGTTCTGGAGGTCTCAAAGTCAATTTTGTAGGTCTTCAAGTCAAACTCATCCAGGACCTCTGACATCAGTAACACAAAGGCCAGAGCTGAACACTGGCCTGGGTCCAGCTCTTTATCTGAAAGATTTCCTGATCTCAGGGAATTCTGGATTTCCTCCACTAGAGAGTTGTCATTCAGTTCATTGAGACAGTGGAACAGATTGATGGTCCTCTCTGCTGAAGATTCCTCTCTGATCCACTCCTTAATGTACTGGACGGTTTTCTCAATGCTCTGTGATCTGCTTTCCATCTGTGGGACTGGTACAGGTGATCTGCATACTGTCTGCATCAGTAGTCCTCCTAAGAGAGTCTGAATGGACTCCAGAGAGAGGCCAAGAAGGAATCTGAGGAAAAGGTCCAGGTGTCCATTCTTACTCTTTAAGGCCTGATTCACTGCACTCCTGTGTAACTCAGATAGCTGCACTCTGTCACTGTGAGGTTCTCCTCTGAGTACATTTCTTTTCTCATTGACACATGAGTGAAACACAAACAAGGCAGCCAGATACTCCTGAATGCTCAGATGCACAAAGCAGTAGACCGTCTGCTGGTACAACCCACACTCCTCTTTAAAGATCTCTGTGCACACCCCAGAGTACACTGAAGCTTCATTGACATCAATGCCACTCTTTCTCAGGTCCTCCTCATAGAATATCAGATTGCCCTTTTCCAGCTGTAGAAAAGCCAACTGCCCCAGTTTCAGGATGATTTCTGTATCTGATGCTGACATCTTCTTTGGGTCTGTCTCATCAGTGCCATGATACTTCTCATTCTTCACATTAGTCTGAATGAGCACGAAATGAGTGTACATTTCAGTCAGAGTTTTTGGCAGATCTCCACTCTCTACTTTACCCAACATTGTGTCCAGAACAGTAGCAGAAATCCAGCAGAAGACTGGTATGTCACACATGATGTAGAGACTCCTGGATGACTTTATGTGTGAGATAATTCTGCTGGCCTGGTTCTGGTCTCTGATTCTCTTCTTGAGGTACTCCTCCTTCTGTGGGTTATTGAACCCTCGTACCTCTGTCACCTGGTGGACACACTCAGCAGGAATCTGATTGGCTGCCTTTGGTCGGGAGGTGATCCAGAGGACAGCAGAGGGAAGCAGATTCCCCTTAATGAGGTTGGTCAGCAGCACATCCACTGATGATGACTCTGTTATATCACAGCAGATCTTATTGCTTTGGAAATCTAGAGGAAGTCTACACTCATCCAGACCATCAAAGATAAACACAACTTTGACTTTGTCACCATCAATACTTCTGATCTCTTTCAGTTGTGGAAAGTAGTGCTGCAGAAGTTGCATCAGACTGAACGCTTTATCCTTCTTCAAATTCAGATCTCGGAAAGGAAGAGTGAAGATGAAATCAACGTCCTGATTGGCTTTTCCTTCTGCCCAGTCCAGAATGAACTTCTGCACAGAGACTGTTTTCCCAATGCCAGCGATGCCCTTTGTAAGCACAGTTCTGATGGGTTTCTTTTGTCCAGGTAAAGGCTTAAAGATGTCATTGCAGAGGATTGTAGTCTCCTGTGTGGTTTGTCTCTTGGATGCTGTCTCAATCTGTCTGATCTCGTGTTCATTATTGACCCCCTCACTTCCCCCCTCTGTGATGTAGAGCTCTGTATAGATCTCATTGAGGAGGGCTGGGTGGCCCTGCTTTGTTAAACCTTCAAATATGCATTCAAACTTCCTCTTCAGATGAGTTTTCAATGCCTTCTGGGCTGTTTTTATGGATTCATCTGAAGAGAGGAAAAATGAGGAATAAATTATGTTTACAATGAGATAAACATTTTTATTGATTCAATTACATATTTTAAAAAGAAACAATAAATAGAATATGAATGCATTCAGTTTTCACAGTATTTTACACACATCAGTGTTACATTCCACTAACACTGTTACACACCTCTCATTGTGTATTACACACCTCACACAGTATTACGTATCTCTCAATTATAATACATCACAAACAAAATAAATCAGAAAGAAAATGCAGATTGTTGCATTTGTACCATACAGATGAAGGAAAGCAATATAAAAAACAGAAAATGGGCTCAATTGTCCTTTTACATTTCATTTCTCAGGTTTATGTTGTGGACATGAAAAATACTGTCATCTCAGGTCTGATAGAATAAAAATATTAGATTTTAAATGACTGAGTGCTCTTTAGCCCTGGATAAAAAGTCAGCGCAGTCTGTCTGATGGGACTGTGGTTTAGTTACCGGCTTTTGAGCACAAGGTTCCTGTTTTGAATCCCCTTCAGGGACATTTAATGTATTTGCATGCCCCATAATCACTGCTTGAGGCTCATGTTTTAATTTAAATGCCTCCGTGTACATGTTGTTTGTGATGTCAACTGTCTGTAAGATTGTCAGTGTAAAACACTATTAGGAAAGTGTAGATGCTATAAATCAGAACATTGTTCACAGTTAGATTTGCTATCTAAAATCATTTCAGCATTCTATTGGGCACACAGTAGCAATGAGAGAGAACTCTTACTGTATTGCTCATCTCTCTCCAGTGAGTCGGCAAGATCCTTCTGCTTCATGTTCCTCAGGATGTGGAGTGTGATCTTCAGAGACCCCTCACTGCCACAGGTCTCCAGCATCTTCTCAGCTATGTACAGGGCCTCAGGATCCTCCGGCTCTCTCTCAGTGCATTCTGGGTAATCAGCAATTTGATGACTCTTGAACAATTCCTTCATCTTCATGAACTTATCCAGCACGGAAGGAACTTCAGACAGACTCTGAAAGCATTCTTGGCAATCCTGACTCAGATGGCTCTGAAACAGTTTCAACTTCTCATCCTTCTTCAGCTTCATCAGAGTGCGCAGGAGAGACTGAAATAAACACATGAAGAGGTGTGTTGCATCAGAGCATGAAATAAACACATGAAGAGGTGTGCTGTATCAGTGTGAAATAAACACATGAAGAGGTGTGCTGTATCAGTGTGAAACTCATGAAGAGGTGTGCTGTATCCATGTGGAATAAACACATGAAGAGGTGTGCTGTATCAGTGTGAAATAAACACATGAAGAGGTGTGCTGTATCAGTGTGAAATAAACACATGAAGAGGTGTGCTGTATCAGTGTGAAACTCATGAAGAGGTGTGCTGTATCAGTGTGAAACTCATGAAGAGGTGTGCTGTATCCGTGTGAAGCTCATGAAGAGGTGTGCTGTATCAGTGTGAAACTCATGAAGAGGTGTGCTGTATCAGTGTGAAACTCATGAAGAGGTGTGCTGTATCAGTGTGAAGCTCAATAAGAGGTGTGCTGTATCAGTGTGAAGCTCAATAAGAGGTGTGCTGTATCAGTGTGAAGCTCAATAAGAGGTGTGCTGTATCAGTGTGAAGCTCAATAAGAGGTGTGCTGTATCTGTATCAGATACTTTCAGACACCAAACATGCAGCAGCGCTAAATGCTCAGATTCTAACTGCAGTCTTTGCTCCTGATTGAGGGCTTTGTAGAGACACTATGTGTGATAAGTCCTGCAGTTCAGTAGAATAATGCAGTTGCTCTGCGTAATACATTTAGTAAATGCTAACTGTGAGCTGAGTGCTTCCTGTTTAAAAGTCTCTGTTAGGACTCTTCCTCTCCTGCGGTGTGTGGGACCTGCAAATGGAATCTGGACTTCCTGTGAGTGGGAACCAGGCAGCACTCCAGAGCATGGTTAGACATTAAGTTGTGTGTTTTGAGGGGTTAAATGTAGCACGTTAGCATTCGCACTAATGCTTCCTTTGCACAGCTACGAGCTTCACTTCCTGTTTCCACTCAGGATTTCCGTCTTCCCAAATATTTCCAATTTAAAAATATGACGTACTTTTTATACCTCTTGGTCACAAATAAACCACAAAAAAAAATTTTTAAAGCATGTTTGAAATGTGTTGTGTTCATGTGATGTTAAACTGTGCATGGTTACGAGTAATATTTGGCAAAGGTACAATATCTTATCAATATTAAGTGCATTATAAACAATTAGAAAAAGCAGATCTCACACCTGTTTTGGTGAACTTGTCTGTTCTAAACACCTGGACTCCAGTGACTGCTGTACCCTGTGAACCAAACAGAAAGTTAAACTCATCCTCTTACTGCAGATTTAACTCACAGCACATGGAGACAGAGCATCCAGTTAAACTCATCCTCGTACTGCAGCTCTAACTCAACATAATGGGACAGATTTTTCAGTTAAACTCATCCTCCTACTGCAGCTCTAACTCAACATAATGGGACAGATATTTCACTTAAACTCATCCTCTTACTGCAGCTCTAACTCACAGCACATGGTGACAGAGCTTCCAGTGAAACTCATCCTCTTACTGCAGCTCTAACTCACAGCACATGGTGACAGAGCTTCCAGTGAAACTCATCCTCTTACTGCAGCTCTAACTCACAGCACATCTGAATATGATATAATATATCCACCTCCACCTGAAAGGTTCCAGTGACATTGAAGTATAATTAAGTAGTAGTGTCTAAATAAACCTGTTTACTTACCTTTGATCCCCTGTGAACTGTCTGCTGAACACGATTGGAGGATCCATTGAACAATCACTCTTCATAGACAGACAGCTGGGTACAGGTGACCCTGCTCTTTCTACCTGGACCCTGTGAACAATACATGGAGACAGAGCTTCCAGTTAAACTCATCCTCTTACTGCAGCTCTAACTCACAGCACATGGAGACAGAGCTTCCAGTTAAACTCATCCTCTTACTGAAGCTCTAACTCACAGCACATGGAGACAGAGCTTCCAGTTAAACTCATCCTCTTACTGCAGCTCTAACTCACAGCACATGGAGACAGAGCTTCCAGTTAAACGCATCCTCTTACTGCAGCTCTAACTCACAGCACATGGAGACAGAGCTCCCAGTTAAACCCATCCTCTTACTGCAGCTCTAACTCACAGCACATGGAGACAGAGCTTCCAGTTAAACTCATCCTCTAACTGCAGCTCTAACTCACAGCACATAGAGACAGAGCTTCCAGTTAAACTCATCCTCTTACTGCAGCTCTAACTCACTGCACATCTGAATATGATATAATATATCCACCTCCACCTGAAAGGTTCCAGTGACATTGAAGTATAATTAAGTAGTAGAGTCAAAATGAACCTGTTTACTTACCTTTGATCACCTGTGAACTGTCTGCTGAACACGATTGGAGGATCCATTGAACAATCACTCTTCATAGACAGACAGCTGGGTACAGGTGACCCTGCTCTTTCTACCTGGACCCTGTGAACAAAACATGGAGACAGAGCTTCCAGTTAAACTCATCCTCTTACTGCAGCTGCAACTCAGTTAAACTCATCCTCTTACTGCAGTTCTAACTCACAGCATATGGAGACAGAGCTTCCAGTTAAACTCATCCTCTTACTGCAGTTCTAACTCACAGCATATGGAGACAGAGCTTCCAGTTAAACTCATCCTCTTACTGCAGTTCTAACTCACAGCATATGGAGACAGAGCTTCCAGTTAAACTCGTCCTCTTACTGCAGCTCTAACTCACAGCACATGGAGACAGAGCTTCCAGTTAAACTCATCCTCTTACTGCAGCTCTAACTCACAGCACATGGAGACAGAGCTTCCAGTTAAACCTCATCCTCTTACTGCAGCTATAAATCACAGCATATGGAGACAGAGCTTCCAGTTAAACTCATCCTCTTACTGAATAACTAACTCACAGCACATGGAGACAGAGCTTCCAGTTAAACTCATACTCTTACTGCAGCTCTAACTCAAAGCACATGGACACAGAGCTTCCAGTTAAACTCATCCTCTTACTGCAGCTCTAACTCAAAGCACATGGACACAGAGCTTCCAGTTAAACTCATCCTCTTACTGCAGCTCTAACTCACAGCACATGGAGACAGAACTTACAGTTAAACTCATCCTCTTACTGCAGCTCTAACTCACAGCACATGGAGACAAAGCTTCCAATTCACTTCATCCTCGTACTGTATCTTTAAGTGAAAGCACATGGAGACAGATCTTCCAGTGAAACTCATCCTCTTACTGCAGCTCTAACTGAATATGACAAAATATATCCACCTACAACTGAAAGGTGACAGTGACATTGAAGTATAATTAAAGAGTAGTGTAAGTTTGAACATTTATAATTACCTTTGATCACCTGCAAACTGCCCTCTAAAGTTGGTTGGACGTTCAATTGAATGATCACTCTTCATAGACAGACAGCTTGGTACAGGTGACCCTGATCTTTCTGCCTGGACCCTGTGAACAAAACATGGAGACAGAGCTTCCAGTTAAACTCATCCTCTAACTGCAGCTCTAACTCACAGCACATGGAGACAGAGCTTCCAGTTAAACTCATCCTCTTACTGCAGCTCTAACTCACAGCACATGGAGACAGAGCTTCCAGTTAAACTCATCCTCTTACTGCAGCTCTAACTCACAGCACATGGAGACAGAGCATCCAGTTAAACTCATCCTCTTACTGCAGCTCTAACTCACAGCACATGGAGACAGAGCTTCCAGTTAAACGCATCCTCTTACTGCAGCTCTAACTCACAGCACATGGAGACAGAGCTTCCAGTTATACTCATCCTCTTACTGCAGCTCTAACTCACAGCACATCTCAATATGACAAAATATATCCACCTACAACTGAAAGGTGCCAGTGACATTGAAGTATAATTAAACAGTAGTGAAAGTTTGAACATTTATAATTACCTTTGATCACCTGCAAACTGCCCTCTAAAGTTGGTTGGACGGTCAATTGAATGATCACTCTTCATAGACAGACAGCTTGGTACAGGTGACGCTTCTCTTTCTACCTGGACCCTGTGAACAAAACATGGAGACAGAGCATCCAGTTAAACTCATCCTCTTACTGCAGCTCTAACTCACAGCACATAGAGACAGAGCTTCCAGTTAAACTCATCCTCTAACTGCAGCTCTAACTCACAGCACATGGAGACAGAGCCTCCAGTTAAAGTCATCCTCTAACTGCAGCTCTAACTCACAGCACATGGAGACAAAGCTTCCAGTTAAACTCATCCTCTAACTTCAGCTCTAACTCACAGCACATGGAGACAGAGCTTCCAGTTAAACTCATCCTCTTACTGCAGCTCTAACTCACAGCACATGGAGACAGAGCTTCCAGTTTTCTCATCCTCTTACTGCAACTCTAACTCACAGCACATGGAGATAGAGCTTACAGTTAAACTCATCCTCTTACTGCAGCTCTAACTCACAGCACATGGAGACAGAGCTTCCAGTTAAACTAATCCTCTAACTGCAGCTCTAACTCACAACACATGGAGACAGAGCTTCCAGTTAAACTCATCCTCTAACTGCAGCTCTAACTCACAGCACATGGAGACAGAGCTTCCAGTTAAACTCATCCTCTTACTGCAGCTCTAACTCACAGCACATGGAGACAGAGCTTCCAGTCAAACTCATCCTCTAACTGCAGGTCTAACTCACAGCACATGGAAAAGAGCTTCCAGTTAAACTCATCCTCTAACTTCAGCTCTAACTCACAGCACATGGAGACAGAGCTTCCAGTTAAACTCATCCTCAAACTTCAGCTCTAACTCACAGCACATGGAGACAGAGCTTCCAGTTAAACTCATCCTCTTACTGCAGCTCTAACTCACAGCACATGGAGACTGAGCTTCCAATTAAATTCACCCTCTTTCTGCAGGTCTAACTCACAGCACATGGAGATAGAGCTTCCAGTTAAACCCATCCTCTTACTGCAGCTCTAACTCACAGCACATGGAGACAGAGCTTCCAGTTAAACTCATCCTCTTACTGCAGCTCTAACTCACAGCACATCTCAATATGACAAAATATATCCACCTACAACTGAAATGTGCCAGTGACATTGAAGTATAATTAAACAGTAGTGAAAGTTTGAACATTTATAATTACCTTTGATCACCTGTAAACTGTTCTCTAAAGTTGACTGGAAGTTCAATTGAATGATCACTCTTCATAGACAGACAGCTGGGTACAGGTGACCCTGCTCTTTCTGCCTGGACCCTGTGAACAAAACATGGAGACAGAGCTTCCAGTTAAACTCATCCTCTAACTGCAGCTCTAACTCGCAGCACATGGAGACAGAGCTTCCAGTTAAACTCATCCTCTTACTGCAGCTCTAACTCACAGCACATGGAGACAGAGCTTCCAGTTAAACTAATCCTCTAACTGCAGCTCTAACTCACAGCACATCGAGACAGAGCTTCCAGTTAAACTCATCCTCTTACTGCAGCTCTAACTCACAGCACATGGAGACAGAGCTTCCAGTTAAACTAATCCTCTAACTGCAGCTCTAACTCACAACACATGGAGACAGAGCTTCCAGTTAAACTCATCCTCTAACTGCAGCTCTAACTCACAGCACATGGAGACAGAGCTTCCAGTTAAACTCATCCTCTTACTGCAGCTCTAACTCACAGCACATGGAGACAGAGCTTCCAGTTAAACTAATCCTCTAACTGCAGCTCTAACTCACAGCACATCGAGACAGAGCTTCCAGTTAAACTCATCCTCTTACTGCAGCTCTAACTCACAGCACATGGAGACAGAGCTTCCAGTTAAACTAATCCTCTAACTGCAGCTCTAACTCACAACACATGGAGACAGAGCTTCCAGTTAAACTCATCCTCTAACTGCAGCTCTAACTCACAGCACATGGAGACAGAGCTTCCAGTTAAACTCATCCTCTTACTGCAGCTCTAACTCACAGCACATGGAGACAGAGCTTCCAGTTAAACTCATCCTCTAACTGCAGCTCTAACTCACAACACATGGAGACAGAGCTTCCAGTTAAACTCATCCTCTTACTGCAGCTCTAACTCACAGCACATGGAGACTGAGCTTCCAGTTAAATTTATCCTCTTACTGCAGGTCTAACTCACAGCACATGGAGATAGAGCTTCCAGTTAAACCCATCCTCTTACTGCAGCTCTAACTCACAGCACATGGAGACAGAGCTTCCAGTTAAACTCATCCTCTTACTGCAGCTCTAACTCACAGCACATGGAGACAGAGCTTCCAGTTAAACTCATCCTCTTACTGCAGCTCTAACTCACAGCACATGGAGACAGAGCTTCCAGTTAAACTAATCCTCTAACTGCAGCTCTAACTCACAACACATGGAGACAGAGCTTCCAGTTAAACTCATCCTCTTACTGCAGCTCTAACTCACAGCACATGGAGACTGAGCTTCCAGTTAAATTCATCCTCTTACTGCAGGTCTAACTCACAGCACATGGAGATAGAGCTTCCAGTTAAACCCATCCTCTTACTGCAGCTCTAACTCACAGCACATGGAGACAGAGCTTCCAGTTAAACTCATCCTCTAACTTCAGCTCTAACTCACAGCACATGGAGACAGAGCTTCCAGTTAAACTCATCCTCTAACTTCAGCTCTAACTCACAGCACATGGAGACGGAGCTTCCAGTTAAACTCATCCTCTTACTGCAGCTCTAACTCACAGCACATGGAGACTGAGCTTCCAGTTAAATTCATCCTCTTACTGCAAGTCTAACTCACAGCACATGGAGATAGAGCTTCCAGTTAAACTCATCCTCTTACTGCAGCTCTAACTCATATCACATTAAATGTCTGATTCATGCATTCATACCGGTTTCTCTCAGTGCTGAGTTTTCTTCTTTTGGCCTCTGGCTCCCCTGAGAGACTCATTTTAGAAACAGTGCCCCCTACCTCAGGAGACTGGAACACTTCAGACCAGTTTAGACCGCAAGTGGGGTTTAACCCAAATTAGCTGGCCTGTAAACACACAAAATTAGAACACATTGAACACACAGACACACTAATACACAGTGACACACACTCTATACTTCTCTGTTGACTGGAAGAAGTCTGTAATTTAAATAGGCCCCAAACATGTACAATACAGACCCATCCAAAGTTTTCACACCCTTGATAATGATGAATGACTTTATTATTTAAATGATGCCAGGGCTCAGATATACATTGATTGTCCAACAAGCAGAACATATTTTATTAATCATTAAATTGAATCAGGGGGCGACATAGCTCAGGAGGTAAGACCGATTGTCTGGCAGTCGGAGGGTTGCCGGTTCAAACCCTGCCCTGGGCACGTTGAAGTGTCCTTGAGCAAGACACCTAACCCCCCAACTGCTTTGGCGAATGAGAGGCATCAATTGTAAAGTGCTTTGGATAAAAGCGCTATATAAATGCAGTCCATTTACCATTTACAAAAACATTGTCTGGCTAATTAGCCAGATGATGCCTTCAAAGTTATATCTGGTTAGCTAGCTAGGTGGCTGGTAGAAACGAACAACTAGCAACTCATACATTATGAAGATTTTTTTTTTGTTTGTTACTGTTTGTTGTTACTCACTATGGCTAGACATTAGACAGCCTAGCTAGGCAGCTTATTAACATTTTTCAGAGCTAGGTTACTGCAAAAATGAATTTTATTCAGACTGGACAGTGATAGTAGCTAACGGCGATAACTAAATTGCAGAGCCACCGACAATTTCAGAGACTTTTCTCCACGCTACTTCCTCTTATCAATGTCTCTGTAGGAGATTTTATTAAGTTGGGAAGCCCGATACGGAAATTACGAGTTAGGTCCTCCATTGTGGAACAATAGCATGTGGAACTAAAATTAGAAAAAAATAGGGACAATTTACTTGACGGATCATTAGATCAAATCAGATTGGTTACCGCGACGCGGCGAGGGGGTCAAAGTTGAATTTTTGCCATCTCCCCTTCGGCTCGCCGCCTCTCGCCGCGCCGCCGGCAATCCCAACATGCATTGCGGGGCCTGGCCGCCACCCCTCATTGAAAATGAATGCCTGATGCCTACATTACATTACATTACATTACATTACAGGCATTTAGCAGACGCTCTTATCCAGAGCGACTTACACAACTTTTTTACATAGCATTTTACATTGTATCCATTTATACAGCTGGATATATACTGAAGCAATTTCGGTTAAGTACCTTGCTCAAGGGTACAACGGCAGTGCCCTACCCCGGAATTGAACCTGCGACCTTTCGGTTACAAGTCCAGTTCCTTACCCACTGTGCTACACTCCGTCTACCCACACACACACCCTTCCAAAAAAGGACCACAATGGAAATAAGCTATTGGCTTTATTGTGTCTATCCTTGATAGTTTTTATCTTAAAAATGTGTATGAGAAGCTGGCTTCAGATGCATGTTTTTCTCTTTTTAAAAATGATCGAATAAAGTCAATCAATCAATCAACAGCACATCACATTCATGTTTACCAATAATTATTTCATTGAATAATTTATAGCAATTTTATAACCTTAATATGAGAGGCAAACCCCTACGCCACTGATCGCATCACGTGCTCTGTTTGTGCACTTGCTGATTGATGCTCACTGCTCCGGGTGTGCCCGCGTGACGCATGAAGATATATTGAAGAACTGTGATTGCATGCGCATGGGCCCACAAAACTTTGCCATTGCCATTGTTCATACCAATTAATAAAAAATACTTATTTAAAGTGTCTAGTATTACCCGAAATCCCATAATACCTTAATTAATTCTGGCCAGATACAATTTATACTAACAGATCTGTTATTGTGGTCATTTAAAAAAAAAATGTTTTGCAGCATTAACTTCAGTAACCAAATACTACGCATATTTCCAAAACATTACATTTAACAAACAGGCAGAAGCTCGAGAAACGACCTGCGACGTTTTAATGCAGTTAACCGTTAAATTCTTGCTGCTAAAGTAGTCGCTAAATTTTGTTATTGAATTAATAATAGTACTAATTCAACAGGCCAGAAAAGGATTGCATGAGAAAGACACGGTGCGAAGCATACGGAAGTCCGTAGGTGCAGGTAGCCTTTTCCCACTGAAATGCTTCTAAATCGGAATGATTCGAAACGAGTTAGAGTTGGATTGGAAATAGCTACGTCATATCCAAAGGAAAGAATGGCATTGAAATATAACAAATATACCAATTAACCTTTTATTTGGCGTAATACCCTTCTTTTTGTTTTTGTCCCAGGTGGGAAACCTGAAAATAGCTACGCACGCACACTTTATTGCCAGTTTTGTTTTACTAAATTAAGCGCGCTACAGCGGTTATAGAGCATATTCCCACTCCTCCCCATACCCCCTCAACTTTAGCTTCTATTCTCTTCATCCCACCCCACAACAGGCTACTTACTCCGTTCTTTTATTCAGTTTTATTCATTCTTTTAGTCCCTCTTCGTTCCCCTCCGCCTTTAAAATCGCGTATGCCCTAGAACACTTTCAGTTTCGATAATGCACCTTTTTTTACCTGTTTACCTGGCTGAAGTAAGGTTTTTTTTACTGGCGGATGAAAACCAATTTACGGGCGTATACCACCACCTACTGTACAAGAGTGTGTAACATCATATCATTTCACCCTATTACTTATATTCTACCCACCAAACTTGCGTTTTTTAAGAAGGTAAAGAAACCATTCCTGGAAACTCTTACCCCCTCTCCTTCTCCTTCTGTTCCCAGAATCCCAACCAGATCCCATTCCCGTCCCGCCTTGTCTCTGACTTTTTCACGCAACCTTTTCTTTTCGCTTCATACACGTTACAATGCAATAAAATATGTTCAACGTTTTCTTTAACTCCACAGTTCCCACACTTGTCACTGTTCCTTTTCCCCAGCACAAACAAAGTGCCATTTAATGCTGTGTGATACAATCTGATTCTTGTTATGATGATTTCTGCCCTTCTGTTCCTTTCTTTATAGTACTTTGCTATGACTGACTTTTGTATTTTGTGATGCCCCCTTCCTTTCTGGTCTTCCTCCCACCTTTTCTGCCATATCTCCAGTCCTTTCTTCTTAATCACTGCTTTTCCTTCTGCTCTGCCAAGTGGTAGTGGCATGATTATTTCCTTTTGTAAGGCCCTTTTTGCCAGTTTATCTGCACACTCATTTCCTTTCAACCCCTCATGTGCTGGTACCCAACAGACTCCTGGTCCAAGCAATGGTACTATCCCGCCTGGACTACTGCAACTCTCTTCTGGCTGGACCACTGGCATCTGCCATCAGACCCCTGCAACTCATTCAGAATGCTGCAGCTCATCTGGTCTTCAACCTCCCCAGACACTCCCACGTAACTCCCCTGCTCACTACCCTCCACTGACTGCCTGTTATAGCTCGCATCATATTTAAAACATTGGTCCTAGCATACCAGGCAGTCAAGGGATCAGCCCCAGCATACCTCCATAAGATCTTCAAACCCTACATGCCAGCCAGATCCCTCCGTTCTGCTACCTCAGGACGCCTGGCACCTCCCCCTCTTTGCGCCTGCTCTGCCCGAACACGTCTCCTGTCTGTTCTGGCCCCACGATGGTGGAATGACCTCCCCATGGAGATCAGAATAGCTGAGACACTGACCCACTTCAAGCGACGACTGAAGACTCACCTCTTCAGGCTGCACCTCTCCCCATTCTTCCCTACCTCCCTGTAAATGACTGTAAGTTAGGGTTGCAACTAGGTAGCTGTTTTGTAGGTGACTTAGTTAATGCACCTGTCTTAACTACTGCTTGTATTTTTGCATAGACTGTTTTGTTGCTGTTCTCGTTTGTGTTAGTGTTAAACAGTTTAACCTTCAGGGTCCAAGTTGAACTATGCGGTTGTTCCCTGCACTTGGACCGGTACTTCTCTCTAGGGGTTTCGTCATACTTGTTCCTGGTTATGGTTATACACTTTGTTGTACGTCGCTCTGGATAAGAGCGTCTGCCAAATGCCTGTAATGTAATGTAATGTAATTGCACATCTACATCATCTCTGTGATGTCTTAGCAAACTAAGGTAAAGTTCAATTAGTAAGTCTTCACTGACAGATTTTGTTGACTGTATGCTTTTCATGATGGCTGTTGAGTCATATCACCACCCTATCTGGTCTGACCTCTTCAACCTATTGTAACCCAATAATGGCTGCCACTATCTCTGCTGTATATACTGATAACTGATCGGACAGTCTACTGGAGATAGATATTTTTAACTCAGGGATATGTACACCAATTCCCACACACTCCTGTTTGTTCTTAGAATCATTTGTATATATTTTGAGATAATTGTGATAACTATTCCTCAGATACAACCTTGTTTTAACTCCCACATAATTTTCTCCCCATTCTCTTTTCTTTTCCATAATACTCATGTCTAGCTTTATCTCTGGAAAAAGCCAAGGGGGCACTTTACTAACTGGGGTGGACCTGGTGAACTCTAAGGTCTCCATTCCATATGTCCTCGCTCTTTCTTCACTAGTCCATCCAAACCTGTATCCCTGGAACTTGGAATATTCCCAACAATCCTGCAGCGTCTTCTTCGTAGGGTTTTCCTCCCCACTTCCTTTTAACCCAACCCAATACGCAAGTGAAAGTTTCTCTCTCCTCAACTCCAGCGGTGTCTCTCCTGCTTCTATTAGTACTGCGTTAATGGGGGTTGACTTAATACAGCCCCTATACATAACGGTAATGCTCTATACTGTAGTCTGTCCACTTTTTGTAATGATGTCTTTGCTGCTGCTCCATATACTATGCAGCTGTAATCTACTGTTGATCTCATAAGTGCCCTATAAATGTCAATTAGTGACTGTTTATCTGCCCCCCAGTCACATCCGGCCACAGCTCATATTAGATTTATGATTTTTTGCACTTTATTTCCAGGTGTTTGATATGCACCCTCCATGTATATTTGTTGTCCAGCCATAGGCCCAGGTACTTAAATTCAGACACCTTCTCCATCGACTGACTGTATAATGTTAGCCTCTCATCACCAAGCTTCCGCTTCTTTGTAAACAGCATGGAACAGGACTTGCTTGTTGACAGCTTGAACCCCCGATCATATGACCACTGCTCCACTTCCCATATTGCATTTCCTATACTCCCTTGAACATATGGCACATTTCTTCCCCTCATCCAAATGGCCCCATCATCTGCATATAGCGCTGATCAGATGCTTCCATCTAAACTTGTAAAAATGTCATTTATCATTATGTTGAACAGTATAGGACTGATTGCACTCCCCTGGGGGATACCATTTTCTATTTCAAATTCCTTAGACACCTCCTCTCCAACCTTGACTCTAAATTTCCAGCCTGTTAGAAAGTCCATTATCCAATTATACATCCTCCCTCCGATACCCATTTTACTTAACTTGATAAGCAACCCTTCCCTCCACATAGATTCTTTTCAATGTCAAAATATACTATTGCCATCAACTCTTTTATTTTCTGTGTCTTTTCCACCTCATTACTTACTCTTACTAAAGCATCAATTGTGGATCGTCCTTCACGAAATCCATTCTGATAATTACTCAGTAAACCTCTTTGTTCCAGTACACGTGAAAGCCTACAAACTATTATTCTCTCCATCCACTTGCATACATGAGAACCCAAAGCTATGGGCCTATAGCTACCAGGATTAGCAGGATCCTTCCCTGGTTTGTTGAATGGTATGATTACTGCCCCTTTCCAGCATCTAGGCATAATTCCATCCCTCCAGATTTTATTAAAAAGTCTCAGCACTAGCTTCGATGTTTCCCCTGGTAGCTGCCGGAACATGGCATAACATAGCTGATCTTGCCCTGGGGCTGTGTATCTAGTATCTTGCAAGGCTATACAAGGCTATACCACATCCAGAGTTGACATATCATCCTTTCTCTTCACCCTCATATCCTTATTCTCTCTGAGTGCACGGTCTTTCTGCTGCCTATGGATATCATCAAGGTGATTACCACTATGTACTGCAGCGAATGCCCTACCTAACACATCAGCCTTCTCTTTGTCTGACACTGCCAGCCTCTCCCCATCAACCAATGCTGGAATTTTAACTGTCTTTCTTTTCCCACTCATTCGCTTAAACATGGACCATACATCCCCTAGTCCTACTCCTCTGCCAATGGTGGAACAGAATTCTCTCCGTGTCCTCTTTTTAGCATATTTGACTGTCCTATGGGCTACTGCCCTTTTCCTTTGATAGTCTATACGATTATCCTGTGATAAATTGCTTCTCAAAGTTCTTAATGCCTTGTTTCGTTCTCTTACAGCTCTGCTGCATTCCTCATTCCACCAAGGAACCACTTTCTTCCTACCATGTGTTGTTCTCTTTGGTATACTCAATGTTGCAGCATTTAGAATATGGTTAGTAACTTTCCTCAGTGTGGAAATTTGAGGATTCCTCAATGCTTCCTTCTAGTGTTATCTGATGTGCTCACAACATATCTTAAATTTCTCCCAGTCTGCCTTATCAAAGCACCATCTAGTAAATGTACTCCCCTCTTGCATACACACATTTACATTCACTATAGTGAGAACTGGGAAATGATTGCTTCCTACGGATGAATTACTCATGACATACCATTCGCAGGTATTCACCATACAGTCTTCATACATATTCATGTTTTTCTCTAGAATATGTCTTAGGTTTGCCATTTGTGTTGACTGTAATGTTTAATGTATGTTTTTAAATGTGTTGATTTGTGTTGGCTGTAATTTTTAATATATGTTTTTAAATGTGGACACCAGAAAGACTAGCTGTGCTTTAGGGCAAAGCTAATGGGGATCCTAACAAATAAACAAATAAACAAATCTGACACCATTGTAAGATCCAAGCATGAGACTGTACCCCTATTGACATTTACTCTCGTACCTTGTCCATCATTAAGGCAGACCAATGATCTTTCCTCCAACATTTCCTCCACTATATCCCCATTGTCATCTGTGTGATTGTTACCCCATAAGGTACGGTGTGCATTACAATCTCCACACCATATTTCCTTCCTACTTACTGCCCCTGCCATTTCCTTGAACATGTCAACGGTTAAAATTCTACATGGATTATATAAATTGATTACCTTAATATTTCCTTCTTTTCTTCGACTGCAAATTTTAACTATGGTACACTCCATATCTGCAGGAGAGGGAACCTCCCCATAGGCCAACCCGTCTTTGAGAAATGTAGCACATCCTCCACCATGTTTGTTGTTATCTCTGTCGTGTTTTATAGAACTGAACGTGGAATAACATAGTCTAAATTAGGCCGTAGCCAAGTTTCTTGCACACATGCTACATCTGGAACTACCTCTAAACCATATATATACTTTCAAAATTCTTGGCCATTGGCTACGAGGCTTCTCGCATTCCACTGTAGTATATGGAGTACAATAATTATGATTTTAAACATCAATTTGTACATCCTCTTCATCGTTGGTAGCTGTCAACATGGCATGGATCTGATCTCCTTTTAAATCTCTCATATCAAGTAATCTTCCTGCTGCCTCTACAGTGGATTTGATTCTATCACTTTTCTTTTTCAGCTGTGTTGCAACATTAACGGTGTGGCAGATGAAGGACACAAAGTTCACTTTGTTCACTACTAGTGTGTCATCATTAACTTTACATTTGTGAACAGAAGCAGTCTGCTTAGGTATGGGAGCTTGGTTTGCTGGTGTGTTAATGTCACTTTGAATTGTACCTCCATGTGCCTTTCCTCTAGAATATCTGTAGTTTGTTCCTGCCCTCTTACTTTCTTTAGTGCTTCTGCGTATGATCTTAACCCTCTGGGCTTCCCTCTGTACTTTGCATCCTCCGAACGCAGCACTGTGCTCGCCTCCACAATTACAGCATTTAACCTTTTCACACGTTACATACTCATGTTCGCCTCCACACGTCGCACATGTTAGCTTTCCTTTGCACTGCTGTGCTGCATGCCCCATTCTTTGGCACGCATAACACCTGAGTGGTTTGGGATGTATTCCCTCACTCTGTAGTTCATGTAACCCATTTGTACTGATTTACAACTACCGATAGGGTTTCCTTCAGTGAGCCGTCTCTACTGCTCTTAAGCCTTGTGGCATTAATTACTTTGCCTCCCTGAATCTCTTTTTTAACATCTTCCATAGCCATATCCAACGGAACTCCTGAGATTACTCCTCTCAATTGTGCCGTTGCTCCAGGGATATGAGCCTTCATCTTTTCTCCCTTAAGCGATGACATTCTGAGTATCTGTCCCTGCTGTTGTTTGCTGGATGCATGTATCAACACTCGTTTGTTATTCATAAACCTAACAAATTTGATTTTACCTATCTCTTCCTCGGTCGCTTTGGTAAGTTTGATCGGGTGATAGTGCCCACCATCTTGATTGAATTCTATTATTACTTTCCACTCATTTTTTTGCGGTTGACCCACAAGTATCTGCCCGTCACAGCAACTGGTTCTTGATTTTTTCATACTGTTACCCCTATAATCCTCACTCTCATCCGACCAACTTCTCATTCTTGTTTGCCTATCTCTTTCTCTCAAAGCCCTTTTCTGTCTCAGTCTTAGATAACATCCACTCCATTTCATTCCCATTATACCCATCCAGGCTAGTTGACATGATGTTACATTCAAAGTACAGCTTATGCTAATCCGCCAGACAGCCATTCGTTCCTACCGACCGACTCGTTTGTCGCCTGCGACTCAGCTCCTGCTTACTGATTGCTTGACGAAAAACAACAAATTTCAAAATAAGCGCTTCTCCTCTCTGACCAAATGGACTCACTACCTCTAGGCCAGCTATCCACTGTCACGTGCCGAATCAAGCCTGGTTATTTTTCTTGGCGGTGTCATTTATCGTACGCCTATTTAATTAGTTATTCAGAAAAATGCATATAGACATCCCATGCATATAGATATTTTTTTAATTAACTTATACATATGTTCAACAACTTGCAAATTATTTAGGTGTCGGGTGTGAAGGAGTGGCGCTTCACTTGCTTATTAATAGTTTAATTGATTGTATTTATTGTTTATTTGATTATTTAATTGTTTCATTGATTTTAATTTGTTAATTTGAGGTAATTGAAACCAGGTGCAACTGATTGGCTCAACTTATTTAAGTGGCTGCCAGTAGGGACAGGAAAGGAGAGAAGGTGAGCCACGACTATCATTTGCACTGCTGGTGTTTTAAAAATAAATTATTAGTCTTTTTCAAGTCTTGTTTTACTCGATTGTTTTTAAGCCTTTTTACATTGGACTTTAGGTACCTCAATCCAAAATAACATAATTATATTAATGTGATGAACCAGTATAGGCCAATATGCTGGCTAAACCCACAAACCCTTTTTAAGTGAAATGAATGTCCGTAAAAATGTACAATAAATAAAAATCAGTCCTGAAATCGCAGAAGGAAAAAAAAAATAAAGCTGTGTAACGATAGGAGTGCCAGAATAATGCAAGGCGCGCCTAAACCCATGTTTCATGTTTATTTCATGTTTATTTCTCTACTTTCTGCCTAAGTAATCAGAAAAAAACTGTAAAAGCTTGAGGACCATTCTGTCATTGAACAATGAGCTGGTGATTCTTTATTAGAAATGTTAAATATGCACTGATAGTGCAAAGCCACTTCAGTGACAAGCAGGTGCTGTAGATGTGGTGCAAGAATTGGTACCAGCGTTCTCCTGCTGCATGCCAGCCAGCATGAGAATGGTTCCGGATGGAAAATCTAAATTATTATGCTACACCAAACAACTTAATATATTAGGCTATTATTATCATTGTTACAATAATGAAGTGTAACACAATAATCGCAAAAGCGTGCAAGAATTAAATGAATGGATGGATTTTGGGTTATAAAAAAATCAAGTGTGGGTGTGCAGTAACTGTCATTGGCAATAATCAGTTGTGGTGTTCCCACACAGCCACTAGATGGCGGTGCAGTGTAATTCAGTTTAGCGTCGCGGTTGCATTGCTGGGAGATCGTGCCACATAAAGTGAACTGCAGCACAGTTCGTACATGTTTCTGGTACGGCATTGACTCGAATCAAATCAATTTTATGTGTTTAGCCCTTTTATACAGAGAACTGTCACAAAGAGGCTTAACGGAGTGGCAGGAACTGAGCAGAAGAGCAAAAACCAGCCTGAACCCCCAAAAGCAAGCACATGAGTGGGGACAAAAACCCTCAAACGATGGCGAGAAAAAACTCCCTGATGGGAAGAAATCTCGGGCCTCGGGAGGAACCCTGCTGAAAAATCCAGCTTAAACCAGCCTAAACTGGTCAAGCTGGTCTAAGCTGTGTTTTTGACACTTTTAGCTGGTCATCCAGCTGTTCACCCGCTGACCGGCCTATATGGTCAGCAGGTCCACCAGTTTGACCACCAGCTTACTGTACCAGCTTAACCAACTTTGACAAGCTAGAGACCTGCTTTGACCAGCCACAGACCAGCTATGATCAGCTAGAGGTGTCGAAAACACATAAACCTTAAATCTTAAACCATCTTAAACCAGCTTAGAGTTTTGCTGGAATTTTCAGCTGGGAACCCGGCTATAGGGAGGAGCCCATCGTTCACTGGCCGAAGTATCGCTGGTCTGACCAATAATATCATTAGTGGTTAGCAAGTTACAACTTTCCTGGTGTTGACTGGTATTTATTTTATATACCGGTGTATTTATTTAGGTTCTCTGTGACAGTAAACTGCTTAAGTTCCTGGCTCTGCTAGCTTGTGAGGTAACGGTAAGTTGGGTTAGGTCGGCTAGCTAAGCAAGCCAAAGCTAAACTTCCAAAAGTGTTACCTTGAGGGTCACGTTGTTTGATGAAAATGGCAAACGAATGATATTAGCTAATTTCACGTTAATATTTATTATCAGATAGTTGTGTTATGCACAGAAACAAGAATAAACCACTCAGCAGACAGTGCATAACTTGTGTCTCATACTGTATTTCATTTACACTACTGCAGATGAATGTCATTGCTTCAACTGTGCAGATTGTAGCCCCATTCTGATCTGCTAATATTGAGCCCAAACAATCCCATACAGAATATGAAATAAGTACTGCTGGGTCACAGGAGTTCAGCACATCACAAAACAATAAATGACAACAGCAAAACATCTGATGTTTTCATAATTCAGGTTTAATTTACACTGAATATTGTATGAAAATACAAAAGAAATGTAGCAACAGGTTCAAACAAAACAATCACAATAAAACAAAATAAGGAAACTGAACCCATCATCGTTTACCGTAATGAAAGTAAATAAGTACACTGCAGTGATCATTCTGCATTCTCCCTATCAGCTGCATTTCCCCACAGAAATTTCACATTGGAACTCTTGTGAAAATGAATGAAAGCAACTGTAAGAACTAGTAAAATACACAATTAACTGGAGGAGTTCGTGACTGGCTTCTTTTAAACAAAGATGCAGATACAAGAGACATAATTATTATTTCAAAAGCATTTTACCTGGCCATATTCTGCCAGTATCACACTCTTGATGTTATATTCATGTTTTAATCATCAGAAGGTCACATACATGGATTGTACATTTACAATATTAATTTATTATAATGCAAAAAAAAAATCATATTTGTATAGGTATAAGTGCTTTGCCTGAACCTGCTAAAAGGTTATGTACTGAGGTTAATATTGGGTAGAGCTGAAATTGTAGTGGTTAGGCATCGGCCAATGATGGTTGGGTGTACATACAAGTGTGCTGAAATATGTGTGTGTATGTGTGTATGTGAGTGTGAGTGTGTGTGTGTGCGTGTGTGTATGTGTATGTGAGTGTGAGTGTGTGTGCGTGTGCGAGTGTGTGAGTGTGAGTGCGTGTGTGTGTGTGTGTGTGTGTGTGCATGTGCGTATGTGAGTGTGTGTGTGTGTGGGGATGTGCGTGCATTTTGTGTGAGAAAGTATGCGTGTGTGTATGTGAGTGTGAGTGTGTATGCGTGTGTGTATGTGAGTGCGTGTGAGTGTGTGTGTGTGCGTGTGTGTATGTGAGTGTGAGTGCGTGTGTGTATGTGAGTGTGTGTGTGTGTGCATGAGAGTGTGCGTGCATTTTGTGTGAGAAAGTATGTTAGTGTGTGTGTGAGAGAGTGCGTGAGTGTGCGTGCAAGAGAGAGTGTGTGTGTATGAGATTGTGTGTGTGTGTGTGCGTGAGAGAGTGTGTATTTGTATAAGAGAGACTGTGCATGTGTGAGTGTGTTTGTTTGCCTGCATGTGCGCGCCTGTGAGTTGGTGTAAGAGTGAGAGTGTATGGGTATTAGTATGCATGTGCTTGAATGGGAGGGTGTGTGTGTGTGTGCATGTGTATGTGTGGGTGAACATGAGAGTGTGTGTGCATGTTTGTGGGTATGTGTGTGTGCATACATGTGGGAGTGTATGTCCGTATGTGTGTGTCTTTGTGTGTATGCGTATGAGAGTCCGTCTGCATGCTCATGAGTGTGTGTGTGTGTGTATATATGCCTGTGTCTGTGTCTCTACTCCAGTTGGCAGAGGGACACTGAGGAGTCACGCATTCCAAATCCAGCACAGAGGGGTGTGTGTTGAGTGAAGTGTGTGTGGGTTCTGTGCAGGACGGTCAGTGCGTCAGAGTCAGAGACACTGTAGAAGGACAGAGTGCCGGCCGGACGGTCCACACACACTCCTACCCTGTACACACACACTCCTCTATCAGCATCATCATCATCATCACACACTCCTGCTCTGCGGTAGGGGGAGGGGGGGACAGGTATGTCTGTGTCGTTGTGATTGTGGTATAAAATGTATCTTTGTGATTCAAAGGGTCCGCCGTTACGGAACAGCAGACACAAGGAGTTTGTATTGCATCCAAACCCACAGGCAGGACCACGTCTTTTCCTGCTGATTCCTTTATCTGTCACTGCTATAGAAACCCACCCCCCCCTCTCAGACGCACTGAACTCAGCCTCCCAATAACAGCGCTCACACTCACTCTCTCTGCACAAAACCTGGGGCTCAGACTCAAATCTCTCTGGATGATCAGGATATGGCTGCTCCTCTCTCCCCCGTGTGTACGTCACCTTCCTGTTCCCCTCAGACAGAGACAGGTCTTTGCACGCTGTGTTTGGATCCAGTGTGAGCTGACAGCCGTCTGCACACCAGAGACATTAATGAGATTAATTACCATTATTAATATTCACCTCATTATGTGTGTGTGAGAGAGAGAGCTGTGATAGTATCTGTGTGTGTGTGTGTGTGTGTGTGTGTACATGTGTTTCTGTTTGTGTGTAAAGTCTCTCACACACACAGAGCAGTGTGTATCTATGGAAAGTGTTCTGTGTCGATACACACTCACATTTCCTGGGTCCTGGTTTGGTCCTGTTCTTTCCTCCATGGTCCACACTGTAAGAACAGCAGAACAGAATTCTGAATTTTAACCATCCTTTATTTCCACTCTCAACACACCAATGACATCACATAAATACAGTATACAACAGAAGTGAGTACACACCTGTGCAATATCACTTAAATGTCAAATGATTTAAAATTGTATCACCTTACAGTAATTGCATTACTTCCAAGTTGAACAGTAGGGTATTTGCTCTTATGTAAAATTAAAAACTAACAGTTTAGATTTACTATATTAAAAATACAGGCCCCACAGTAGGAACTCAATGCAACAAAAGTACAACTTTCATTACTGAGATTCAAATCTTTTATTTTTTCAATACTTCGTATGTCTACCTTTATTTTTGATTACAGACTCAATCCTCCTCGGCATGGAGGATACCAATGTTGCACACATTTCTGGAGAGATGTTCTGCCATTTTCAGAGATTGTTTTCAGCTGCTCTTTGCTGGAGGGGTTGTGTTGCTCTACCTTTCTCTTTAAAATACCCCAAAGGTGTTCTTTTGAATTCAAGTCAGGCGACATACTTGGCCAGGTCATAGTTTTCACTTTTTTCTTCTTTAGAAACTCTTGTGTGATTTTGGCAGTGTGCTTTGGATCGTTATCATGTTGGAATATTCCTCTTCTGCCAAGCTTCAGGAGACTCGGAGTCATCTTGTCAGGCAGTATTTTGGTATATCCACAGGCATTCATGGTGCCATCTATAAATGTCATCTCCCCAACGCCTTTTGCACTCATACAGCCCCATATCATCACACTCCCATCTCCGTGCTTCACTGTCGGGACTATGCATTCACTGTGGTAGTCCTGGCCAGGTTCACGCCAAACGTGCTGGACGCCATCTGAGCCGAACACATTTATCTTGGTCTCATCTGACCAAAGAATGTGCTCCCAATATTTATCAGGCTTTTCATGTTCTTTAGTTCAAGTTTGGCAGTTTTGTGCCGAAGAGCAAGCAACGGTTTTTTTCTTGGACGTTGTGACGTTGATGTTGTGCAATGTCAATAAGGGGCGACATTGCTCAGGAGGTAAGACTGATTGTCTGGCAGTCGGAGGGTTGCCGGTTCAAACCCCGCCCTGGGCGTGTCGTAGTGTCCTTGAGCAAGACACCTAACCCCTAACTGCTCTGGCGAATGAGAGGCATCAATTGTAAAGCGCTTTGGATAAAAGTGCTATATAAATGCAGTCCATTTACCATTTACCATGTCCTTCGCACTGTCTGAGCTGTCACAGAAACTCCGATGTCCATTGATAACCCCTGTGCCAAGTGTGAAGCACTTGCCCGTCTGTTTTTCAGAGCTAGATTGTGCAAGCAGCGCACTGTCCGTGGCGTCATTTTAGGAGGACGGCTCTGATTAGTGGTACTATGGCTTGTTCTATACCTCCTGATTACTGCTGCAACTGTGTTTCGACTGATTTTTAGTTGGTCACCGATCTTCTTGTGTCCTTTTCCATCTTTGTGAAGTCTCACAATCACATTTTTAAATTCCTCTGGAAATTCATTTCCATGTGGAGCCATGATGCAGACATGCAGATAGACACAGCCCGTTCTGGTGTTCACAGGTCATTTTATAACCATGTTCATGCAATTAGGCTAATTGGAAATCACACATGTACTCAATTTTGTTTCAATGATCACAGGTTTTCTAATTTGTGTGTCAGTGATCACAGGTGTATTCACTTTTGTTGCATTGAGTTTCTACTTTGAGGTCAGCATTTTCAATATAGTCTTTCTTAAGTATTTGTTTTTGGTTGTTCATGAGGAAATACTCTACTTATCAACTTAGGAATAATGCAATTATTGAGAGGTGATACAATTTTGAATCATTTGACATTTAAGTGATATTGCACAGGTGTGTACTCACTTCTGTTGTATACCGTAAAACAAAGACACAATAAAACACAAAACCAAGATCATATGAAAAACGCAAATCTGTCACAAAGAAAACTTATTCCATTCCCTCCCCCTATTCCATGTGCAAAAATAGCTCCCCTCCCTCCACTGAACATAAAACACCCTTATAACACATACACACTCTGAAACACACTCAGGTTCTCCATTGCTTTGTAATACCGAAACTCCATCATCACTGTATCCCTGATCAGACCCCCAACTACAACAACCACGTCTTGCCTGTCCCCTTCACCAATCAGATTTTTCCCACTTGATGAAACTGCCATTATCACCCCAAAATGAAATTAATGAGCTGGCACTTATCTGTCTTTGTATAGGAAACCGAGGATAAAAATCTCCCTAAATGTTTCCCCCAGAAACCAAAATAAACTTCCCAAAAAAAGAAGAGAGGCTGAAATCTGGCACACCCCGAAAAATAATAATAAACAGTTTCTCTCTCCATGCAAAATGGACAATGGTGGGATCCTGCCGGCTTCATCACAGAAATAAAACTATTTACTGCAGTGATCCCGTGCAGCACCCTCCACTGTAGATCCCCAACCTTCTAGACTAACAGCAGTTTTCACAGTGTCCTGCAGTGTGTCTGTGTGTGTGTGTGTGTGAGCATGTGTGTGTGTGAGGAGCAGTGTGGAAACTCTCAGTACTTACAGCAGTGTGAGTGTGTCCAGTTTAGCAGCAGACAGCGCTCTCACTCCTGAGTCTCCTGGGTGATTGTATCTCAGGTCCAGCTCTCTCAGGTGTGAGGGGTTTGAACACAGAGCTGAAGCCAGATAATCACAGCCTCTCTGTGTGACTCTACAGCCTGACAGCCTGCAGAGAAAAGGACACACACACCTTACACACATTAATATAAACTAACAGGGCTGTGTGTGGCAAACACATAGCAGTGTGTTACACTCCATACAGCAAAAGAATATAAACTAACAGGGCAGTGTGTGTCAAACACACAGCAGTGTGTTAAACACCTTACACACATTAATATAAACTAACAGGGCAGTGTGTGTCAAACACATAGCAGTGTGTTACACACCTTACACACATTAATATAAACTAACAGGGCAGTGTGTGTCAAACACACAGCAGTGTGTTACACACCTTACACACATTAGTATAAACTAACAGGGCAGTGTGTGTCAAACACATAGCAGTGTGTTACACACCTTACACACATTAATATAAACTAACAGGGCAGTGTGTGTCAAACACACAGCAGTGTGTTACACACCTTACACACATTAATATAAACTAACAGGGCAGTGTGTGTCAAACACATAGCAGTGTGTTACACACCTTACACACATTAATATAAACTAACAGCGTGTTGCTCGTCTTAAAGCTGATATAGTAAATGAGTGTTACACGGTATACCGAAACTTCGGTACTTTTTCGGTACTTAAAAGAAAAAACGGTTCAGTATTAGAATTTTCCGACTTTTAGGTTAAATGTAAAAGCCAGGGAAATGTGTCTCCCGCATTACTGATCGAGAGAGTAGCATGTTTCTGCAGTAGCGGAGGCTGCAGTTTCAGGACCGCATTTCTAGGACCCTACTAGTTTCTCGTGACCTCAATAATAATAGTATTTTCCAAGAAATTATGAGAAATCGTTGACAACGGTTCGTTAGGTGCAGCGTCTTTTACTGCTACAGAGTAGCCTATGTGTAGGTGAATGCGATGATGAGAAAAATTTTGGTTACGCTGACGTATAAAATGCTATTCCAAAAGCAAAAATAGACGTTATACATCGTTAAAAAGCTTATACTCTCACCTACTGAATAAATGAATTGTAAATCAAGCCAGACTGTACTAAAAAGGGCGACAATGCCGTAAACAACAGGTGTGGTATTACGCACAGCTCATCATTTACGAAGGTACCCAGGCGTCACAAATGCACATATATTTCACAAACGGATTGTCCAAGACAATATATGACCACTCAGTCTCAAAAGCGACATCTCTACGCATAAAACCAATGGTAAGGTTGTATATTTATTCAACATTTAGTCACAGATATTGACTGCAGAATGACATGGTATCATTTTGTAAAATGTTTTAAAATTGTTTATTTCGTTATTCAGTGAGCAGCGTTTTCACTGCTGTATTGGCATATCTTAGGGCTACTGTCGGGTTTATCTTGTTGCTATGACAGAATACGATTTTTGAGTGGTGAAAGAATATTTTTTATGAATGCCCAGATAGACAATATTGTCCATTATGTCATGGGTGGGGGTCTAAAATGAGCGTCACACACGACCGCGTTTTTGGTAACAGATGCAGCAGTGAAGTCCCGTCTCTTCACCTGCACAAAACACACCCAGGCACGAAAGCTAGCACCGTTCCTTCTCCTGTTAGGAAAATTGTGTACTCAATGTCCTGACAGGCTGGAGTTTGTGCAACCTGCAAGAACACAGTAATTTACCATGATGATACACGGTGAAATGCAATATAAAACTACTGAAAAAAGACCAACTCACTAGCTATATCACGACCGCTCAGACTCACTACCACTACTGCACATTGGGCTAAGGCAGAGCCAGTGAGCCACTCCCTTCTGTTACGTAATATGACGCGATGTTGGGGGAAAAAGGGCGTTTTTAGGAGCTTTGCTCATAACGGCCACTAGTTCCTCTGAATTTGTGCCCTTATGTCTTGTAAAAATTATTAAATCCTGCATTAACTTTTCAAATGGTCATTTTCAGAAAAGGTTAAGTATACATTTTGTAAAAAAAAATTAACCTGCAAGATGCTCTTTAAGGTGATTTCAGTATCGTTAGGTACCAAGTATCGAAACAGTATCCTTTAAGTTTCAGGTATCATTTCAGTATCCAGTATTGCGATACTAAACCTGGTATCAGTATCGAAATCAAAATTTTGGTACCGTGACAACACTAAAATAAGGTTGTAGTAACATAACGAAATGTATATGTATGAAGTTGTTTTTTTTACATTTAGACAGTTTATCATCTGTATTTTTACAGGACATACATTTTAATAGGTAACAATGTTACTGGGAAAGTGGAGACGTATACAGACGTATACAGTGACGTACACAACACTCCCATTAATCAGGTATGCTCTCATAAGTACCTTGGTGTCCATATTTACAACATGTTTACCTGGCAAGCCCATGTTGACAGCCTATGCTCCAGGCAGAAGTTGTACTTTTTGAGAAGGCTCAGAGTGTGGGGTTGACCAGAAACTTATGTATCTGTTCTACCAGGCAGTCTTGGAGAGTCTAATCAGGTATGGGATGCAGGCATGGTATGGTAACCTCTCAGTACAGTTAAAATCGAGGCTTGCCCATCTTGTTCAGACCGCCATGAAGGTCACAGGGAGAACACCAGTCCCTTCAATCTATATACGAGCAGTCTGTGCTCAGAGGAGCACAGAGAATACTGGCTACATGTCCTCCACTCTGAGTACAAGCTTTTACCCTCTGGCAGATGATATAGAGTACCCAAGTGGAGACTCAATCGTTTTAAAAACTCATTTGTGCCTTCTTCCATTAACATTTTAAACAGTAAGGACATAGTATGAGCCATAGAGGCCATAGTCCCCAAAGGGACTTTGTTAGTATGGACGGGTTGTGCAATATGTTGTTTTAAAGTTTTTTTATTATTTTGTTTTTTTTTTCATTTATTTATTTATTTATTTATTAACGGCACTTGAATGTATGTGCATATGAATAATGTAAAATGTAGAATGACATTTGTTAAATGCAGCGATACTGAGCCCAAGAAAAATTTCCCTAAGGGGACAATAAAATATATCATATTGTATCGTAATGACATGGCTCTCTAGCCCGTGGAAAAGCAAAGCGGTTCTTTGAAGGTTCGCAAGTTGAACCAACTGCAAACCAGCACTAGCACCAGCCCAGAACCGGCACTAGCACCAGCCCAGAACCAGAACGAGCACCTGCCCAGAACCGGCACTAGCACCAGCCCAGAACCAGAACTAGCACCAGCCCAGAACCGGCACTAGCACCAGCCCAGAACCAGAACTAGCACCAGCCCAGAACCAGAACTAGCACCAGCCCAGAACCGGCACTAGCACCAGCCCAGAACCGGCACTAGCACCAGCCCAGAACCGGCACTAGCACCAGCCCAGAACCAGCACTAGCACCAGCCCAGAACCGGCACTAGCACCAGCCCAGAACCAGAACTAGCACCAGCCCAGAACCAGAACTATCACCAGCCCAGAACCGGCACTAGCACCAGCCCAGAACCAGCACTAGCACCAGCCCAGAACCGGCACTAGCACCAGCCCAGAACCAGCACTAGCACCAGCCCAGAACCAGAACTAGGTTCGCGTTGGTGGAAAATGGGTATGCCTGAGTGGCCAAGGTCACTCACTGTTTGCACGCTGGTATTTTTTGCACACTTTATTTTTGGTACTTATTCACTGTACTTATATGCTGTACTTTGCACGTGTACATACTGTTTATCCTACTGGTTTAACTGCTTAACTCATACCATTTTAAACTCCTGTAACTTTTATATCTCTTACCCATTATTTATTTAGCTGTACATCTGTCAATATTTACTTATTTATGTCAAGACTGTTCATACTGTACATAACACCTGGTGTAGACATCAGTTTTTGTTTTTCCTAGGGCTCTGTTTATGTTTATGGCTTGGTTCTACAGTGCCTTTTTATTTTAATTTTATTTATTTTGTATTTGTACTTTACGTCCAAGAGTGATTTTGTTTTTGAATTTTACTTACTCAAGGCTCCAGAGTGCGACCATTTTGGTAATGGTAAATGAAACTTTGTAACGTGAGCTATTGGACACCTGAATTTCCCTCGGGATTAATAAAGTACCTATCTATCTATCGATCTATCTATCTTGTACTCACCCCAGTCTCTGCAGTTTACAGTGTGGGTCCTCCAGTCCAGCAGAGAGCGCTCTCACTCCTGAATCCTGCAGCTCGTTGTCTCTGAGCTCCAGATCTCTCAGCTCTGAGTGAGGAGAGCGCAGGAACGAGGCCAGAACATCACAGCAGCCCTCTGTGAGATTACACCAACCCAGCCTGTGGAGAGACCACACACACACACACAAATTCATAAGGCTCATAAAGTATTCCAACTATTCCACAAAAGTCTAAGGCCATTGCTGGGCTCCATTAACCAACAAAAATAACTAAAAATCAAGGTTGGGTGCCTACTGCTAGGATTTCATTGCCAGACCCTTTCCATATAATGATTTTCAAACATTAATTTAATCTGGAAACACAAGACACAGAATTTGTGTGGGCACTTTACCTCACCTGACATGTTCTTTGTGCCACAATCACCTACACATTTTAAACACATTCAATATCCATCACTATGAATTGATTAATAAAACTGTCAACGTAAAACCCATTAGCTAAATACAATACTGTTATCTTATTATTTTCTTCAGAATCTTGAATCTCTTCTGTTATCAAATAATCAGGGCTCGACAGTAACGGTTGGCCAGTTGCCCTCGGCAACCAGATTGAGTCAATTGGCAGCCATTTTGTGGCCTCTGGTTCCCCCTTTTGGCAACCACCTGTTCAGTTTTTTTATTTTTTAATATATAACAATGAATAAAAACCTACAAACTGGAAAATCTCATTTCAAAAGAAGTCAACATTTATTTGGTTGCCTCCGTAAAGTTTCTACTGCGCTAACATTACGTTTGTGCGCAACACGACATTTCAGCCATTGTGCGGCCCCTTTCCACACGCGCGCGGCCACTTTCCACACGCGCGCGGCCACCTTCCACACGCGCGCGCGGCCACCTTCCACACGCGCGCGCGGCCACCTTCCACACACACGCGCGGCCACCTTCCACACACACGCGCGGCCCCTTTCCACACACGCGCGCGGCCACTTTCCACACACGCGCGCGGCCACCTTCCACACACACGCGCGGCCCCTTTCCACACACGCGCGCGGCCACCTTCCACACACACGCGCGCGGCCACTTTCCACACACGCGCGCGGCCACCTTCCACACACACGCGCGGCCCCTTTCCACACACGCGCGCGGCCACCTTCCACACACACGCGCGGCCCCTTTCCCCACACGCGCGCGGCCACTTTCCACACACGCGCACGGCCACCTTCCACACATGCGCGCGGCCAGCCTGTTGCAGTGGCGAAACAAATGAAATTGTTTGCCTGTGGAGTAAGTCAAACGATAACCCGTCAACATCACACAATAATCCACACGATGGCCGCAGGCCTGCCGATACTGACACAGCCGAACCCGAACGGCTGTTAAAAAGTCCTTCATACATATTATGAAATTTTCTCTTTGCATTCCATATTAAATTAATAACGCTTGTTTTGCATAATTAAAATAATGACGTTATTTACCTAAAAAAAAAAGGATCCCCCACCCCCCCTCGCGGTTGTGGCCCTAAATAACTGCATAGAGCTGGCCCTGCGAACAGGAACACCCATACAGGGAGTGATGGACACCGCCATTCGGAAGATGAACGCCGCAAATCGGGCAATCCTGATCAAACTTTCCAACACAGTTTACTACGCTCTCAAAAGCAAAGACCCCTTCAGCTCTTTACCTCGTCTGCTGGATCTCCAAATCAAGATCGGCTCTGATCTGACGCGATTGACAAGCTACAAATCTGATCAGGCTTGCAGAAGGTATTAGAATTTAATCTACTAAATGAATAACCTTGCAAATAAATGTGCAATCTTAATGCTGTAACGTTAGTGTATTGTTAGGAGTTTTTTTTTCATTAAAGAGTCTACCTGCTGTGTGTGTGAGAGAGTGAATGCGTGTGTGAGATTTGGAATTGATGTGTTCTGTAGCAAAAGTAAGGTGCACTGATATAGGAACTGCGTTGTATTGTAGCTAAAAGAGATATGCATACCTAGTTTATTTTAAACAGTAATTTATTGTGTAGGATTCATTTTTACATTGTTTCATATGTGATTTCTGCAGGCTTACTCCATACATTGTGGAACACATCCGGCAATCAATCGTCACCTGCCTAGAAAATACAACAGCAATGTCAGTTTTATTTGATGGGGCAACGGATAAGTGTCCAGGAGGTAGAGGTGGTTTATGTAAGATATGTTAGTGATGGGGAACCCAAGACAGTGTACTTCAGCCTCCAACCTCCAAACACACACATGCCCAAGGAATTTATGAAGCCATAGAGCAGGCCTTCGTGGACCACAAAATTGATGACTGGAAAGAGAAGCTTGTGGGAATGGCCTGCGATGGAGCAGCAGTAAACCTAGGATGGAAAAACAGTGTGGCCACCCGAATTAAGGAAAACGCAGAATATGTGGTGAGTGTACACTGTGTGGCACATCGCCTGGAAGTCAATCAGACTATCAAAGACAACCGTCTTCTGGATGATCTGAAAAATCATTAATTATACATTGACCAGGAAGAATAATTGAGGGAGAAAGAGCTTTGAACATTTCAATTAGCTGTAAGCACTAATTCTTTTTAGTTAAGGTCACACAGTACACAACACTAATCACCCCAGTCTCTGTAGTTTACAGTTTGGACTCATCAGTCCATCATAGAGCAGCTCCACTCCTGAATCTCCCAGGTTATTGTAGCTGAGGTCCAGATCTCTCAGGGGTGAGTTTGATGACTGGAGAGCTGAGGCCACAATTTCACAGGACTGCTCTGTGAGGTCACAGCTGCTCAGTCTGCAAAGAGTTCAGATAGTTTAATAATATTAGTACATGTAAAACATGTAATATCTGAAATGTGGCAATGAAAGTATTGAAGAGTAGAATTGAGGATTTTAAGGTCAGTGATGCTCTGAGGAAGATGTCTGTGCCACACACTCCAACTGCAGCACTTTGGACCTCAGAATTAGACGTCCTGCTGGACTAAACTCTGACAGTTCTGCAGATGTAATTCTGAGCCAAATGGCCCGTCTTCTTCAGAATGCACTCAAGAACAGGCACTGGGGGTAGAGGTCACTTTAACAGTTCCCTGAGAAGATCCAACTCTGGCACCAATTATGCTACAGTTCCTCTACCTTCCTATTTTCACTCTGTTTACAGGCACTATTGCCGCTTTTCCACCGCATGGTACCGGCTCAACTCGACTCTACTCACTTTTTTGGTTTTCCATCAGGCAAAAGTTGTGGATAGTACCTGGTACCTGGTACTTTTTTTGGTATCACCTCCGTGGAGGTTCCAAGCGAGCTGAGGCGATACCAAAATGTGATGTGAAAACACTGCAAACCACCGATTGGTCAGACAGAATCGTCACTAGGTTAGCTTACCCTCTTGCGTCGCCTTTTATGCTAATGAGCAACCAGAGTCGTCTCGTCGTCTGAGCTCTGATATAAATGGTAAATGGACTGCATTTATACAGCGCCTTTATCCAAAGCGCTTTACAATTGATGCCTCTCATTCATTCATTCACACACACACACAAGCACACACACAAACCAACGGTGAAAGGGTGCCATGCAAGGTACCAATCAGCTCGTTGGGAGCAATGAGGGGTTAGGTGTCTTGCTCAGGGACACTTCAACACGCCCAGGGCGGGGGATCGAACCGGCAACCCCCTGACTGCCGGACAACTGCTTTTACCTCCTGAGCTATGTCACCCCTGAGAATCAGAATTTCCCAAACTCTCCTGTTTTTTTTCTTTCTATGTTAACACGCATTTTAATGTCCTGTTAACACGGCATTAACGTCTCGTTATTTGCTCAAATGGCCGTCCATACGAGAATCAAGAACACCATCCCTTCAATATCCTCCATTGTTCCTGTGTGTGTCGCGTTGAAGATTTTGTCACAGCAGTTTCATGCGGCGTTGCTATGATGATCAGCTACATTGACGGGGGTACTATCTCCAGTGGAAAACGAAGTGCCTGGTACCAAAGCGAGTAGAGTCGAGTCGAGCCAGTACCTTGCGGTGGAAAAATGGCTTAAGGTGGAGATTCTGGGTCAGGCTACACCAGAATAAAGCAGAGGCTAGGGTGGTATTACCGGCCTTGTAACATGGTGCATTTACTGCCTGACTTAGTCTCCCAACTTAGTAACACAAACATTTCATTCATAACCAAACTTATCTCTCCCAAATCAAACCTAGCATTATTTTAATCATAATATTGAAAAGATGCATTATGCTCTCAAGATAGCCCAAACTAAAAATTTAAAAAGGGGTACAGAGCATTATCTCCTGCCATTTTAATCATTAATTATGCAGTGAAAAAAGGAAAAAGCGGGATTCCCCCATCTTTCAAACACATGGCTGGGATTCAAAGATTTGTTCTCAACTTACAATTAAAAGCAAGGATTGTTTTATCTTCATAAACAGTTTGGCGAGTACAGCAATAACTAGAACTTAATCAAACTGAGTCCGTGAAGAAAAGGTGCATTTACTAGTCCAAGTTAAGGGCAAATGTTAATTGTAGTGTGTGACCCCCTGTGATTACTAGTCTTTTGTAAGGCGTGTAGGGTGAGCATTTCCATGATGAAAATACCAGCGACTTTTAGGAAAGACAGTCGTTAAGTGTGTCATGTTCTCTGTTGTTACAATTTTAAAAGTCGTGTAGTGTACACGAGGCATTACGTGAATTTTTAAATCCTAAAGACCGCTGGTATTTTCACCCTAGAAACGCTCACACTACCCGACTTCCAAAAGACTGGTAATCACAGGGGTCACACGCTACAGGATTCAGGATCGTAATAAACTAGATCTCGGTGTGCTGTGTTGTTGCAAGAACACGTGCAGCAAATGTGCATCCGAGGATCTTCGCCTGCACAATGAAAATGGAAGATGACGTTCGGCAGCGGCGGCACCTGTCTGCGCGCTAACATGCGCGAAAACACCTATTTAAAAAAAGAAAAGAATCTGGACAAGAAGGAGGTTGGCAAGACGGCGACAACACGGTCTGTCCCTCCTTCAAAGAGAGTTGGAGGTAAAATGATAGTCAGCCAGAAAGACTATTTAAGCTAGCTTTGGTTGAGGAGAACAGGGATTGTCAGACGTTCTGATGTAAACATAGAAAATACCACATCTGATCTAATCATGTTACAGGCTACAGCAATGATACGATATCACCATATCTCCCCCTCAGACACAAGAATCACTATATTAAAGCTCAATAAAATCACTCCACATGGCAAAAATATTTATGCCTCTAGTTGATTCACAATGTCCACTAAATAACCTGATAACTACAGGCTACAACACACAGCTGCTGGCTCAACCCCCTTCTCCCAAATACAAGTAGTAATTTTACTGTAAATAAATTCTACCTATGGTTTACTTGGTGTAGAACTGGGTTTTATATTCGAGCCTACTTTGGGTAGTTAAGTGCCAATTCTAAACTGTACCACACGGAAATATGAGTGTTTGTGTATCACACACTACACAAACCATTCCGAAAGACTTAAGATAAAATGACTCCAGTTAGATATTCTCGCGAGAGCTGTAGACGGGCTTGTGGCTGGATTGGGTGAGTCTCTGACTGTGTCACAGTAGAAGACTGTTGGTCACAGGTGAACGCACCAATCAAGCAAAGACAGGATTTTTGTTGAGATTCTCTTAAGACCTTGAAAATTAGTCTGCGACTACAAACTCCTGGCTAAAAACATGTAATGCACACGAGGTGTAACCACAATAATATTCATAGCAGTCTGCATCTGACAAGAAATCTGACATTTTATTTGTACAGACAAGTTACCAAACCATGCTGCTATGCCACATCTGATTATGCTCTCTAAAACTGCACAGTAATGAGAAACATGAACTTTTGCTCAACACCACAAACCCTGAGTCCCAGCAAAAAGCACATTTGCTGTAGTAATCTAGAGCAGAGACTCCAACTGAGTGAGTCACCAATGTGGACCCCAAGATATTTATTTGAGCAGACCTGTGCGATGGCTTGGGTATAGAAGACAGGCCTGGGATCTGCCACTGATCTACAGTCAAACACCACCTCCTCTGTGTTCTTCACATTTAAAATCAGATGCTTTGAGTCACACCATTGCACAATCCTGCCTATTTCAGAATGCTATGCTACTAGGCTACTGCCCCTGTGCATTAGGCCAAGAGAGTTTGATGACACAGTTCCCAGGTTGGATGCTGGTGCACTCATTTTATCTGGTGTGAATGAAACGGGGCAGCTAACACAACCTGATGGGTCCCTGTGCTGACTGACCTTCATATACTGGACAGGATTAGTTAAATAAAATTACCATCTTGTTATAGAAGTATTAACACCCATCTGTTTCAGTTTTGCATTCAAAAGTGAAGTATTAAAATCTGAGCCAAAATCAAACAGTAAGCGTGCATCTGACCTAGAGTCTGCAAGAGGTGACTAAGTGTGCAATACTAGTGATGGCATCGTCTGTACCTCCCCTGTGCGTGAGCAAACTGAAAGGGATCTAGGAAAGGTTTTACCTCCTTTTTAAGCAAGCACACCATAATCCTTATCAAACACTTCAGAACATGTAGTGTTAATCCTCTGAACATGTCCTTAAAAGAAGTGCAGATTTGGCCCTTTCACTTTCTTTGAACACATTTGTCTAAAAAGTGACTGAACCTTATGAGGCTCAATCACCAACCGTGTATCCTGCACAGTAACAGAGATGAACTGTAGCACTTCTGCACTCAGCAGAAAAGCCCAGTTTTGTAGGTGGGAATGAGGTGTACTTCATTGTGAGTACAACTCACCTTCATCACAAGGCCAGTGTGTGAAAGAGAGAGGGGTAAAAGTAAGGATTTTATTAGAATTCATAGCAGGTAGTGAATAATGGAGATGGATGAAGACTGCAATGTGTGACAGACCTGAAATATTTTACTATCCAGGTGGTCAATCTTTTACCATGTCAATCAGACAATCAGCATCCAGTCATCACCTGTGACCTGATACTACAGACTCCATTGAAAGCTTACATTCTGCTCAGGAACCACAAGCCTGGTAACCATAAGACTCCTAAGGTTTTATCCTGTTTTTCTTTGTTGTGATAGAAGAGTAAGAAGAGAGGGATGAGAATACTGTAAACAAAGAAAGAATGCTCATGGGGAGAGAGGAGTAAATTGAGAGAGAAAGCTTTGAACATTTCAATGACCTATAAGCACTCATTCTGTTTAGTTAAGGTAACACAGTACATAGCACCACTCACCCCAGTCTCTGTAGTTTACAGTTTGGACTCATCAGTCCAGCACAGAGCAGCTTCACTCCTGAATCTCCCAGGTTATTGTAGCTGAGGTCCAGATCTCTCAGGGGTGAGTTTGATGACTGGAGAGCTGAGGCCACAATATCACAGGACTTCGCTGTGGGGTGACAGCTGTTCAGTCTGCAAAGAGTTAAGATACTATATTAGGTACACAAAAAAATAATAATAGTAATATTTGTAATTAAACTATGATAGTGTTCAGTGATGAAATTGAGGATTTTAACGTTGATGATTCTCTGAGGAAGATGTCTGTGCTACACGCTCAAACTGCAGCACTTTTGACCTGAGAATTAGACGTCCTGCTCTGACAGTTCTACAGAGGTAATTCTGACCCAAAAGGCCTGTTGTCTTCAGAATTCACTCAAGAACAGGCACCCAGGGTTGAGGTCACTTTAACAGTTCCCTGAGAAGACCTCATTCTGGCACCCATATTATCCTACAGTTCCTCTACCTTCCTATTTCACTCTATCTACAGGCACTATGTTGGAGATTCTGGGTCAGCCTACACCAGAATAAAGCAGAGACCAGGGTGGTATTACTGGCCTTGTAACATGGTGCACTTACTGCCTGACTTAGTCTCCCAACTTAGTAACACAAACATTTATTTCATAACCAAACTTATCTCTCCCAAATCAAAATATTTCATCAAGAACAGCAATAAGTAGAACTAATTCAGTTTGTGGAAAAGAAGTGTAACGTGCATTTACTTCTCAGAGTCTAAGTTAAGGGCAAATGTTGATTGAATACAGGCCATAAAGTGTTGGCCTGTAAAGCACACATGAGCCTTTGGTCTTGGGTCATTAGTCCTGCTTCTCAGCTGTGTTTTGGTGATACAGTGATACAGGCATTTAGCAGACGTTCTTATCCAGAGCGACTTACATTGTATCCAATTATACAGCTAGATATATACTGGAGCAATGCAGGTTAAGTACCTTGCTCAAGGGTACAACGGCAGTGTCCTACTGGGGAATTGAACCTGCAACCTTTAGGTTACAAGACCAACTCCTTAGCCATTATACTACACTGCGACCCCCTTGGTCTTTGGTCTGATCCCAGTCTTGGATCTCTGGTTGTGGTTCTACTGCTGCTGAATTTGCCTGGTTTTACTATGGGAGAGCCAAGCTGTAATTTTGCATCATTACATCTTACTCAATTTCCATATCAGTTTATTAATGTAGTTTAGCCTGTGTTATTAAATTACATTTTCAATAGTGGGTCCTTGGGCCCTATTTTCACAGTCAAGGCAATTGTCAAATACTAGCAGCCATGCAGTGCCCTGGTGAATTAGTGTCAAACCCAATTTAGCTAATTCTGTCAGGACCACTGTCATCAAGTAGAACTTTATTGACAATAAAGGCAATACAGTTATGTTTGGCGGTATGGCTCTGTTCTGGAGCTCTCCCGCCAACCACGCAGCCCGCGTGGATAAGGCCGGGAGGCCAGCAGCCAAACCCCCCCTTAGGGGGTACACACAGAACAGATCCAGCAGCAAAGCAGTTTTTAACACATATGAATGGAGCAAATGCAATTTCTTAACATATAAGGATGGAGCAATACAACTTCTTAACACATAGGAATGGAGAATGCAAATTCTTGACGCATGGGGATGGAGCTGGGGTGGTGGAGGGGATTTACGAAGCAACGTGCAGCGCTTGCATGCAGGAGGAGCAGCCGAATGAGTAGAGGGAGGCTGTTTAAGTAGACCGCCCTGTTAGTGAATGTACTGTGATAGGCGAACATCACTCAGCTGAGCCATCAGCTGATTCGGCCGGAGCGCTTGACTCTCGTGACCTGCCAGAACTAGGCGATGCTCCATTTTTGTGACTCCAGGCATTTGCACAACTGTGTGATAAGAACAAAATAACTGTGCGTGGGGTGGCTGTGTGGTTTCATGACTGCCAATCAGATCGCCCCATTTACATCCCTTTAAAACAGTTAGCGCCACAGCCAACTGCTAATTTCATCATGGGGAAGAGCAAGCACATCATAAGAGGTTCTGTTACGAGCAAAGCAATTTCAGCACAGGCTTTTATACGTTTTTATTGCAAGCATCATTTTAAAATATTACTTTGGCCGTTTGTGAATGCAAAAAAGTAGTAAAACAATACATCAGCAAATAATTCACAGATTTCAGTTTCCTGGACCTTTAATACCAAACACAAACAAATTAATAAATAAAATTTTTTTTTGGTAATTTGGGGACTAGCCATGTGTCGACGTGGGAGAAGAGGCGCAGTTGGAAATTTTGGTGTCAGTGTAGTCTGTGATTCGCTCCTGGTGTGAGCGTAGTCTGTGATTCGCTCCTGTGCTGCCTGCCTGCTCAGACCAGGAAGTCACAACCCAGCATAATGCTCCCATGATCATAACCTATTCAAAAGCCAATCGACCCCATAATTTGTTGCTGCTTATGTTCTGGATTCAGAACATTAAATGAGCGCACTAGCTGTCAAAATGATTCAGAAATCACACTTTTAAGTCTGAAAATATGCCGTTAATCATCTACATTATTAATGACATAATACTCACATGGCCTTCCTGCAGTTCCTGACTACTGGTACCAGTCTATGATGACCTGCTGCTGATGTGTTGTAGGTCTTCATGTCAAACTCATCCAGGACCTCCTCTGACATCAGTAACACAAAGGCCAGAGCTGAACACTGGTGTGGTTCCAGCTTTATATCTGAAAGTTTTCCTGATCTCAGTGAATTCTGGATTTCCTCCACTAGAGAGTTGTCATTCAGTTCACTGAGACAGTGGAACAGATTGATGGTCCTGTCAGCTGAAGACTCCTCTCTGATCCTCTTCTTAATATACTGAACTGTTATCTCAATGCTCTGTGATCTGCTTTCTGTCCGTTGGTCTGGTACAGGTGATCTGCTTCCTGTCTGCATCAGTAGTCCTCCTAAGACAGTCTGAATGGAGTCCAGAGAGAGGCCAAGAAGGAATCGGAGAAAAAGGTCCAGGTGTCCATTCTTACTCTTTAAGGCCTGATCCACTGCAGTCCTGTGTAACTCAGACAGCTGCACTCTGTCACTGCGAGGTTCTGCTCTGAGTACATTTCTGTTCTCATTGACACATGAATGAAACACAAACAAGGCAGCCAGATACTCTTGAACACTCAGATGCACAAAGCAGTAGACCTTCTCCTGATTCAACCCACACTCCTCTTTAAAGATCTCTGTGCACACCCCAGAGTACACTGAAGCTTCACTGACATCAATGCCACTCTCTCTCAGGTCCTCTTCATAGAATATCAGATTGCCCTTTTCCAGCTGTAGAAAAGCCAGCTGCCCCAGTTTCAGGACAATTTCTCTACCTGACATCTTCAGGTTTGTCTCATTAGTGCCATGATACTTCTCATTCTTCACATTAGTCTGAATGAGCAGGAAGTTTGTGTACATTTCAGTCAGAGTTTTGGGCAGATCTCCACTCTCTACTTTGCCTAGTATTATCTCCAGAACAGTAGAATAAATCCAGCAGAAGGCTGGTATGTGACACATGATGTAGAGGCTCCTGGATGACTTTGTGTGTGAAACAATTCTGCTGGCCTTGTTCTGATCTCTGAATCTCTTCCTGAAGTACTCCTCCTTCTGTGGGTCATTGAACCCTCGTACCTCTGTCAACTGGTCAACACACTCAGGAGGGATCTGATTGGCTGCTGCTGGTCGGGAGGTGATCCAGATGAGAGCAGAGGGAAGCAAATTCCCTTTAATGAGGTTGGTCAGCAGCACATCCACTGATGATGACTCTGTTATATCACAGCAGATCTCATTGTTTTGGAAATCTAGAGGAAGTCGACACTCATCCAGACCATCAAAGATAAACAAAACTTTGATTTCATCACCTTCAACACTTCTGATCTCTTTCAGTTGTGGAAAGTAGTGCTGCAGAAGTTGCATCAGACTGAATGCTTTATCCTTCTTCAAATTCAGATCTCGGAAAGGAAGAGTGAAGAGGAAATCAATGTCCTGATTGGCTTTTCCTTCTGCCCAGTCCAGAATGAACTTCTGCACAGAGACAGTTTTCCCAATGCCAGCGATGCCCTTTGTAAGCACAGTTCTGGGTTTCTCTTGTCCAGGTAAAGGCTTAAATATGTCATTGTAGAGGATTGCAGTCTCCTGTGTGGTTTGTCTCTTGGCCGCTGGCTCAATCTGTCTCACCTCATGTTCATTATTGACCCCTCCACTTCCCCCCTCTGTGATGTAGAGCTCTGTATAGATCTCATTGAGGAGGGTTGGGTGGCCCTGCTTTGCTGAACCTTCAAATATGCATTCAAACTTCCTCTTCAGATGAGTTTTCAGTGCCAGCTGGGCTTGTTTTATGGATTCATCTGAAGAGAGGAAATATGAAGAATAAATTATGTTTACAATGAGATAAACATTTTCATTTATTCAATTACATATTTTAAAAATAAACAGTAAATAGAATATTAATGCATTCGGTTTTCACAGAATTTTACACACATCATTGTGTTACATTCATCGCAGGGATGCACACCTCTCAATTAAAATCCATCACAAACAAAACAGATCAGAAAGAAAGTGCAGATTGTTGCATTTGTACAATAAAGATGAAGGCAAGCAATATAAAAAATTGAAAATAGGTTCAATTGTCCTTTAACATTTCTCAGGTTTATGTTGTGGACGTGTCCTTGTGGTAAATACTGTCATCTCAGGTCTCATAGTAAATTTTAAAATCTAATATTTTTATTCTGAGTGCCCTTTAGTTCTGGATACACACTCAAGGCAGTCTGTCTGATGAGACAGTGGTTTAGTTACTGGCTATTGAGCACAAGGTTCCTGCTCTGAATCCCCTTTGGCTGTATTTAAATATAAATGCCTCTGTGTGCATGTTGTTTATGTTTTCTGTCTGTAAGACTCTTCGTGTAAAACATTACTAGGGAAGTGTAGATGCTATAAATCAGAACATTGTTCATGGTTAGATTTTCTATCTAAACTCATTTCAGTATTCTAATGGACACACAGTAGCAATGAGAAAAAACTCTTACTGTGCTGCTCATCTCTCTCCAGTGAGTCAGTGAGATCCTTCTGCTTCATGTTCCTCAGGATGTGGAGTGTGATCTTCAGAGACCCCTCACTGTCACAGGTCTCCAGCATCTTCTCAACTATGTACAGGGCCTCAGGATGCTCCGGCTCTCTCTCAGTGCATTCTGGGTAATCAGCAATTTGATGACTCTTGAACAATTCCTTCATCTTCATAAACTTATCCAGCACAAAAGGATTTTCAGACAGACTCTGAAAGCATTCTGGGCAGTCCTGACTCAGATGACTCTGAAACAGTTTCAACTTCTCATCCTTCTTCAGCTTCTTCAGGGTGCGCAGGAGATACTAAAATGAACACATGAAGAGGTGTGCTGTATCAGTGTGAAATAAACACATGAAGAGGTGTGCTGTATCAGTGTGAAACTCATGAAGAGGTGTGCTGTATCAGTGTGAAATAAACACATGAAGAGGTGTGCTGTATCAGTGTGAAACTCATGAAGAGGTGTGCTGTATCAGTGTGAAATAAACACATGAAGAGGTGTGCTGTATCAGTGTGAAATAAACACATGAAGAGGTGTGCTGTATCAGAGTGAAACTCATGAAGAGGTGTGCTGTATCAGCGTGAAACTCATGAAGAGGTGTGCTGTATCAGTGTGAAACTCATGAAGAGGTGTGCTGTATCAGTGTGAAACTCATGAAGAGATGTGCTGTATCAGTGTGAAAGTCATGAAGAGGTGTGCTGTATCAGTGTGAAACTCATGAAGAGGTGTGCAGTATCAGTGTGAAAGTCATGAAGAGGTGTGCTGTATCAGTGTGAAAGTCATGAAGAGGTGTGCAGTATCAGTGTGAAACTCATGAAGAGGTGTGCTGTATCAGTGTGAAAGTCATGAAGAGGTGTGCTGTATCAGTGTGAAAGTCATGAAGAGGTGTGCTGTATCAGTGTGAAATAAACTCATGAAGAGGTGTGCTGTATCAGTGTGAAATAAACACATGAAGAGGTGTGCTGTATCAGTGTGAAATAAACACATGAAGAGGTGTGCTGTATCAGAGTGAAACTCATGAAGAGATGTGCTGTATCAGTGTGAAACTCATGAAGAGGTGTGCTGTATCAGCGTGAAACTCATGAAGAGGTGTGCTGTATCAGTGTGAAACTCATGAAGAGATGTGCTGTATCAGTGTGAAAGTCATGAAGAGGTGTGCTGTATCAGTGTGAAACTCATGAAGAGGTGTGCAGTATCAGTGTGAAAGTCATGAAGAGGTGTGCTGTATCAGTGTGAAAGTCATGAAGAGGTGTGCAGTATCAGTGTGAAACTCATGAAGAGGTGTGTTGTATCAGTGTGAAAGTCATGAAGAGGTGTGCTGTATTAGTGTGAAAGTCATGAAGAGGTGTGCTGTATCAGTGTGAAATAAACTCATGAAGAGGTGTGCTGTATCAGTGTGAAATAAACTCATGAAGAGGTGTGCTGTATCAGTGTGAAATAAACTCATGAAGAGGTGTGCTGTATCAGTGTGAAACTCATGAAGAGGCGTGCTGTATCAGTGTGAAAGTCGTGAAGAGGTGTGCTGTATCAGTGTGAAACACATGAAGAGGTGTGCTGTATCAGTGTGAAACTCATGAGGAGGTGTGCTGTATCAGTGTGAAACTCATGAAGAGGTGTGCTGTATCAGTGTGAAACTCATGAAGAGGTGTGCTGTATCAGTGTGAAACTCATGAAGAGGTGTGCTGTATCAGTGTGAAACTCATGAAGAGGTGTGCTGTATCAGTGTGAAACACATGAAGAGGTGTGCTGTATCAGTGTGAAACACATGAAGAGGTGTGCTGTATCAGCGTGAAACTCATGAAGAGGTGTGCTGTATCAGTGTGAAACTCATGAAGAGGTGTGCTGTATCAGCGTGAAACTCATGAAGAGGTGTGCTGTATCAGTGTGAAGCTCAATAAGAGGTGTGCTGTATCTGTATCAGATACTTTCAGACACCAAACATGCAGCAGTGCTAAATGCTCAGATTCTAACTGCAGGCTTTGCTCCTGATTGATGGCTTTGTAGAGACACTATGTGTGATAAATCCTGCAGTTCAGTAGAATAATGCAGTTGCCCTGCGTAATACATTTAGTAAATGCTAACTGTGAGCTGAGTGCTTCCTGTTTAAAAGTCTCTGTTAGGACTCTTCCTATCCTGCTGTGTGTGGGACCTGCAGATGGAATCTGGACTTCCTGTGAGTGAGGATCAGGCAGCACTCCAGACCATGAATAGATGTTAAGCGGTGTCTTTTGAGGGGCTGAATTTAGCACGTTAGCATTAGCACTAATGCATCCTTATACACAGCAACAAGCTTCACTTCCTGTTTCCACACAGGATTCTCTTCTCCCCAAATATTTCCAATTTTAAAATATGGGGAATTTTTTACACCTCTTGGCCCCAAATAAACCACAAAAAAAAAATTTTAAGCATGCTTGAAATGTGTTGTGTTCATGTGATGTTAAACTGTGCATGGTTACGAGTAATATTTGGCAAAGGTACAATTTCTTATCAACATTAAGTGCATTATAAACTATTAGAAAAAGCAGATCTCACACCTGTTTTGGTGAACTCGTCTGTTCTAAACACCTGGACTCCAGTGACGGCTGTACCCTGTGAACGAAAACAGACAGTTAAACTCATCCTCTTACTGCAGCTCTAACTCACAGCACATGGAGACAGAGCTTCCAGTAAAACTCATCCACTTACTGCAGCTCTAACTCATATCACATGGAGACAGAGCTTCCAGTTAAACTCGTTCTCTTACTGCAGCTGTAACTCACAGCACATGGAAACAGAGCTTCCAGTTAAACTCATCCTCTTACTGCAGCTCTAACTCACTGCATATCTGTATATGACAAAATATATCCACATACACCTGAAAGGAGCCAGTGACATTGAAGTATAATTAAAAAGTTGTGTCAAAATGAACCTGTTTAATTACCTTTGATCACCTGTGAACTCTCCCCTGAACATGGCCAGAGGATCCATTGAATGATCACTCTTCATAGACAGACAGCTGGGTACAGGTGACCCTGCTCTTTCTACGTGCACCCTGTGAACAAAATATGTAGACAGAACTTCCAGTTAAACTCATCCTCTTACTGCAGCTCTAACTCACAGCACATGGAGACAGAGCATCTAGTTAAACTCATCCTCTTACTGCAGCTCTAACTCAACATCATGGGACAGATTTTTCAGTTAAACTCATCCTCCTACTGCAGCTCTAACTCAACATCATGGGACAGATTTTTCAGTTAAACTCATCCTCCTACTGCAGCTCTAACTCACAGCACATGGAGACAGAGCATCCAGTTAAACTCATCCTCCTACTGCAGCTCTAACACACAGCACATGGAGACAGAGCTTCCAGTTAAACTCATCCTCTTACTGCAGCTCTAACTCACAGCACATGGAGACAGAGCTTCCAGTTAAACTCATCCTCTTACTGCAGCTCTAACTCAACATAATGGGACAGATTTTTCAGTTAAACTCATCCTCCTACTGCAGCTCTAACTCAACATAATGGGACAGATTTTTCAGTTAAACTCATCCTCTTACTGCAGCTCTAACTCACAGCACATGGAGACAGAGCTTCCAGTTAAACTCATCCTCTTACTGCAGCTCTAACTCACAGCACATGGAGACAGAGCTTCCAGTTAAACTCATGCTCTTACTGCAGCTCTAACTCACAGCACATGGAGACAGAGCTTCCACTTAAACTCATCCTCTTACTGCAGCTCTAACTCACTGCATATCTGTATATGACAAAATATATCCACATACACCTGAAAGGAGCCAGTGACATTGAAGTATAATTAAAAAGTTGTGTCAAAATGAACCTGTTTAATTACCTTTGATCACCTGTGAACTCTCCCCTGAACATGGCCAGAGGATCCATTGAATGATCACTCTTCATAGACAGACAGCTGGGTACAGGTGACCCTGCTCTTTCTACATGCACCCTGTGAACAAAATATGTAGACAGAACTTCCAGTTAAACTCATCCTCTTACTGCAGCTTTAACTCACAGCACATGGAGACAGAGCTTCCAGTTAAACTCATCCTCTTACTGCAGCTCTAACTCACAGCACATGGAGACAGAGCATCTAGTTAAACTCATCCTCTTACTGCAGCTCTAACTCAACATCATGGGACAGATTTTTCAGTTAAACTCATCCTCCTACTGCAGCTCTAACTCACAGCACATGGAGACAGAGCATCCAGTTAAACTCATCTTCCTACTGCAGCTCTAACACACAGCACATGGAGACAGAGCTTCCAGTTAAACTCATCCTCTTACTGCAGCTCTAACTCACAGCACATGGAGACAGAGCTTCCAGTTAAACTCATCCTCTTACTGCAGCTCTAACTCAACATAATGGGACAGATTTTTCAGTTAAACTCATCCTCTTACTGCAGCTCTAACTCAACATAATGGGACAGATTTTTCAGTTAAACTCATCATCTTACTGCAGCTCTAACTCACAGCACATGGAGACAGAGCTTCCAGTTAAACTCATCCTCTTACTGCAGCTCTAACTCACAGCACATGGAGACAGAGCTTCCAGTTAAACTCATCCTCTTACTGCAGCTCTAACTCACAGCACATGGAGACAGAGCTTCCACTTAAACTCATCCTCTTACTGCAGCTCTAACTCACTGCATATCTGTATATGACAAAATATATCCACATACACCTGAAAGGAGCCAGTGACATTGAAGTATAATTAAAAAGTTGTGTCAAAATGAACCTGTTTAATTACCTTTGATCACCTGTGAACTCTCCCCTGAACATGGCCAGAGGATCCATTGAATGATCACTCTTCATAGACAGACAGCTGGGTACAGGTGACCCTGCTCTTTCTACATGCACCCTGTGAACAAAATATGTAGACAGAACTTCCAGTTAAACTCATCCTCTTACTGCAGCTTTAACTCACAGCACATGGAGACAGAGCATCCAGTTAAACTCATCCTCTTACTGCAGCTCTAACTCACAGCACATGGAGACAGAGCTTCCAGTTATACTCATCCTCTTACTGCAGCTCCAACTCACAGCACATTAAATGTCTGATTCATGCATTCATACCTGTTTCTGTCAGTGCTGAGGGTTCCGTCTTTGGTCTCTGGCTCTCCTGTGAGACTCATTTTAGAAACAGCGCCCCCTACCTCCAGGAGACTGGAACACTTCAGACCAGTTTTGACCACAAGTGGGTTTTAATCCAAATTAGCTGACCTGTAAACACACAAAATGAGAACACGTTGAACACACAGACACACTAATACACACAGCGACACGCACATACACTATATACTTTACTGTCGACTGGAAGAAGTCTGTAATTTAAATGGGCTCCAAACATGTATAAGACAGTTCCCTCCAAAATTTAATAATGATGGATGACAATGATGGATGACTTCATTATTTAAATGATGCCAGTGCTAAGCTATACATTGATATTCCAACAAGCTGAACATATTTTATTAATCATTCAATTGAATCAACCAAAATGACACATTTCTCAGAAATTGGGCATCACAATTATTGGCACCCCTCTATTCAGTACTTTGTTCACCCTCCCCTTTCTAATCTTAGACCCTTCCTGCATCCAGAATCTTTCCATGTCTTTAATATCTTTTGTTCTGTTCTTATGGACTCTCCTGTTCAGTTCAAACCACAGATTTTCAATGGAGTCTAAGTGTGGAGACTGCATTCGTCCATGATGCTGTTGTTCTTATCCAGGGCCCCAGGACCAGTGGGAGCAACACAGCCCCATAACATTAAAGATCCAACACTGTATTTAACAGTTTGTATGAGGCTCTGTTTCGTACGTCTTTCTTTCAACACCCAAAGCTATGCCTGGCCAAGGAGCTCTGGTGTCCTCTCATCTCACTACAGTAGATTGGCGTCATTTAGCAAATTACAGGTGCTTGAATTTGTTGATTGCTCCTGAAACCAGTCAAAATAGCTTTCTTCCCCCCCACTGGATTTTTATTTACTCCCTGACCCATCTACCTCAATGTACATGGGGCCAAGATACACTAGCGCCCTCTACTGGGCAGGCGTAACACAATTACACTACTACACTATAATTAGTGGTTTTAACCTTCTTAAGTACCCCCCTCATAGTAGTAAGTCATATATTTCGTTTATTTATTTTTTGATCCATTGCCAGATTTTTCTTTGTTAACTGTTTGTCTCCTTTCATTGGCAAGTTTGTTGCCTTTGATGAAAAATGGAAATTTACAAGCATGTTATCTCAGTTTTAAAGTCCAATAAAACAAGAAGCCACGCAAGTCCACAACTCTGTTCCTTCAGATTCAGATTTACTTTTCTCATATCTACATGGCGATGCTTCTCTTTGTTAGATTTTATTCATAAGAATATTTAGGGGCGTCAATAACTTAGACACCTAATTATACAAAAATTAAAATTCACTTCCCTAAAAAACTTTTTCTCTGAGTAAATGTCTTTGTAAAAAAGAAAATAGATTTCCCAATTTTTTTGTATTCAAGACAGCTCATTGTGTTAATTACATATTTTTGTTTCCCATTCATTTTTACATTTAATCCAGTGTCATGGATGTCATATTTGCTCTCAACTGGGAAACTGAACTTCACAATGACAGAGTAATGAATATATGGAGAAAATGTTGCTGAATATACATATATATATATATATTTTTTTTTTTACACACTGGGAGGAACATTTGGGAGGAAAATGCAATATTCATGCTATGGCTGTAACAGAAATGAACATGCATTTACTCAATTGGTCGGTTTGGATGAACGGACAACACGCGATTTGCGATTGGGTAGAAAGGAATGTGTCAGACACGGACGATGTGTCTCTCACAATAACAGTGACGCACAAGCCCTCCAGAATTATCAGGACCCTCAGCAAATATCAGCAAAAAAGGTTTTAATTTAGGTAAATTGTTCAAATAAAAAACCTCTCTTTTTAAATGATTAATTTAAGCACACCAGAGTCTTTAGGAACTCAAGTGGTCATCCATTTCACTGGGGAATAAGTATGAAGAAACACACAAGTCAAACCCCCTCAGAGTGGGGAAGATCAGAGTATGAGACAAAAGGTTGTTGATCTTAATAAATCACACAATGGCTAAAAAAAAGGTACATGTCTGAAAATACCTGCCTCCATTATTAGGGCAATAATAAGGTTTAAAGCAGCTGGTGCTGTGTTGCGCCTGCCTGGGAGAGGACACGGGTATATTTTCCCCCGCACGGTGAGGAGGCCGATTCAAGAGGCAAACGTTTCTCCAGGGATCACAGTTGGAAAATTGCTGAAGTTGTTTGCATCCAAGTCTCCAACTGTACAATTAGAGATGAACTCCATGCTAACAAGCATGGAGGTCTTGCCAGAAGAAAGCCTTTGCTGTCATCAAACCACTAATGAAAACACCTGGAGTTTGCTAAAGTCACTCTGGCTTTGACTGGAATTGGGTCAGATAGTCAGATGAAACAAAAATAGAGCTTTCTGGCACCAGACACCAGAGGTGGGTTTGTGTAAAAAAGAGTCATGAACAAGCAGAAAATAAACTAATCCCCACTGTGAAGTATGGCGGTGGATCTGTGAGGCTGTGCGGCTGTTTTACCTGCAGTGGGCCTGTGAACCTTATTAGGGTACATGGCATCATGGACTCCATCAAACACCAGGAGATTTTACATCTAAACCTGGCCGCCTCTGCCAGGGGGCTAACAATGGTTCACTGACCACAGAATCAAGCTTTGGCCATCGAAGCCCCCTGACCTAAACCCCATAGAGACCTGTGGGGAGAGCTGAAGAGGAGAATCCCCAAGTAAGCACCAAATAGCTGCCACATGACGTTAGCTCAGGTAGGTTAAAATAGTACATAGTGTATTATTATCCAGGTAACTAATTATTAGCCTGTCAGGGCCTGAGATTCAAGTTTGTGTTTGTATAAATTTATGCAGGGTGAATTCAAGAATTATGGGACACTCCTCCCAATTTGTCTTTCACAACCTGTCACAACCAACATAAATTATACAACATTATACATCCAACACATTATACATTTCTGAAATCCTCAAGATGCTTCCTAACTATCTAAGAAGGAAAAATACTGATTGAATCTTTTGAGTTTTTCAATGACATTGGGAAATATGGGGCACACTTTCCATACAGTAGGTCTAAATGACAATTCAAACCAAACTTTGATATTATTTCTCACAAATGCCTACACTGTGTGACTGTCAGTATTCTCCTAAATTTTGTCATCAGTTTTTATGAAAAATAGAAATAGTTTAGACTAATTTTCTGCACTTCTGTATGTTCAAATTCAGCTTGTTGTCTTGTACCAAGCAGGTTTTTGTTGGCCTGAGATAAATAAATTATATCCATTCATAACTTAATAAATAACTATTTATTCAATTATACATAAATATTATTCAAAACATTCATTTGGTTCTTTTAGAATACATTAGGAGACACAATAACTCAGTGCAGTTATCCAGCTAACTCAGTAATCCTGCTCTGTGATACAGGGTTTTACTCAGTGCAGTTATCCAGCTAACTCAGTAACCCTGCTCTGAGATACAGGGTTTTACTCAGTGCAGTTATCCAGCTAACTCAATAACCTTGCTCTGTGATACAGGGTTTCACTCAGTGCAGTTATCCAGCTAACTCAGTAACCCTGCTCTGTGATACAGGGTTTTACTCAGTGCAGTTATCCAGCTAACTCAGTAATCCTGCTCTGTGATACAGGGTTTTACTCAGTGCAGTTATCCAGCTAACTCAGTAATCCTGCTCTGTGATACAGGGTTTTACTCTGTGCAGTTACCCAGCTAACTCAGTAACCCTGCTCTGTGATACAGGGTTTTACTCAGTGCAGATATCCAGCTAACTCAGTAATCCTGCTTCGTGAAATACACCTCTGATGTCCCAATATACCTTAATTCATCCTAGCTGGTGTAACATGGTTAATAATGATTACACTTGCCATTGTACCAGAGGTGTATGTGTGTATTTTGGGTCTAGTGTTCTGTCACTTTAAAATACTTGTGTAGTTGCCTTTAAGGGAATGACGCACGTTACGTTCCTCCCGGTTTAACATGCCCATGCAAGTGGTAGGTCACGTTTTAACATTGTGCCAATTATTTTAAGAGATTGTTCATATTTGTTGACAATTATATCGTTATATCATGCATATGTACCTAAAGGAGTTTAGATATGGACAACGGCTTTTGTGAATTTGTAGATTTGTATATCCACTATATCTGTTCTACGAACTGCAACGAACGGCATGTAGGCTATGTTGCTAGCTAAGTTAGCCACTTACCAGGCCGCGTGTGTGTGTGGTAACATGAGTGTTTCTACATTTTTAGATTACCATTTCTGAAGATACATGTTGAGCACAGTCCAGTGATTGCACTGTTTGTCTATTATCAGGTACATATGTATGCTGTAATTTATATTGTTGGTTATATTGCCCCAGTTTAACTTGCCCATGCAAGCGATCACCATTGCTGAAGATACATGTTGATAACAGTCCAGTGATTGCACTGTTTGTCTATTATCAGGTACATATGTATGCTGTAATTTATATTGTTGGTTATATTGCCCCAGTTTAACTTGCCCATGCAAGCGATCACCATTGCTGAAGATACATGTTGATAACAGTCCAGTGATTGCACTGTTTGTCTATTATCAGGTACATATGTATGCTGTAATTTATATTGTTGGTTATATTGCCCCAGTTTAACTTGCCCATGCAAGCGATCACCATTGCTGAAGATACATGTTGAGCACAGTCCAGTGATCGCACTGTTTGTCTATTATCAGAATAAATCAGCTCAACTGGGAATCCTGGTTTGTGGTGCTTTTACACAACACAACGCAAGATCACGCCTGTTACACTGGCTACAATGTAAAATAACTCCCGACACTGTGCTTCATATAAAATGTTCACATAAAAACCTGCCTCTGCCGGAAATGGGGCCGCTGGTCGCCTAAATCAGTGTGGGCCAGTCTGTTTGTTTCTAGGGAACTGCGCTCGCCTGCAGGAGACCTATGCACTGAGGAGATGCTGTCCCTATATAAGGACTTCGTCAGAAGGAGCTCTCGCTCTCTCCCTGGTTGCTGACTTTGCTTTACACCTGCTGTGGAGCACGCGGGCCTTGGAGCTGGGCTGTGCTCCTAGTTTTGTGTTGTTAACTTATTCCTGTCTGTAAATAACCGGGTGTCGGCGTCTCTATGTTTACGGTGGTTGTTTGCAACCGTAACATAAAACAATAGAAAAACATTTGGCAACGTTTACTCTACTAGCCTATACATGTTTATAGTTTTTCAACGGCACATTTGCCCATAAACATTCTCCCCGTTATTTTTTTCCTAAATAATATGTAGTTTTATTATATAAAAGCAATGTTATCATGCATTCTCCGTTTCGAAGTAGTAGAAATTAGGTTCGAAATCGTTGCAGGGAATTTAAGCTTTAAATCAACTGCATAGCTGCAATCCACCTCGGGCATGTAGACTCGCATCGACATGGTGCTGCTTTTCGGTGGCTTCGAGATTAATTAACAAACGACCACCGCCTTAGAAGTAGACCTAGAAGCAGAAATATATTTTTGGTCATTTGTCTTAGTTCGTACTATCACCTAAAATGGGGAGAAAACAAAAAACTAGGCAAAAATTACACTTTTGACTTCCACACAAGACTCACACAAATATTTGATTACTCTATCCATCATCATTTAGTTCAAGAGATATTGCCCAATTATTTCCGCGTGTGAAAGTCCGCCGGCTGAATGGCTGATATGGCCGTTGTTTACAGCTGCACGATCTAGAAGTAGAACCGGACACCGTGTACGCGCAACGTACAAAATGTAACAGTGGAGACAAACGAAATTTATTGCAAACGGTCAAATTTCAATCAATTAATCAGCCAAACATTTACATTGTCTGGTCGAGACAACAAAACATACCCGCAAAAATAATTTGAAAACCGTACATTCCGGTCCAAAACCAGGAATATGGCAAACCTATGTTTAATAAACACAGATACATCAATTCAACTAAGAAATACATTCACTAAAATGAAATCCACTAATATTAGTCATACACCGTGACTTTGATTATGTGTTACCCACGTTATTTTTATTTAGAAGGCTTAATTTAAGTTATAAAAACAATAAGTAGGCTACTGAATTAACGCTTCACGATTCACGTCTAATTTCACAGCAAAATCGATGGCGGTTCGATACTGTATGACAAAATGCCCCGGTCTGTTTTTCTGTTACAGTAGCAGTCCAGCCTAAAGGCCTACTCTTTTAATCAGAAATGACCGGGCCTGTGACTTACGTAATATCCAGCTAGATGGGCTAAATGGCATAAAATGGCCTATCAAAAATACATTAATACACATAAAGCTTTCTAAAAAAAATATTTTTAAAATTATTTTTTTTGTCCCAACGGGAAATGAGAAAATAGCCTATTACACATAGCCCAAATCGCTCCATTTTATTGTTAGTTTATGTTTTACTGAATTAAGCGTGCTATACCCGCAGATTCCCATATCTCCCCCTACACCACTTCACCAGCTTTTGTTCTCTCCATCCCATTCCACAACATGTTACTTACTCCGTTCTTTTAGTAAATTTGGTTCCTTCTTTTACTCCCTCTTCTTTCTCAGCAGTCTTTAAAATGGCGTTTGAGTTTCAGTTTTGTGGACTTTTGGACTTTGGACTTTTTTATTGGCCCACGTAGGCCTTTTTATTTTTATTGGGTGAATCATTTATTGTATTTAATGAGTAATTCAGAGGAGACAAACATTCAATGCATGTAGATATTTCCCCAGTTAACGTTAGCCGGTACATACTGCTCTATTTAACAACTCGAGAAATATGTTGATGTCACATCAAGTACTCCAGAATAATGGTAGGCAACCATATGCATGCTACACCCACAAATAAGCCTGTTTGAATGTAACGAAAGTCAGTGAAAATGTGAGAACTTCCAATTTCAAGATACATAATATGTCGATGGACAACAAATAAAAATAATAATAATGAGTAATGGCACTCCCTCAGTCTCCCTGGCAGACTCACTTCCTCATGACCAGGCCCCATGTAACATGCAAAAGTTCGTGGTTACTTCTGTGAATATTAAGGTATTTGTTATCTCCAGTTCTTAATAGTGTTTTTGTTCATACGTTTTGGTGTACGGTTTGGTATTAAAGTATCTGTACATTATGGCATGCGCCATTTGTAGTCTTTGACTGATATTTTTCACCCTATCTGTGATTAAAAACAAACAGGAGCGGAATTTCTAACACTTTCCATATTCGCAATATGTTGTAGTTTATTTCGGTACACTTACATTTTGGGTATTTTGTATCAAAATATATTTTGATGAATTTCTCAATGCGACACAAAAAGTGAGCAAAAATCTAATCTTGACTTCCACACGGTGAAGGCTGTCCACACGAGGCTCATACAGATATTGGATATGTCCAACAAAACTGTTATTCTATCCATCACTCAATTCAAGAGAAATAGGCCACTAGGCCTATTTGTTGCCGTATGTGAAAATCTATTTTTTCCAAATGTGTGAATTATTTTCTTAATCGTAAGTTTAATAAATATTACACTGAATTGACAATAAAAAAATTCCCTCAAAACCAAGGACTGAATGTTCCCTCTGATTTTAAGATGGCTCGTGTTACCCCACTTCTCAAAAAACCCACCTCAGACCCCTCCGATGTAATGAATTATCGACCCGTATCTCTTCTACCCTTTCTGTCCAAAACCCTTGAACGAGCAGTTCTTAAACAACTAACCTCTTTTCTCCATCAGAACAACCTGCTAGACCCTCACCAGTCTGGCTTCCGATCCGGGCACTCGGAGACTGCGCTCCTGGCTGTGACGGAGGCACTTGCCACTGCAAGAGCCTCACGTCTCTCCTCTGTCCTGATCCTTCTTGACCTGTCTGCAGCTTTCGACACGGTCAACCATAAAATACTCCTCTCCACCTTGGCTGAGATGGGCATTGCCGGGACTGCCCTGTCTTGGTTCGCTTCCTATCTTGCAGATAAGACCTACCAGGTCACCTGGAAGGGGTCTGCCTCTGCTTCTCATCCCCTTGTTACAGGAGTACCGCAGGGATCTGTACTGGGTCCTCTGCTGTTCTCCATATACACCAGATCTCTTGGTTCAGTTATTAATTCACATGGCTTCTCCTATCATTGTTATGCAGATGACACGCAACTCTTCTTTTCTTCCCCCCCTCGGCCGCACAGGTCGATGATAAGATCTCTTCCTGCCTGGCTGACATCTCCACCTGGATGGCCAGCCACCACCTGAAGCTCAACCTCAACAAAACTGAGCTGCTCTTCTTCCCATGCAAAACCTCCTTACTACGTGAGCTCTCAATCACGGTTGATGGCACCACAGTGATTGCCTCTCACTCTGCCAAGAGCTTGGGGGTGGTCCTGGATGACCAACTGGACCTCAAGGAGCACATCAAGGCAACATCACGGTCCTGCAGATTCCTTCTGTACAACATCAGAAGGATTCGACCATACCTGACGACACACTCTACCCAGCTGCTCGTCCAGGCTACGGTGACCTCTCGCCTTGATTACTGCAACTCTCTCCTTGCAAGCCTGCCAGCTTGTGTCATACAGCCACTATAGATGATTCAGAATGCCGCTGCCCGACTCATCTACAACCTTCCCAAATTCTCCCACATCACTCCTCTGCTGCGATCACTCCACTGGCTACCGGTCGCTGCCAGGATCCGGTTCAAAGCCCTGACCCTTGCCTACACTGCAGCCAACAGGACGGCCCCCATCTACTTGCAGGACATGATTCGATCCTATGTGCCTGCTCGACCACTCCGCTCTGCGGCAGCAGGGCGCCTTGTAACCCCTCCCACCCGACCAGAGGGATCACAGAGCTTCTCCACCCTAGCTCCCCAGTGGTGGAACGAACTCCCCGTCCCTCCCCGAACCTCCCCCTCAATACCCATCTTCCGCCGTGGCCTGAAGACTCATCTCTTCAGACTATACCTAGACTAAATACCACCACGCGGTATATTTCACTCTAAAACCCCCCCCCCCCCCCCCCCCCCTTTTATGACACTTGTTACATGTTGCCCCATCCCAGCACTTTTGGTGATTTGTATTTGTCCTAATACTGCAGCTTATTCTTCTGCCTAGTTGGCTTTGCAGAGGTTAGGTCAGAATAGTGTTCACTGTGTGAACTAAACTGTGTTCTTAGCTAGAAATAGCTGTACAAAATAAGTATTGTATCTTAATGAACCTGTGTTTAGTAGTTGTCTATGACCATGAAATGCACTTTTTGTACGTCGCTTTGGATAAAAGCATCTGCCAAATAAATGTAATGTAATGAATGGCTGATTTAATACGGACGTTGTTCACCGAGGGATTAAATCCACGGAAGCTAATCCTGAGTCGTCACTTTGATTATGCTTTAACTCACGTTACTTTTATTTACTAGGCTTCACCTTTGTTTATACGAAGTTAGAATTCAGTAAGTCGAATGCAACGTGCTTAGCTGGAGTTTAAAACACAGGTTAAAACCTCTAGACCATAGAACTGTGTTACAACAGGAACAACTATTAAAATCTATAAAATAAGGATAGCTATAAATTCCCACTCCTCCCCACACCCCTGCACCTTTAGCTTCTATTCCCTCCATCCCACCCACAACAGGCAACTTACTCCGTTCTTTTATTCGGTTTTATTCCTTCTTTTAGTCCCTCTTCTTTCTCATCTCTTCTTCTAAATGGCGCTTGAGTGTGAAACACTTTCACTTTTGGGCTTCATGAACTTAGAACTTTTTATTACTTTATTATTGACTCAAGTAAGCCATTTATTTTTATTGTATTTAATTAGTTACTCAGACTGACTTTAGTGAACATGCATGTAATTCATGTACAGCCTACATATAGGCGTACTAGGTCTCTTGAACAGCTCGAGAATTATATTCATGTCGCTTCAAGGCTACTCTAATTCGGGCTGTTGGTACCACCTGTATGCTAAACCCAGAAATAAGGCTGTCTGAGTGCAACCAATCGTCCGTGAAAATGTAAGAAACCTTCCCTTTTCAAGTAACGAAATATGACGTTGGACCACAGTGATTAATAAAAAAACCATCTCATTTCCTCAGTATCGCTGACACAATCCCCAACGTTATTTACATCAATGCATTAATTCAATAAAGAAATGCGTTCACTAAAATTAAATCCACGGATGTTGATCCTGAACCGTCCCTTTGATTGTGTTCTCCCACGTTACTTTTCTTTATTTAGCTTTATCTTTGTACCAAGTCAATATTCCTGATATTAAGTCATTAGAACAATAAACAAGAATTTACGCAGCATTCACGTCTGATTTCACTGCAAAATCAATGTCTTGGAAACGGTTGACAAAATGTTTGGTCCGTTTTTGTGAGAGCAGCAGGTGTCAAACTGTAGCCTAGCCCTCTAGATTATTTAATTATGTTTCATCACATTTTCATTCGTTTTATTATTGTTTCCTAATCCTTTTTTTTTGTTGTCTTTCCTGTTCTGCATTAATTTAATTATGTCTTGTAACCTTGTAACTGTGCTTTGAAATGTGCTATATAAATAATAACAATAACAATTCTAATAAAAATTATCATTATTATTATATATATCACTCCCGACCTGGATCTGTGCTGCTTCAGTTTCACAGACCTGACTGAACACCTCCCAGTCTCCTTTTTCCCAGCACCATCTACCCTGGGACACCCACTCCTGCCTAGATGCTTCTGCCCCTATTTTACACAGTATTGGATAACGGTCAGTCCCTACAGCTGAATCCTCCCAGACCTCCATTCACACCCACCAGCCATAGAGCTGCACACTAAGGCCAGGTCCAACACTGAGGAGGTCCCCTAAATAACATGGGACAGTGTACCCCGCCCATTATTACAGCATTTAGGCCCAACCCCTCCCACACTGAGTAGTCATGGTTCCCCCCACACCTGCAGCAGCGCCTCTCTGCACACTGAAGTCACATGACCCAACCTCCGACACCTGAGCACCGCAGTGGGGCTGGCACAAACGGCCTGACTGGGTAACGGACATAACCCATCTTCCCTCTCTCCAGCAGTCATGCATCACGGAGGTAAAGGAGGACAGCCTTAGTAGACCCTTTCTACCCCTCTCCAGTGGTTCCAGAGTGAGCGGCCTTAACCAGCTTCCCCCCCTGCACACATGATTTCAGCATATCCTCAGTGACTGAGAAGGGAGCACCTGCAATGGCTCCTCTTACCCCATTCCTGGCACTGGCACTGAACACTCCACCTCCACCTTTTTGAGTTTCCTGATCTTAAGAGCTTCTCCTGCTGCTTCTTATCCACACAGAGATTAATCACCTTGCCCCTGCCTGTATAACTCTCAGATCTCACCACCCCCACAGATTCCCCCACTAGTTTAGTCAGTCTCATTGGGTTAGAAACATCACACTTGCTTATATCTTCAACAATACTTTAAACTCCTCACCCTCCACTCTTCTGCCTTTAGCATTACATTAGGGGCTATCTCTGCCACTCTCGCTGAATCTCTTCCTTTTATCCCCCTTAAAACCACTGCAAGAACGTCCGCCCTCCTCTTCCTCCATCGACTCTCCCCTGAAAACCCGCTATCCCCGCTGTCTGCCGTTGCTCCAAGCAGCGAGCAAAAGAACCAAATAAAGCCGGAGAGACGGCCAGCCAACAGCTGTCGGACCGCCACCCCCACTCTACCCAAGCAAAATAAATTACAGCCGCAAGAGTTACCACTGTGAATTACCACTGTGTGTCCGAATGATCTGTGTTATTAATTAATAAGCACATTACTGTAAACTGAGTCACAGCACATTAATGTAAACTGAGTCACAGCACATTAATGTAACCTGAGTCACAGCACATTACTGTAAACTGAGTCACAGCACATTAATGTAAACTGAGTCACAGCACATTAATGTAACCTGAGTCACAGCACATTACTGTAAACTGAGTCACAGCACATTACTGTAAACTGAGTCACAGCACATTAATGTAAACTGAGTCACAGCACATTACTGTAAACTGAGTCACAGCACATTACTGTAAACTGAGTCACAGGAGTGCTTTGATTGAATCACAGTGTGCAAACGGAGAAAGGACCAATATGGCCGCCATCTCCGTTTCTCCACTGTCTGGCTCCACATTCCCCTCTGCTGCTCTCCAAAGTACAGAAAAGTGTATTAAAAACAGAAAAGTGTGATAAAACAGGGCAAACATACTTTTCAGAACATAAAATAAAAAGCAGATTCAAGAAAATATATGAAACAGGTTTAACAGAATGTCTACAGAGATCAAACAAGAATAAAGCAGGTACTTCTTTTGGAGAAACAGACCTTTATCTCTTGATTTACTCAGAACTGCAAAAGCCACTCTTCGGTTTGTTTTCTTTAAAATTCTTGTTTCTCGACCTTTCAGCCCTTAGACAGTCCGACAGTTTCTCACTGAAGATCCTTTCACATTTTAACGTGAAATTGCAGTGGTTAGGCTTTGGCCAATGAAGGTTTGGTGTACATATAAGTGCGTCGAAATATGTGTGTCTGTGGGGATGTGTGTGGGTGTGAGAGAGAAAGTGTGTGGAAGTTTGAGAATGTGTGTGTGTATCTGTGAGTGTGGATGAGTGTGTGAGTGCATGTGTGGGGGAGTGTGCCTGTTTGTGAGAGATTGTGTGTGCATGCATGCATGTGCAAGGGTGTGTGTGTTTTATGAGAGAGAGCGAGTGTGTGTGTGTGTATGTATATGTAGGTGACTAAAAGTGTGTGTGTGTGGGTTAGAGACTGTGTGTGTGCGTGTGAGAGAGTGTGTGTGCATGTGAGAGTGAGAGAGAAAGTGTGTGTGTGTGAGAGAGTGTGTGTGCGTGAGGGAATGTGCGTGTGTGTGTGAGTGTGCATGAGAGTGTGCGTGTGCGTGCGTGAGTGGGTGTGAGAGTATGTGCGTGTGTTGGTGGGTGTGTGTGTGTGCGCGCATGCGCATGTGTATATATGTGTGGGTGAATGTTTGTGTGTGTGTGTGAATGTGTGCACATGTGTGGGTGTGAGGGAGAGAGTGTGTGTATGTACGTGTGTGTACATGTGTGTGTTTGGGTGCGTGTGTGTAGGTGTGTATATATGTGTGTGTGAGTGTGTGTGTCTCTACTCCAATTAGCAGAGGGACACTGAGGAGTTATACACTGAAAATCCAGCACAGAGGGGTATGTGTTGAGTGAAGTGTGTGTTGAATCTGTGCAGGAGGGTCAGTGTGTCAGAGTCAGAGACGCTGTAGGACAGAATGCCAGCCGGACGGTCCACACACAATCCCACCCTGTACACACACACACTCCTCTACCATCATCATCATCACACGCTCCTGCTCTGCGGTAGGGGGAGGGGGAGGCAGGTGTGGGTGGTTGGTTCTTATTGTGCCAGACATGGTAACTGAGTTTATCAGAGTGACTGAGTTTAGTGCACAGCAGACTCCAGGAGTTTTTATTGAATCCAAACCCACGGTCAGAACCCCCTCCTCTCACTTACAAATCAGAGCTTGAGCACTAATTTATTTCTGTTCTTTTTTTCTAACACAAATGTTTTTGTTTTCTTCTACTACGCTTTTGTTGTTTGAGGAGTGTTAGAACATTTTGAGGGAAAAAAATATAACTTTTTCCCCTTATTTGTATTGATAGTGTGTTATGTTCAGAATACACATCCATACTTTACACATTTGGATACCTATGTGTATGTGTGTTCACTACACAGAAAAAGCAAAAGCCACAAGTGTTTTACATTTATACTATCAGTGCGTAGTTGGTGCTGAGTGTGCTTATTCAAATGATGGTTTGTGTGTACTGTATTGACGCAAAAACACAATTTTTTAAAAGAGTTTGAAGAGTTTTGCAAGAATTGTTTGCTTTTGCAAGAGATTTATAATGTCTTGCTGGTTTGGTGTAAGGTTTTGTGGTTAGTGCGCAGAGTTTTGCAAAAATAGTCTATAGTTTCAAAGATAGTGCCTAAGCAATCAGAAAAAAACTGTAAAAGCTTGAGGACCATTCTGTCATTGAACAGTGAGCTGGTAATTCTTTATTAGAAATGTTAAATATGCACTGATAGTGCAAAGCCACTTCAGTGACAAGCAGGTGCTGTAGATGTAGTGGTGCAAGAATTGGTACCAGCGTTCTCCTGCTGCATGCCAGCCAGCATGAGAATGGTTCCGGATGGAAAATCTAAATTATTATGCTACACCAAACAACTTAATATATTAGGCTATTATTATAATTGTTACAATAATAAAGTTTAACACAATAATCGCAAACGCGTGCCAGAATTAAATGAATGGATGGATTTTGGGTTATAAAAATATCAAGTGTCCGTGTGCAGTAACGGTCATTGGCAATAATCAGTTGTGGTGTTCTCATACAGCCACTAGATGGCGGTGCAGTGTAATTCAGTTTAGCGTCGCGGTTGCATTGCTGGGAGATCGTGCCACATAAAGTGAACTGCAGCGCAGTTTGTACATGTTTCTGGCACGGCGTCAACTCGAATCAAATCAATTTTATGTGTTTAGCCCTTTAATACAGAGAACTGTCAGAAAGAGGCTCAACGGAGAGGCAGAAACTGAGCAGAAGAGCAAAAACCTGGCCTGAGCCCCCAAAAAGCAAGCACATGAGTGGGGACAAAAACCCTCAAACGATGGCAAGAAAAAAACTCCCTGATGGGAAGAAATTTCGAGACTCGGAAGGAACCCTGCTGAAAAATCCAGCTTAAACCGGCCTAAACTGGTCAAGCTGGTCTAAGCTGTGTTTTCGACACTTTTAGCTGGTCATCCAGCTGTTCACCCGCTGACCTGCCTATATGGTCAGCAGGTCCACCAGTTTGACCACCAGCTTACTGTACCAGCTTAACCAGCTTTGACCAGCTTTGTCCAGCTTCATCAAGCTAGAGACCAGCTTTGACCAGCCACAGACCAGCTATGAACAGCTAGAGGTGTCGAAAACACTTAAACCTCAAATCTGAAACCATCTTGAACCAGCTTAGAGTTTTGCTGTAATTTTCAGCTGGGAACCCGGCTATAGGGAGGAGCCCATCGTTCCCTGGCCGAAGTATCGCTGGTCTGACCAATAATATCATTAGTGGATAGCAAGTTACAACTTTCCTGGTGTTGACTGGTATTTATTTTATATACTGGTGTGTTTATTTAGGTTCTCTGTGACAGTAAGCTGCTTAAGTTCTTGGCTCTGCCAGCTTGTGAGGTAACGTTAAGTTGGGTTAGGTCGGCTAGCTAAGCAAGCCAAAGCTAAACTTCCAAAAGTGTTACCTTGAGGGTCACGTTGTTTGATGAAAATGGCAAACGAATGATATTAGCTCATTTCACATTAATATTTATTATCAGATAGTTGTATTATGCACAGAAACAAGAAGAAACCACTCAGCAGACAGTGCATAACTTGTGTCTCATACTGTATTTCATTTACACGACTGCAGATGAATGTCATTGCTTCAACTGTGCATATTTTAGACCCATTCTGATCTGCTAATATTGAGCCCAAACATAATCCCATACAGAATATGAAATAAGTACTGCTGGGTCACAGGAGTTCAGCACATCACAAAACAATAAATGACAACAGCAAAACATCTGATGTTTTCATAATTCAGGTTAAATTCACACTGAATATTGTCTGAAAATACAAAACATTGTAGCAACAGGTTCAAACAAAACAATCATGATACAACAAAATAAGGACACTGGACCCATCATTGTTTACCGTAATGAAAGTAAATAAGGACACTGCAGTGATCATTCTGCATTCTCCCTATCAGCTGCATTTCCCTACAGAAATTTCACGTTGGAACTCTTGTGAAAATTAATGAAAGCAACTATAAAAACTAGTGAAATACACAATTAACTTGAGGAGTTTGTGACTGACTTCTTTTAAACAAAGATGCAGAGGGAGACATAATTATTATTTCAAAAGCATTTTACCTGGCCATCTCCTGCCAGTATCACACTCGTAATGTTAAATTCATGTTTTAATCATCAGAAAGTCACATACATGCATTGTACATTTACAATATAATTTTATTATAATGCAAAAAAAATCATATTCGTATAGCTATAAGTGCTTTGCCTGAACCTGCTAAAAGGTTATATTAAGGGTTTAAGCTGTACTGAGGTTAATACTGGGTAGAGCTGAAATTGTAGTGGTTAGGCATCGGCCAATGATGGTTGGGTGTACATACAAGTGTGCTGAAATATGTGTGTGTGTGTGTCTGTGCGCGTTGCGTGTGGGTATGAGAGAGAACGTGTATGGAAGTTTGAGAATGTGTGTGTGTGTATCTGTGAGCGTGTATGAGTGCACGAGTGCATGTGCGTGTGTGTGTGTGTATAAGAATGTTCATGAGTGGGAGTGAATGCTTGGGTGCAAGTGTGTGGGAGTGTATGTGTGTGTGTGTGTGTGTGTGTGTGTGTGTGTGTGTGTGCGTGCGTGTGTGCGTGCGTGTGTGTGAGTGTGAGTGTGTGTGTGTGTGTGCGTGTGTATGTGAGTGTGAGTGCGTGTGTGTATGTGAGTGCGTGTGTGTGTGTGTGTGTGTGTGTGGGGATGTATGTGTGTGGGAGTGTGTATGTGTGGGGATATGTGTGTGAGTCTGTGGGTTGCGTGTGGGTATGAGAGAGAACGTGTGTGGAAGTTAGAGAATGTGTGTGTGTGTGTGTGTATCTGTGAGTGTGTATGAATGCATGTGTGTGTGAAGGTGTGTGTATAAGAATGTTCATGAGTGGGATTGAGTGCTTGGGTGCAAGTGTGTGGGAGTGTGTGCGAGCATTTTATGAGTGTGTGTGTGTTTATATATGTAGGTGATGAAAAGTGTGTGCGTGGGTTTGAGATTGTGTGTGCATGTTTGTAAGAGAGTGTGTGCGAGAGAGTGTGTTAGAGTGAGTGAGTGTGCGTGTGTGTGTGCATGAGAGAGTGTGTGCGCATTTTGTGTGAGAAAGTGTGTGTGTGTGAGAGAGTGCGTGCGTGTGTGTGCAAGAGAGAGTGTGTGTGTATAAGAGAGACTGTGCATGTGTGCGTGTGTGAGTTTGTTTGTTTGCCTGCATGTGCGCGTGTGAGTTGGTGTAAGAGTGAGAGTGTATGGGTATTAGTATGTATGTGCGTGAATGGGAGGGTGTGTGTGTGTGCATGTGTATGTGTGGGTGAACATGAGAGTGTGTGTGCATGTTTGTGGGTATGTGTGTGTGCATACATGTGGGAGTGTGTGTCCGTATGTGTGAGTGTCTTTGTGTGTATGCATATGAGAGTCCGTGTGCGTGTTTGTGAGTGTTTGGGTGCGTGCTCATGAGTGTGTGTGTGTGTGTATATACGTGTGCGTCTGTGTCTCTACTCCAGTAGGCGGAGGGACACTGAGGAGGAGTCCTTACACACTCCAAATCCAGCATAGAGGGGTGTGTGTTCAGGGAAATGTGTGTGGGTTCTGTGCAGGACGGTCAGTGTGTCAGAGTCAGAGACTGTGTAGAAGGACAGCATGCCGGCCGGACGGTCCACACACACTCCTACCCTGTACACACACACTCTTCTACCATCATCATCACCCACTCCTGCTCTGCGGTAGGGGGAGTGGGGGACCCATATTTCTTTTTGGTTGCCATTGTGGTAGAAAATGTATCTATCTGGTTCAGAAGAGTAGGATCCGCCGTTACGGAACGACACTATCCAGGAGTTTTTATAAAATCCAAACATAGAGTCAAAACCCTGTCCTTTCCTGCTGATTCCTTTATCTGTTGCTGCTATATAAACCCATTTTTTCTCAGACAGACTGATCTCAGTCTCCCAGTAACAGCGCTCACACACACTCTCTCTGCACAAAACCTGGAGCCTGGGGTCAAATCTCTCTGGATGATCAGGGTATGGCTGCTTCTCTCTCCCCGGTGTGTGTGTCATCTTCCTGTTCCCCTCAGACAGAGACAGCTCTTTGTTCGCTGTGTTTGGATCCAGTGTGAGCTGACAGCCGTCTGCACACCAGAGACATTAATGAAATTAATTATCATTATTAATATTCACCTCATTACGTGTGTGAGAGAGAAAGAGCTGTGATAGTAACTGTGTGTGTGTGTGTGTGTGTGTGTGTACATATGTGTCTGTTTGTGTGTAAAGTCTCTCTCACACACACAGAGCAGTGTGTGTATCTATGGAAAGTGTTCTGTGTCGATACACACTCACATTTCCTGGGTCCTGGTTTGGTCCTGTTCTCTCCTCCATGGTCCACACTGTAAGAACAGCAGAACAGAATTCTGAATTTTAACCATCCTTTATTTCCACTCTCAACACACCAATGACATCACATAAATAAAACAAAGACACAATAAAACACAAAACCAAGATCATATGAAAAACACAAATCTGTCACAAAGAAAACTTATTCCATTCCCTCACCCTATTCCATGTGCAAAAATAGCTCCCCTCCCTCCACTGAACATAAAACACCCTTATAACACATACACACACACTGAAACACACTCAAGCTCTCCATTGCTTTGCAATACCAAAACTCCATTATCACTGTATCCCTGATCAGACCCCCAACTACAACAACCACGTCTTGCCTGTCCCCTCCACTAATCAGATTTTTCCCACTTGATGAAACTGCCATTTTCACCCCAAAATGAAATTAATGAGCTGGCACTTATCTGTCTTTGTATGGGAAACCGAGGATAAAAATCTCACTTGTAAATGTTTCCCCCAGAAACCAAAATAAACCTCCCAAAAAAGAAGAGAGGCTGAAATCTGGCACACCCCGAAAAAGAATAATCAGTTTCTCTCTCCATGCAGAATGGACAATGGCGGGATCCTGCCAGGATCATCACAGAAATAAAACTATTTACTGCAGTGATCCCCTGCAGCACCCTCCACTGTAGATCCCCAACCTTCTAGACTAACGGCAGTTTGTACAGTGTCATCCTGTGTGTGGGTGTGTGAGTGTGTGTGTGTGTGTGTGTGTGTGTGTGAGCATGTGTGTGTGTGTGTGTGTGTGTGTGAGAGTGTGTGTGTGTGTGTGTGAGCAGGTGTGTGTGTGTGTGAGTGAGGTGCAGTGTGTAAACTCTCCGTACTTACAGCAGTGTGAGTGTGTCCAGTTTAGCAGCAGACAGCGCTCTCACTCCTGAGTCTCCTGGGTGATTGTATCTCAGGTCCAGCTCTCGCAGGTGTGAGGGGTTTGAACACAGAGCTGAAGCCAGAGAATCACAGCCTCTCTGTGTGACTCTACAGCCTGACAGCCTGCAGAGAGAAGGACACACACACCTTACACACATTAATATAAACTAACAGGGCTGTGTGTGGCAAACACAAAGCAGTGTGCTACACACCTTACGCACATTAATATAAACAAACAGAGCTGTGTGTGTCAAACACATAGCAGTGTGTTACACACCTTACACACAGGTAAAGATAACCCAAAAGGACAATGTATTTAATTCACTTCATTTTGAGGAATGTATAAATTCAACCTATTTGATTTGATGCTTCTCAAAAAGATGTTTTGTCTAATTCATGTCAGATCAACAGGCTTTAAAGTTTGAAATTATAAAGCAACGTGTGCGCCATTGGATTTCATGGGTCACGATGAGGTCATTCCGAGCGTGTTGCTCATCTTAAAGCTGATATAGTAAATAAGGTAGTGTTACACGGTATACCGAAACTTCTGTACTTTTTCGGTACTTAAAAGAAAAAACGGTTCGGTATCAGAATTTTCCGACTTTTAGGTCAAATGTAAAATGTGTCTCCCGCATTACTGATTGAGAGAGTAGCATGTTTCTGCAGTAGCGAAGGCTGCAGTTTCAGGACCGCATTTCTAGGAAGCTACTACTTTTTCGTGACCTCAATAATAATAGTATTTTCCAAGAAATTATGAGAAATCGTTGACAACGTTTCGTCAGGTGCAGCATCTTTTACTGCTACAGAGTAGCCTATGTGTAGGTGAATGCAATGATGAGAAAAAGTTTGGTTACGCTGACCTATAAAACGCTATTCCTAAAGCAAAAATAGACATGTTATACATCGTTAGAAAGCTTATACTCTCACCTACTGAATAAATGAATTGTCAATAAAGCCAGACTGTTCTAAAAGGGCAACGACGCCATAAACAACACGTGTGGTATTACGCACAGCTAATTTGAAAGGTTCCCACGCATCACACATGCGCGTATATTTCACAAACGGATTGCCCAAGACAATATATGACCACTCAGTCTCAAAAGCGACATCTCTACGCGTAAAACCAATGGTAAGGTTTTATATTTATTCAACATTTAGTCACAGATATTGACTGCAGAATGACATGGTATCATTTTGTAAAATGTTTTAAAATTGTTTATTTCATTATTCAGTGAGCAACGTTTTCACTGCTGTATTGGCATATCTTAGGGCTATTGTCGAGTTTATCTTGTTGCTATGACGGAATACAATTTTTGAGTGGTGAAAGAATATTCTTTATGAATGCCCAGATAGACAATATTGTCCATTATGTCATGGGTGGGGGTCTAAAATGAGCGTCACACACGACCGCGTTTTTGGTAACATGCAGCAGTGAAGTCCCGTCTCTTCACCTGCACAAAACGCACCCAGGCACGAAAGCTAGCACCGTTCCTTTTCCTGTAACATTGTGTACTCGATGTCCTGACAGGCTGGAGTTTGTGCAACCTGCAAGAACACAGTAATTTACCATGATGATACACGGTGAAATGCAATATAAAACTACTGAAAAAAGACCAACTCACTAGCTATATCACGACCGCTCAGACTCACTACCACTACTGCACATTGGGCTAAGGCAGAGGCAGTGAGCCACTCCCTTCTGTTACGTAATATGAGGAGATGTTGGGGGGAAAAAAGGTGTTTTTAGGAGCTTTGCTCAAAACGGCCACTAGTTCCTCTGAATTTGTGCCCTTATGTCTTGTAAAAATTATTAAATCCTGCATTAACTTTTCAAATGGTCAATTTCAGGAAAGGTTAAGTATACATTGCGTTAAAAAAAAATTAACCTGCAAGATGCTCTTTAAGGTGATTTCAGTATCGTTAGGTACCGAGTATCAAATCAGTATCCTTTAAGTTTCAGGTATCATTTCAGTATCCAGTATCGTGATACTAAACCTGGTATTGGTATCAAAGTCAAAATTTTGGTACCGTGACAACACTAAAATAAGGTTGTAGTAACATAACTAAATGTATATGTATGAAGTTGTTTCTTTACATTTAGACAGTTTATCATCTGTATTTTTACAGGACATACATTTTAATAGGTAACGATGTTGCTGGGAAAGCGGAGACATATACAGACGTATACAGTGACGTCCACAACACTCCCATTACTCAGGTATGCTCTTATAAGTACCTTGGTGTCCATATTTACAACATGTTTACCTGGCAAGCCCATGTTGACAGCCTATGCTCCAGGCTTTTTGAGAAGGCTCAGAGTGTGGGGTTGACCAGAAACATATGTATCTGTTCTACCAGGCAGTCATGGAGAGTCTAATCAGGTATGGGATACAGGCATGGTATGGTAACCTCTCAGTACAGTTAAAATCTAGGCTTGCCCATCTTGTTCAGACTGCCATGAAGGTCACAGGGAGAACACCAGTCCCTTCAATCTGTATACGAGCAGTCTGTGCTCAGAGGAGCACAGAGAACACTGGCTGATCCATCCCACGTCCTCCACTCTGAGTACAAGTTTTTACCCTCTGGCAGACGATATAGAGTACCCAAGTGGCGACTCAATCATTTTAAAAACTCATTTGTGCCTTCTTCCATTAACATCTTAAACAGTAAGGACATAGTATGAGCCATAGAGGCCATAGTCCCCAAAGGGACTTTGCTAGTATGGACGGGTTGTGCAATATGTTGTTTTAAAGTTTTTTATTTTTTTTACATTTATTTATTTATTTATTTATTAACAGCACTTGAATGTATGTACATATGAATAATGTAAAATGTAGAATGACATTTGTTAAATGCAGCGATACTAAGCCCAAGAAAAATTTCCCTAAGGGGACAATAAAGTATATTGTATCGTATCGTAATGACGTGGCTCTCTAGCCAATGGAAAAGCAAACCGGTTCTTTGAAGGTTCGCAAGTTGAACCAACTGCGAACCAGAACTAGCACCAGCCCAGAACCAGCACTAGCACCAGCCCAGAACCGGCACTAGCACCAGCCCAGAACCGGCACTAGCACCAGCCCAGAACCAGCACTAGCACCAGCCCAGAACCAGAACTAGCACCAGCCCAGAACCGGCACTAGAACCAGCCCAGAACCAGAACTAGCACCAGCCCAGAACCGGCACTAGCACCAGCCCAGAACCAGAACTAGCACCAGCCCAGAACCAGCACTAGCACCAGCCCAGAACCAGAACTAGCACCAGCCCAGAACCGGAACTAGCACCAGCCCAGAACCGGCACTAGCACCAGCCCAGAACCGGCACTAGCACCAGCCCAGAACCAGAACTAGCACCAGCCCAGAACCAACACTAGCACCAGCCCAGAACCGGCACTAGGTTCACGTTGGTGGAAAAGGGGTATGATTGAGTGGCCAAGGTCACTCACTGTTTGCACGCTGGTATTTCTTGCACACTTTATTTTTGGTACTTATTCGCTGTACTTATATGCTGTACTTTGCACGTGTACATACTGTTTATCCTACTGGTTTAACTGCTTAACTCATACCATTTTTAACTTCTGTAATTTTTATATCCCTTACCCATTATTTATTTAGATGTACATCTGTCAATATTTACTTATTTATGTCGAGACTGTTCATACTGTACATAACACCTGGTGTAGTTAGACGTCAGTTTTTGTTTTTCCTAGGGCTCTGTTAATGTTTATGGCTTGGTTCTACAGTGCCTTTTTATTTTTGCCTTTTTATTTTTATTTTATTTATTTTGTATCTTTACCTCCAAGAGTGATTTTGTTTTTGAATTTTACTTACTAACTCAAGGCTTCAGAGTGCGACAATTTTGGTAATGGCAAATGTAAAAAGTTAGTCTGGAGCCCTGTTACTTTTTTATTTCTTACTTCCTTGTGCATTGTTGCACTATGCTTTGTAACGTGAGCTATTGGACACCTGAATTTCCCTCAGGATTAATAAAGTACCTATCTATCTATCGATCTATCTATCTTGTACTCACCCCAGTCTCTGCAGTTTACAGTGTGGGTCCTCCAGTCCAGCAGAGAGCGCTCTCACTCCTGAATCCTGCAGCTCGTTGTCTCTGAGCTCCAGATCTCTCAGCTCTGAGTGAGGAGAACGCAGGACTGAGGCCAGAACATCACAGCAGCCCTCTGTAAGATTACACCAACAGAGCCTGTGGAGAGACCACACACACAGACAAATACACACGCATGCACAACACACAGGCACACACACAGCCACACACACACACAGCTGAAATTCACTGCTGATTGTGACACTGTGCACATTGGCAGTCACTATGTCATTTCTCAGTTGCTTATGCATTCCTGAGATGTACACAAAAACTTAGAGGGGATTGTGTAAATCAGGCTCATAAAGTATTCCAACTATTCCACAAAAGTCTAAGGCCATTGCTGGGCTCCATTAACCAACAAAAATAACTAAAAATCAAGGTTGGGTGCCTACTGCTAGGATTTCATTGCCAGACCCTTTCCATATGATGATTTTCAAACATTAATTTAATCTGCAAACACAAGAGAATTTTTGCGGGCACTTTACCTCACCTGACATGTTCTTCGTGCCACAATCACCTATACATTTTAAACACATTCAATATTCATCACTATGAATTGATTAATAAAACTGTCAACGTAAAACCCATTAGCTAAATACAATACTGTTATCTTATTATTCTGTTATTAAATAATCAGGGCTCGATGGAAACGGTTGCCCGGTTGCCCTCGGCAACCAGATTGAGTCAATTGGCAGCCATTTTGTGGCCTCTGGTTCCCCCTTTTGGCAACCACCTGTTCAGTTTCTTTATTTTTTTATATTTAACAATAAATAAAAACCTACAAAACTGTAAAATCTCATTTCAAAAGAAGTCAACATTTATTTGGTTGCCTCCGTAAAGTTTCTACTGCGCTAACATTACGTTCGTGCGCAACACGACATTTCAGCCATTGTGCGGCCACCTTCCACACACGCGCGGCCAGCCTGTTGCAGTGGCGAAACAAATGAAATTGTTTGCCTGTGGAGTAAAAAAGTCAAACGATAACCCGTCAACATCACAAAATAATCCACAGGATGACCGCAGGCCTGCCGAAACTGACACAGCCGAACCCGAACGGCTGTTAAAAAGTCCTTCATACATGTTATGAAATTTTCTCTTTGCATTCCATATTAAATTAATAACGCTTGTTTTGCGATACGGGATGAATAACATAATTAAAATAATGACGTTATTTACCTCAACAACAAAAAAAGGATTGTGTGCCCCCCCCCCCCACGGTTGTGGCCCTAAACAACTGCATAGAGCGTTTATGCCAGCGGCCGGCCCTGCGAACAGGCACACCCATACAAGGAGCGATGGACACCACCATTCGGAAGATGAACGCCGCAAATCGGGCAATCCTGATCAAACTATTCAACTCAGTTTACTACGTTCTCAAAAGCAAAGACCCCTTCAGCTCTTTACCTCGTCTGCTGGATCTCCAAATCAAGATCGGCTCTGATCTGACGCGATTGACAAGCTACAGATCTGATCAGGCTTGCAGAAGGTATTTATTAGAAGTTAATCTAGTAAATGAATAACCTTGCAAATAAATGTGCAATCTTAATGTTGTAACGTTAGTGTATTGTTAAAAGTTTTTTTTCATTAATGAGTCTACCTGCTGTGTGTGTATGAGAGCGAGTGAGATTTGTAATCAATGTGTTTTGTAGCAATAGCCTATGAAAAAATAAGGTGCACTGATATAGGAACTGCGTTGTATTGTAGCTAAAAGAGATACACACACCTAGTTTACTTTTAAACAGTAATTTATTGTGTAGGATTCATTTTTACATTGTTTCATATGTGATTTCTGCAGGCTTACTCCATACATTGTGGAACACATCTGGCAATCAATCGTCACCTGCCTAGAAAATACAACAGCAATGTCTGTTTTATTTGATGGGGCAACGGAGGTAGAGTGTCCAGGAGGTAGAGGTGGTTTATGTAAGATATGTTAGTGATGGGGAACCCAAGACAGTGTACTTCAGCCTCCAACCTCCAAACACACACATGCCCAAGGAATTTATGAAGCCATAGAGCAGGCCTTCGTGGACCACAAAATTGATGACTGCAAAGAGAAGCTTGTGGGAATGGCCTGCGATGGAGCAGCAGGAAACCTAGGATGGAAAAACAGTGTGGCCACCCGAATTGAGGAAAACGCAGAATATGTGGTGAGTGTACATTGTGTGGCACATCGCCTGGAGCTGGGGGTCAATCAGGCTATCAAAGACAACCGTCTTCTGGATGATCTGAAAGACATCCTGAAGAAGATCCACAAACATGAAAGCTCGGAGGGAGGGGACAGAGATTGCCACTTCACTGGAGACAAAACTCTTAAAACCAAACAGGGTGGATGGCACATGCTGGACTCCTCATATGAAACGTGCTTTGGAAGTCCTTGCCACATCATATGAGGTACTTCTGGCTCATTTTGAGCATGTGGCAGAAGCCAGGCCTGGCCAGGCAACAGCTGAAGTTTGTGGAAGAACAGCATTCCTGAGAGACTACAGAATTGTACATTTTCTCAATTTCCTCAGAGACTTGCTGCATGTCATCTCAAATCTCAGTCTTGCTCTTCAAAGGGAATACCTGACTGTGAATGGCATGCTGGATGCATTGGAAACAGCAAATCTGTAGCTCACTGCACTGAAACAGTCACCAGGCAGCAAGTGGGCAGGATTCACTGCTGCTCTCCAGCGAGAGCCAACTGGTCTTAAAGCCACTTACAGCGGTGTTGAGCTGACTCATGGGAAGAGTGACGACAACACATACACTGTGTGCTACACACCTTACACACATTAATATAAACTAACAGGGCTGTGTGTCAAACACATAGCAGTGTGTTACACACCTTACACACATTAATATAAACTAACAGGGCTGTGTGTCAAACACATAGCAGTGTGTTACACACCTTACACACATTAATATAAACTAACAGGGCTGTGTGTATCAAACACATAGCAGTGTGTTACACACCTTACACACATTAATATAAACTAACAGGGCTGTGTGTCAAACACATAGCAGTGTGTTATACACCTTACACACATTAATATAAACTAACAGGACTGTGTGTGTCAAACACATAGCAGTGTGTTACACACCTTACACACATTAATATAAACTAACAGGCCTGTGTGTGTCAAACACATAGCAGTGTGTTACACACCTTACACACATTAATATAAACTAACAGGGCTGTGTGGGCCCCGCCCATTCCAAGTACGGCTACGGATACAGGTAATTTAGTTGGTTGAACAGATAGAGATACAGATACAGGTAATTTAGTTGGTTGAACAGATAGAGATACAGATACAGGTAATTTAGTTGGTTGAACAGATAGAGATACAGATACAGGTAATTTAGCTGGTTGAACAGACAGAGATACAGATACAGGTAATTTAGTTGGTTGAACAGATAGAGATACAGATACAGGTAATTTAGTTGGTTGAACAGATAGAGATACAGATACAGGTAATTTAGTTGGTTGAACAGATAGAGATACAGATACAGGTAATTTAGTTGGTTGAACAGACAGAGATACAGATACAGGTAATTTAGTTGGTTGAACAGATAGAGATACAGATACAGGGAATTTAGTTGGTTGAACAGATAGAGATAGAGATACAGATAACAGGTAAATTAGTTGGTTGAACAGATAGAGATACAGATACAGGTAATTTAGTTGGTTGAACAGACAGAGATACAGATACAGGTAATATAGTTGGTTGAACAGATAGAGATACAGACACAGGTAATTTAGCTGGTTGAACAGATAGAGATACAGATACAGACAATGGTGTACTTGCTCATCCCTATTAGTTACCATAGTTTAGTTCATAATTACACAGTTACAAAACACAGTTATTTGTTATAAAATCTGATAACTATTAAGACTTCTTGTATCATTTTCTTACAATTTTCATTAAACAACGTTACGCTCAAGTTGACACTTGCTGCTGCTGCTGTAAGTTTAGCTTTGGCTTTGACCCAAAAGGCCCTAGTTAGATAGCCAACCTGACCAAACTTAGTCTAACTTACCCCATGAACCAGCCTAGCCAGCGAAGCCAGTGAGGAACTAAGCAACTTATTTTCTAAATGTGTACACCAATATATAAAAGAAGACCAGGTAAAAACCTAGTATGTGGCTGGACCGGCCGACCAATGGTGTAACTTCATCACTCAGTCACTCAGTCACAGACACTCCCGTTTGTAGGGCTGGCCCCGCTGTTGCGGTCCAGCCAATAAAATACTAGTTGACGTAAGAATGTTGTATCTAACTTCCTGACCGGTATTGGTCAGACCTGTAATAATGTATCTGCCAACAGCTGAAGCACCACCAGATGTGTGTACGCAACTGAACTGCATTGGGATGGCAGGTATGCCATCCCGCCAAGTTACGCCATGGCGTGGTGGCATGCCCATACCTATCCAGCAGGCTCAGACAGCATCACTGACCTTCATATACTGGACAGGATCAGTTACAGAAAATTAGAAACACAAACATTTTATTCAATACAAAATGTATCTCTCTCAAATCAAACTTAGCATTAGTTTAGCACTATTTATACTATAATATAAAAAGGGGTACAGAGCACTCATTTCATTGTATCATTTTCTAATCATTAATTATACATTGACCAGGAAGAATAATTGAGGGAGAAAGAGCTTTGAACATTTCAATGAGCTACAAGCACAAATTCTTTTTAGTTAAGGTCACACAGTACACAGCACTACTCACCCCAGTCTCTGTAGTTTACAGTTTGGACTCATCAGTCCAGCACAGAGCAGCTTGATTCCTGAATCTCCCAGGTTATTGTAGCTGAGGTCCAGTCTCTGTAGTTTACACTTTGGACTTATCAGTCCAGCACAGAGCAGCTTCACTCCTGAATCTCCCAGGTTATTGTAGCTGAGGTCCAGTCTCTGTAGTTTACACTTTGGACTTATCAGTCCAGCACTGAGCAGCTCCACTCCTGAATCTCCCAGGTTATTGTAGCTGAGGTCCAGATCTCTCAGGGGTGAATTTGATGACTGGAGAGCTGAGGCCACAATTTCACAGGACTTCCATGAGAGGTTACAGCTGCTCAGTCTGCAAAGAGTTCAGATAGTTTAATAATATCAGTATATATAAAACATGTAATATCTGAAATGTGGCAATGATAGTTTTGAGTGATGAAGAGTAGAATTGAGGATTTTAAGGTCAGTGATGCTCTGAGGAAGATGTCTGTGCCACACACTCCAGCTGCAGCACTTTGGACCTCAGAATCAGACATCCTGCCGGACTAAACTCTGACAGTTCTGCAGATGTGATTCTGAGCCAAATGGCCCGTCTTCTTCAGAATGCACTCAAGAACAGGCACTGGGGGTAGAGGTCACACTTTAATGGGGGATCGAACCGGCAACCCTCCAACTGCCAGACAACCGCTCTTACCTCCTGAGCTATGTCACCTCTGAGAATTAGAATTTCCCAAACTCTCCTGTTTTTTTCTTTCTATGTTAACACGCATTTTAATGTCCCGTTAACATGACATTAACGTCTCGTTATTTGCTCAAATGGCCGTCCATACGAGAATCAAGAACACCATCCCTTCGATATCCTCCATTGTTCCTGTGTGTGTCGCGGTGAAGATGGTGTCACGGCAGTTTCATGCGGCGTCGCTATGACGACCAGCTACATTGACGGGGGTACTATCTGCAGTGGAAAACGAAGTGCCTGGTACCAAAGTGAGTAGAGTCGAGTCGAGCCGGTACCATGCGGTGGAAAAATGGCTTAAGGTGGAGATTCTGGGTCAGGCTACACCAGAATAAAACAGAGGCCAGGGTGGTATTATTGGCCTTGTAACATGGTGCATTTACTGCCTGACTTAGTGTCCTAACATAGAAACACAAACATTTAATTCATAACCAAACTTATCTCTCCCAAATCAAACTCAGCATTATTTTAATCATAATTTTGAAAAGATGCATTATGCTCTCAAGATAGCCCAAACTAAAAATTTAAAAAGGGGTACCGAGCATTATCTCTTGCCGTTTTATAATAATTATTTATGCATTGAAAAAAGGAAAAAGCGGGATTCCCCCATCTTTCAAACACATGGCTGGGATTCAAAGATTTGTTCTCAACTTACAATTAAAAGCAAGATCGTTTTATCTTCATAAACAGTTTGGCGAGTACAGCAATAACTAGAACTTCATCAAACTGAGTCCGTGAAGAAAAGGTGCATTTACTAGTCCAAGTTAAGGGCAAATGTTGATTGTAGTGTGTGACCTCCTGTGATAACCAGTCTTTTGTAAGTTGTGTAGTGTACACAAGGCATTGGTATTTTCATCCTAGAAACGCTCACACTACCCGACTTCCAAAAGACTGGTAATCACAGGTGGTCACACACTACAGGATTCATGATCGTAATAAACTAGATCTCGGTGTGCTGTGTTGTTGCAAGAACACGTGCAGCAAATGTGCACAATGTGCTCAGACACAAGAATCACTATATTAAAGCTCAATAAAATCATTCCACATGGCAAAAATAGTTATGCCTCTAGTTGATTCACAGTGTCCACTAAATAACCCGATAACTACAGGCTACAACACATAGCTGCTGGCTCAACCCCCTTCTCCCAAATACAAGTAGTAATTTTACTGTAAATAAATTCCCCTGCGGGTTATTGCTACCTATGGTTTACTTGGTGTAGAACTGGGTTTTATATTCTAGCCTACTTTGGGTAGTTAAGTGCCAATTCTGTACTGTTCCATGTGGAAATACGAGTGTTTGTGTATCACACACTACACAAACCATTCCTAAAGACTTAAGATAAAATGAAACCAGTTAGATATTCTCGCAAGAGCTGCAGACGGGCTTGTGGCTGGATTGGGTGAGTCTCTGACCGTGTCAGATCAGGAGACTGTTGGTCAAGGGTGAACGCACTGATCAAGCAAAGACAGGATTTTTGTTGAGATTGTCTTAAGACCTTGAAAATTAGTCTGAAACTACAAACTCCTGGCTAAAAACATGTAATGCGCACAAGGCATAACCACAATAATATTCATAGCAGTCAGCACCAGACGAGAAATCTGACATTTCATTTGTACAGACAAGTTACCAAACCATGCTGATTATGCCACATCTGATTATGCTCTCTAAAACTGCACGGTAAAGAGAAACATGAACTTTTGCTCAACTCTATGAACCCTGAGTCCCAGTAAAAAGCACATTCGCTGTAGTAATCTAGAGCAGAGACTCCAACTGAGTGAGTCACCAATGTGGACCCCAAGATATTTATTCGAGCAGACCTGTGCGATGGCTTGGGTATAGAAGACAGGCCTGGGATCTCCCACTGATCTACAGTCAAACACCACCTCCTCTGTCTTCTTCACATTTAAAATCAGACGCTTTGAGTAACACCACTGCACAAACCTGCCTATTTCAGAATGCTATGCTACTAGGCTACTGCCCCTGTGCATTAAGCTCAGAGAGCGTGATGACACAGTTCCCAGGTTGGCTGCTGGTGCACTCATTTTATCTGGTGTGAATGAAACGGGGCAGCTAACACAACCTGATGGGTCTCTGTGCTGACTGATCCAGGCTCAGAGAGCATCACTGACCTTCATATACTGGACAGGATTATTTAAATAAAATTACCCTCTTGTTATAGAAGGATTAACACCCATTTGTTTCAGTTTTGCATTCAAAAGTGAAGTATTAAAATCTGAGCCAAAATCAAACAGTAAGCGTGCAATACTAGTGATGGCATCGTCTGTACCTCCCCTGTGCGTGAGAAAACTGAAAGGGATCTGGGAAAGGTTTTACCTCCTTTTTAAGCAAGCACACCATAATCCTTATCAAACACATCAGAACATGTAGTGTTAATTCTCTGAACATGTCCTTAAAAGAAGTGCAGATTTGGCCCTTTCATTTTCTTTGAACACATTTGTCTAAAAAGTGACTGAACCTTATGAGGCTCAATCCCCAACCGTGCATCCTGCACAGTAACAGAGATGAACTGTAGCACTTCTGCACTCAGCAGAAAAGCCCAGTTTTGTAGGTGGGAATGAGATGTACTTCATTGTGAGTACAACTCACCTTCATCACAGGGCCAGTGTGTGAAAGAGAGAGGGGTAAAAGTAAGGATTTTATTAGAATTCATAGCAGGTAGTGAATAATGGAGATGAATGAAGACTGCAATGTGTGACAGACCTGAAACATTTTACTGTCCAGGTGGTCAATCTTTTACCATGTCAATCAGACAATCAGCATCCAGTCATCACCTGTGACCTGATACTACAGACTCCATTGAAAGCTTACATTCTGCTCAGGAACCACAAACCTGGTAACCCTAAGACTCCTAGGGTTTTATCCTGTTTTTCTTTGCTGTGATAGAAGAGTAAGAAGAGAGGGATGAGAATACTGTAAACAAAGAAAGAATGCTCATGGGGAGAGAGGAGTAAATTGAGAGAGAAAGCTTTGAACATTTCAATGACCTATAAGCACTCATTCTATTTAGTTAAGGTCACACAGTACACAGTACTACTCACCCCAGTCTCTGTAGTTTACAGTTTGGACTCATCAGTCCAGCACAGAGCAGCTTCACTTGTGAATCTCCCAGGTTATTGTAGCTGAGGTCCAGATCTCTCAGGGGTGAGTTTGATGACTGGAGAGCTGAGGCCACAATATCACAGGACTTCCCTGAGAGGTGACAGCTGTTCAGTCTGCAAAGAGTTAAGATACTATATTAGGTACACAAAAAACTGTAATATTTGTAATTAAACTATGATAGTGTTCAGTGATGAAGAGTGAAATTGAGGATTTTAAGGTTGATGATTCTCTGAGGAAGATGTCTGTGCTACACGCTCAAACTGCAGCACTTTGGACCCGAGAATTAGACGTCCTGCTCTGACAGTTCTACAAATGTAATTCTGACCCAAAAGGCCTGTCGTCTTCAGAATTCACTCAAGAACAGGCACCCAGGGCTGAGGTCACTTCAGAATTCACTATCTACAGGCACTATGGTGGAGATTCTGGGTCAGCCTACACCAGAATAAAGCAGAGGCCAGGGTGGTATTATTGGCCTTGTAACATGGTGCATTTACTGCCTGATGTAGTCTCCCAAATTAGCAACACAAACATTTAATTCATAACCAAACTTATCTCTCCCAAATAAAATGTAGCATTATTTTAATCATAATATTGAAAAGATGCATTATGCTCTCAAGATACCCCAAACTAAAAATTTAAAAAGGGGTACAGAGCATTATCTTTTGCCATTTTATAATCATTAATTATGCATTGGAAAAAGGAAAAAGCTGGATTACCCAGTCTTTCAAACACATGGCTGGGATTCAAAGATTTGTTCTCAACTTACAATTAAAAGCAAGGATTGTTTTATCTTCATAGATATTTCAGCAAGTACAGCAATAAGTAGAACTAATTCAGTTTGTGGAAAAGAAGCGTAACATGTGCATTTACTTCTCAGAGTCCAAGTTAAGGGCAAATGTTGATTGAATACAGGCCATAAAGTGTTGGCCTGTAAAGCACACATGAGCCTTTGGTCTTGGGTCATTAGTCCTGCTTCTCAGCTGTGTTTTGGTCTTTGGTCTGATCCCAGTCTTGGATCTCTGGTTGTGGTTCTATTGCTGCTGATTTTGCCTGGTTTTACTATGGGAGAGCCAAGCTGTGATTTTGCACAATCACTCAATTTCCATATCAGTTTAATATTGTGTTAATGCAGTTTGGCCTGTGTTATTAAATTACATTTTTAATAGTGGGTCCTTGGGCCCTATTTTCACAGCCAAGGCAACTGTCCAATGCTAGCGGTCATGCAGTGCCCTGGTGAATTAGTGTCAAGCCCAATTTAGCTAATCTTGTGACTCCGGGCATTTGCACAACTGTATGATAAGAACAAAATAACTGTGCGTGGGGTGGCTGTGTGGTTTCATGACTGCCAATCAGATCGCCCCATTTCCATCCCTTTAAAACAGTTAGTGCCACAGCCAACTGCTAATTTCATCATGGGGAAGAGAAAGCACATTATAAGAGGTTCTGTTACGAGCAAACCATTTTCAGCACAGGCTTTTATACGGTTTTTTTTGTTGCAAGTATCATTTAAACATTTTTATTTGGCATTTTGTAAATGCAAAAAAGTATTAAAACAACACCAACAAATAATTCACAGATTTCCGTTTCCTGGACCTTTAATACCAAACACAAATAAATTAATAAATAAAAGATTTCGCTAATTCAATTCAAGTGTCATTCATTTCAGACATGGCCTTTTTTTTGGTGATAATTATGGGACTAGCCATGTGTTAACGTGGGAGGAGAGGTGCGGTTGGCAATTTTGGTGCCAGCGTAGTCTGTGATTCGCTCTTGGTGTGAGCGTAGTCTGTGATTCGCTCCTGGTGTGAGCGTAGTCTGTGATTTGCTCCTGGTGTGAGCGTAGTCTGTGATTCGCTCCTGTGCTGCCTGCCTGCTCAGACCAGGAAGTCACAACCCAGCATAATGCTCCCATGATCATAACCCATTCAAAAGCCAATCGACCCCTTCATTTGATGCTGCTTATGTTCTGGATTCAGAACATTAAATGAGCGCACTAGCTGTCAAAATGATTCAGAAATCACACTTTTAAAAAGAAAGTCTGAAAATATGCTGTCAATCATCTACATTATTAATGACATAATACTCACATGGCCTTCCTGCAGTTCCTGACTACTGGTACCAGTCTCTGACGACCTGCTGATGTGTTGTAGGTCTTCAGGTCAAACTCATCCAGGACCTCCTCTGACGTCAGTAACACAAAGGCCAGAGCTGAACACTGGTGAGGTTCCAGCTCTTTATCAGAAAGTTTTCCTGATCTCAGTGAATTCTGGATTTCCTCCACTAGAGAGCTGTCATTCAGTTCATTGAGACAGTGAAACAGATTGATGATCCTCTCTGTGTAAGACTCCTCCATGATCCTCGGTATTGAAGGATCCCCACTGATCCTCTCCTTAATGTACTGGACTGTTTCCTTAATGCTCTGTGATCTGCTTTCTGTCTGTGCCTGTAGGTCTGGTACAGGTGATCTGCTTGCTTTCTGTGTCAGTAGTCCTCCTAAGAAAGTTTGAATGGAGTCCAGAGAGAGGCCAAGAAGGAATCTGAGGAAAAGGTCCAGGTGTCCATTCTTACTCTCTAAGGCCTGATGCACTGCAGTCCCGTGTAACTCAGACAGTGGCTCGCTGCATATCCGACGTATCTGTAAGTATCTGTGATTATATGACTCTACTGCTCTGAGTACCTTTCTGTTCTCATTTACACATGAATGAAACACAAACAAGGCAGCCAGATACTCCTGAATGCTCAGATGCACAAAGCAGTAGACCTTCTCCTGATACAACCCACACTCCTCTTTGAAGATCTCTGTGCACACCCCAGAGTACACTGAAGCATCACTGACATCAATGCCACTCTCTTTCAGGTCCTCTTCATAGAATATCAGATTGCCCTTTTCCAGCTGTAGAAAAGCCAGCTGCCCCAGTTTCAGGATGATTTCTATATTTGACATCTTCAGGTTAGTCTCATTGGTGCCATGATATTTTTCATTCTTCACATTAGTCTGAATGACTATGAAGTGTGTGTACATTTCAGTCAGAGTTTTGGGGAGATCTCCACTCTCTACTTTACCCAACATTATGTCCAGAACAGTAGCAGAAATCCAGCAAAAGACTGGTATGTGACACATGATGTAGAGACTCCTGGATGACTTTATGTGTGAGATAATTCTGCTGGCCATTTTCTGATCTCTGATTCTCTTCCTGAAGTACTCCTCCTTCTGTGGATCATTGAACCCTCCTATCTCTGTCACCCGGTGGATGCACTCAGAAGGGATCTGATTGGCTGCTGCTGGTCGGGAGGTGATCCAGAGGAGAGCAGAGGGAAGCAGATTCCCCTTAATGAGGTTGGTCAGCAGCACATCCACTGATGATGACTCTGTTATATCACTGCAGTTCCCATTTCTTTGGAAATGTAGAGGAAGTCGACACTCATCCAGACCATCAAAGATAAACACAACTTTGACTTTGTCACCATCAATACTTCTGATCTCTTTCAGTTGTGGAAAGTAGTGCTGCAGAAGTTGCATCAGACTGAATGCTCTATCCTTCTTCAAATTCAGATCTCGGAAAGGAAGAGTGAAGATGAAATCAACATCCTGATTGGCTTTTCCTTCTGCCCAGTCCAGAATGAACTTCTGCACAGAGACGGTTTTCCCAATGCCAGCGATGCCCTTTGTAAGCACAGTTCTGATGGGTTTATCTTGTCCAGGTAAAGGCTTAAATATGTGATTGCAGAGGATTGCAGTCTCCTGTGTGGTTTGTCTCTTAGCCGCTGTCTCAATCTGTCTGACCTCATGTTCATTATTGACCCCCCCACTTCCCCCCTCTGTGATGTAGAGCTCTGTATAGAGCTCATTGAGGAGGGGTGGGTGGCCCTGCTTTGCTGAACCTTCAAATATGCATTCAAACTTCCTCTTCAGATGAGTTTTCAGTGCTAGCTGGGCTCGTTTTATGGATGCATCTGAAGAGAGGAAAAATGACGAATAAATTATGTTTACAATGAGATAAACATTTTCATTGATTCAATTACATATTTTAAAAAGAAACAGTAAATAGAATATTAATGCGTTCCGTTTTCACAGTATTTTACACACATCCGTGTTACATTCCACTAACACTGTTACACACCTCTCTGTGTGTTACACACCTCACACAGTATTAAGCCGCGTTTCCACCAAAATTACCCGGAACTTTCAGTCCCAGGAAGTACTTTACCAGGAACTAAAAGGTTCCTTCAGCCAATGGTTGCCTGCGTTTCCACCGGGGTCTAAAGTACCGCGAAGATTAGGCAAATTAGCCCACTGACGTATAAAAAAGCAACGTTGTCGTCGGTCCATCTGTCCTATGATTTCTTCTGTAACCCCATACTACCACCGAAGTAGCCTACATTATTTTCTAATAACCGGGACAGCCCGGAGGGGTTTATTCCACTTATATACAACAGGTTACCAACAATGACTATATATGGTTACTTTTGTATTTATTGATTTTCATATATCCTCTCAAACACATTCATTATGTTTTTATGCGAACTTTCGCTTTCATGTCTTGACATCCGAAACGACAGAATGCATTCAAACAATTTGCTGTTTGATTACTTTCTCATCGTCAATTCCATATAGGCTAATCGCAAAATGACAAGAATAGAACGAAAACTCGGACTTGCGTGAAAATTTAAATTAGTAGTGGTACAGCCACCGTTTGCTTTCCTTCGAAGTTACTGCTAGCCGAGCAGCGAAGTGTGCCCTCCAGATGCGAACCACGCACCATAAATTAGTCCATAGTCTTCCTGGTCTTTTTGTGGAATTGAAGAATGGCAGAGTAAAATTACGGCAGTCTGAAAAAGCTAAAGGTACGATTACTAGAATTAACCTGTTATTTTACCCTGACAAAAAGTGCGGAAGGTGATTTCCAGTTTGCTTGTACTGTATCACCAATGTTAATTATGCAGAACTACCGCATACCTCACATAACTGTATCAAACGTTTTGAGTCAATTACAACGGGCTAACAAAGAAAATCCGGAAGAAAATATTCAGCAACCGAATTAATCCGTTTGAATGTTTTAGTACGTAATATGCTGTCCCAGCACGAATGCTTAGCATTTTATAAAACGAATACTAAAGCAAGAAAAGAGCAGAAGAGCACACGTTATAATTCCAAGACGTTGGCAGGCTATAACCAAAAGTAGGCTACTGCGCCGCATAACATACAAGTTTTGATTTGAAGTTATTATGAAAATAAATCGGTTTGCGCCTGCATATTTTTAAACATGGCGCCTGAAAACAAAAAACACAAAAAAAATGCTGCGAGTACTCGACCAATCAGAAATGTTCAGCGCTGCAAGCTCCACCCAAATGGTTCCTTTACTTTCGGAAAGTACTACCCCCCGAGCAGAAACCTTTTGGGGGGGTAAAATAGTTCCTGTTCCTGCGGTGGAAACGCTGAATGAGTTCCTCAAAAGGTTCCTAGTTCCGGGGTATAGTTCCTGCGGTGGAAACGCGGCTTTACATATCTCTCAATTATAATCCATCACTAACAAAAGAAATCAGAAATAAAGTGCAGATTGTTGCATTTGTACCATAAAGATGAAAGAAAGATCTTTTTTTAAAACCGACAATGGCTCAATTATCCTTTTACATTTCATTTCTCAGGTTTATGTTGTGGACATGTCCTTGTGGTAAATACTGTCATCTCAGGTCTCACAGTAAATTTTAAAATCTAATATTTTTATCCTGAGTGCTCTTTAGTTCTGGATATACACTCAAGGCTGTCTGTCTGATGGGACAGTGGTTTAGTTATTGGCTTTTGAGCACAAGGTTCCTGCTCTGAATCCCTGTTGGCTGTATTTAAATATAAATGCCTCTGTGTGCATGTTGTTTATGTTTTCTGTCTGTAAGATTGTCAGTGAAAAACATTATTAGGAAAGTGTAGATGCTATAAATCAGAACATTGTTCATGGTTAGATTTGCTATCTAAACTAATTTCAGTATTCTAATGGACACACAGTAGCAATGAGAGAGAACTCTTACTGTACTGCTCATCTCTCTCCAGTGAGTCGGCGAGATCCTTCTGCTTCATGTTCCTCAGGATGTGGAGTGTGATCTTCAGAGACCCCTCACTGCCACAGTTCTCCAGCATCTTCTCAACTATGTACAGGGCCTCAGGATCCTCCGGCTCTCTCTCAGTGCATTCTGGGTAATCAGCAATTTGATGACTCTTGAACAATTCCTTCATCTTCATAAACTTATCCAGCACGGAAGGACTTTCAGACAGACTCTGCAAGCATTCTGGGCAATCCTGACTCAGATGGCTCTGAAACAGTTTCAACTTCTCATCCTTCTTCAGCTTCAGCAGAGTGCGCAGGAGAGACTGAAATAAACACATGAAGAGGTGTGCTGTATCAGAGTGAAATAAATACATGAGGAGGTGTGCTCTATCAGTGTGAAACTCATGAAGAGGTGTGCTGTATCAGTGTGAAATAAACACATGAGGAGGTGTGCTCTATCAGTGTGAAACTCATGAAGAGGTGTGCTGTATCAGTGTGAAACACATGAAGAGGTGTTCTGTATCAGTGTGAAACTCATGAAGAGGTGTGCTGTATCAGTGTGAAACACATGAAGAGGTGTGCTGTATCAGTGTGAAACACATGAAGAGGTGTTCTGTATCAGTGTGAAACTCATGAAGAGGTGTGCTGTATCAGTGTGAAACACATGAAGAGGTGTGCTGTATCAATGTGAAACTCATGAGGAGGTGTGCTGCATCAGAGTGTGAAACACATGAAGAGGTGTGCTGTATCAGTGTGAAACTCATGAGGAGGTGTGCTGCATCAGAGTGTGAAACACATGAAGAGGTGTGCTGTATCAGTGTGTGAAAAACACATGAAGAGGTGTGCTGTATCAGTGTGAAATAAACTCATGAAGAGGTGTGCTGTATCAGTGTGAAATAAACTCATGAAGAGGTGTGCTGTATCAATGTGAAATAAACTCATGAAGAGGTGTGCTATATCAGTGTGAAACTCATGAAGAGGTGTGCTGTATCAGTGTGAAACTCATGAAGAGGTGTGCTGTATCAGTGTGAAATAAACTCATGAAGAGGTGTGCTGTATCAATGTGAAATAAACTCATGAAGAGGTGTGCTATATCAGTGTGAAACTCATGAAGAGGTGTGCTGTATCAGTGTGAAACTCATGAAGAGGTGTGCTGTATGGTTATCTACCCCTCATGACTGCATGGGCTCTCCATCCCTGTCCTAGTAGATATGCAGCCATATTCTACTCCTGGCGGGGTCCCCCCAATACATACCACTGCCACCTTACTCACTGTCTGCTATATTGCAAATTCCCTAATTGCCGTCTCTACCCTCTTCCCCACGCTGCCGGCGGGGCTCTTGCCCCAACCCTCGAGAGTGCTTTGAGAGTCGTCTGATCTCCCCCACCTCTGCGGTCCAGGCCCTCCTTCATCATTGCCTCCACCCTGCCCACATCTGCCACCACCTGCTGTTCCCCATCACCGCCACCCGGCCCCACCCATCATCTGAGCCACATCACATATCTTATAAAACTGGCTGACATGCTGGTCACCAGTCGGCACCCTGAGCCGACCAGAGGAGGATGGGTTTCCCCCTTGAGCCTGGTTCCTTCAAAGGTTTCTTCCCATCTGCCACAGGGAGTTTTTCCTTGCCACTGTTGACATAGGCTTGCTCCTGTGGGGGTTTAGGCTAGGGTTGTCTGTAAAGCGTATTGTGACAACTGCTGTAAAATACGCTATACAAATAAAATTTGATTGATTGATTTGATTGTATCAGTGTGAAATAAACACATGAAGAGGTGTACTGTATCAGTGTGAAATAAACACACAAGGAGGTGTACTGTATCAGTGTGAAATAAACACACAGAGGTGTATCAGTGTTGTCGGACATCTAGTATTTAGATTACCACCTTTGAGAAACAGACAATATAATTTGCATGAATGGATCCGTTTACTCTCTCTCTCCCTGCTCTCTGCTCCTCAAACATCAAAGCTGCCTGTAGCAACTAGTCATGTGGAGGGGTCTGTTTTTCTGTTTTTCTCCTCGTCCTCACGACACACAAACCTACACGTCCTGGAGGTTCTTCTCCTTTGAAAGTTTTACGGCTTTATTACCTTCTGGAGGCCTGCGTGGCTACAGATGTACAAATTACATGTTCCTTTTCATTTTAAGTATGAATGCAATCTGTGACACTTAATTGAAATCACCGAGTGAAAATCACAATGTCTATAGATAATGGTTGTTGAGGGCAACATATATACATTTTTGGAGCGGTTCCAGTTTCAAGTGGAAACTAATGCAGTGTAATTTGGTTTCGTTACGTGGGAATTATTTTGCCAGAAGGTGGAGATTACAGCTGGTCTGATTTTACAATTATTTGTTGATATAATATCACCCTTATTTTAAGAAGCAGAAGTAAACATCCATTTGATATTCAAGAGATATTCAAAAGCTGAGCTGGATTACCTCCTAACATATTCACGTTTGGTCTCTTTATAAAGATCGTAAGACAATTAATATTTTGATAATAATATCATAGGGCTTAGCCCTGCTTCCAACAACATAAGGCCACTTTAATAGGTAAACTTACTCATTGTCAGATAAGACAATACTTGTCTGACCCTGCCAGAACAAGGGCAGATACTTTCAGACACCAAACATGCAGCAGTGCTACACGCTCAGATTCTAACTGCAGGCTGTGCTCCTGATTGATGGCTTTGTAGAGACACTGTGTGTGATAAGACCTGCAGTTCAGTAGAATAATTCAGTTGCTCTGCGTAATACATTTAGTAAATGCTAACTGTGAGCTGAGTGCTTCCTGTTTAAAAGTCTCTGTTAGGACTCTTCCTCTCCTGCTGTGTGTGGGACCTGCAGATGGAATCTGGACTTCCTGTGAGTGGGGACCAGGCAGCACTCCAGAGCATGATTAGATGTTAAGTTGTGTCTTTTGAGGGGTTAAATGTAGCACGTTAGCATTCACACTAATGCTTCCTTTGCACAGCCACGAGCTTCACTTCCTGTTTCCACTCAGGATTCCCTTCTTCCCAAATATTTCCAATTTAAAAATATGGGGAATTTTTTACACCTCTTGGCCCCAAATAAACCACAAAAAAATTTTTTAAGCATGTCTGAAATGTGTTGTGTTCATGTGATGTTAAACAGTGCATGGTTACGAGTAATATTTGGCAAAGGTACAATATCTTATCAAAATTAAGTGAAATATTAGGCACTTCTGAATTACATTACATTACATTACAGGCATTTAGCAGACGCTCTTATCCAGAGCAACTTACACAACTTTTTTTTACATAGCATTTTACATTGTATCCATTTATACAGCTGGATATATACTGAAGCAATGCAGGTTAAGTACCTTGCTCAAGGGTACAACGGCAGTGTCCTACACGGGAATCGAACCTGCGACCTTTTGGTTGCAAGTCTAGTTCCTTACCCACTGTGCTACACTCCGTCCGTGAATATATGCATACGTTTAAAAATGAAGTTTGAATTCATTTATAGGATTAAGAAAACATATAACAACCTATTGTAAAAAAAATAGAAAAAGAAGATCAAAAACCTGTTTTAGGTAAGATGATTTCTCTGAACTCTTCGCTGCTGAAGAGCTAGACTCCAGTGACTGCTCTACCCTGTAAACAAAACAGCTTTCGGTTAAACTCATCTGCTTACTGCAGCTCTAACTCACAGCACATGGAGACAGAGCTTCCAGTTAAACTCATCCTCTTACTGCAGCTCTAACTCACAGCACGTGGAGGCAGAGCTTCCAGTTAAACTCATCCTCTTACTGCAGCTCTAACTCACAGTACATGGAGACAGAGCTTCCAGTTAAACTCATTCTCATACTGCAGCTCTAACTCACAGTACATGGAGACAGAGCTTCCAGTTAAACTCATCCTCTTACTGCAGCTCTAACTCACAGTACATGGAGACAGAGCTTCCAGGTAAACTCATTCTCTTACTGCAGCTCTAACTCACAGTACATGGAGACAGAGCTTCCAGTTAAACTCATTCTCTTACTGCAGCTCTAACTCACAGTACATGGAGACAGAGCTTCCAGTTAAACTCATCCTCTTACTGCAGCTCTAACTCACAGCACATCTGAATATGACATAAATATCTCACCTACACCTCATTGTGTATAAATACACCCACCAGCACCTGGAAGGTACCAGGGACATGGATGTATAATTAGCCTAAACAGTAGAGTCAGTTTGAGCCAATTAATTACCTTTGATCACCTGTGAACTCTACTCTAAAGTTGATTGGATGTTCAATTGAACGAGCACTCTTCACAGACACGCAGCTGGGTACAGGTGACCCTGCTCTCTCTACCTGGACCCTGTGAACAAAACATGGAGACAGAGCTTCCAGTTAAACTCATCCTCTTACTGCAGCTATAACTCACAGTACGTGGAGACAGAGCTTCCAGTTAAACTCATCCTCTTACTACAGCTCTAACTCACAGTACACGGAGACAGAGATTCCAGTTAAACTCATCCTCTTACTGCAGCTCTAACTCACAGCACATGGAGACAGAGCTTCCAGTTAAACTCATCCTCTTACTGCAGCTCTAACTCACAGCACATCTGAATATGACATAAATATCTCACCTACACCTCATTGTGTCTAAATACACCCACCAGCACCTGAAAGGTACCAAGGACATAGATGTATAATTAGCCTAAACAGTAGAGTCAGTTTGAGCCTATTAATTACCTTTGATCACCTGTGAACTCTACTCTAAAGTTGATTGGATGTTCAATTGAACGAGCACTCTTCACAGACACGCAGCTGGGTACAGGTGACTCTGCTCTTTCTACCTGGACCCTGTGAACAAAACATAGAGACAGAGCTTCCAGTTAAACTCATCCTCTTACTGCAGCTCTAACTCACAGTACACGGAGACAGAGATTCCAGTTAAACTCATCCTCTTACTGCAGCTCTGACTCACAGTACATGGAGACAGAGCTTCCAGACAAACTCATCCTCTTAATACAGCTCTAACTCACAGTACATGGAGACAGAGATTCCAGTTAAACTCATCCTCTTACTGCAGCTCTAACTCACAGTACATGGAGACAGAGCTTCCAGTTAAACTCATCCTCTTACTGCAGCTCTAACTCACAGCACATGGAGACAGAGCTTCCAGTTAAACTCATCCTCTTACTGCAGCTCTAACTCACAGCACATGGAGACAGAGCTTCCAGTTAAACTCATCCTCTTACTGCAGCTCTAACTCACAGCACATCTGAATATGACATAAATATCTCACCTACACCTCATTGTGTATAAATACACCCACCAGCACCTGGAAGGTACCAGGGACATGGATGTATAATTAGCCTAAACAGTAGAGTCAGTTTGAGCCAATTAATTACCTTTGATCACCTGTGAACTCTACTCTAAAGTTGATTGGATGTTCAATTGAACGAGCACTCTTCACAGACACGCAGCTGGGTACAGGTGACCCTGCTCTCTCTACCTGGACCCTGTGAACAAAACATGGAGACAGAGCTTCCAGTTAAACTCATCCTCTTACTGCAGCTATAACTCACAGTACGTGGAGACAGAGCTTCCAGTTAAACTCATCCTCTTACTACAGCTCTAACTCACAGTACACGGAGACAGAGATTCCAGTTAAACTCATCCTCTTACTGCAGCTCTAACTCACAGCACATGGAGACAGAGCTTCCAGTTAAACTCATCCTCTTACTGCAGCTCTAACTCACAGCACATCTGAATATGACATAAATATCTCACCTACACCTCATTGTGTCTAAATACACCCACCAGCACCTGAAAGGTACCAAGGACATAGATGTATAATTAGCCTAAACAGTAGAGTCAGTTTGAGCCTATTAATTACCTTTGATCACCTGTGAACTCTACTCTAAAGTTGATTGGATGTTCAATTGAACGAGCACTCTTCACAGACACGCAGCTGGGTACAGGTGACTCTGCTCTTTCTACCTGGACCCTGTGAACAAAACATAGAGACAGAGCTTCCAGTTAAACTCATCCTCTTACTGCAGCTCTAACTCACAGTACACGGAGACAGAGATTCCAGTTAAACTCATCCTCTTACTGCAGCTCTAACTCACAGTACATGGAGACAGAGCTTCCAGACAAACTCATCCTCTTAATACAGCTCTAACTCACAGTACATGGAGACAGAGATTCCAGTTAAACTCATCCTCTTACTGCAGCTCTAACTCACAGTACATGGAGACAGAGCTTCCAGTTAAACTCATCCTCTTACTGCAGCTCTAACTCACAGCACATGGAGACAGAGCTTCCAGTTAAACTCATCCTCTTACTGCAGCTCTAACTCACAGCACATGGAGACAGAGCTTCCAGTTAAACTCATCCTCTTACTGCAGCTCTAACTCACAGCACATCTGAATATGACATAAATATCTCACCTACACCTCATTGTGTATAAATACACCCACCAGCACCTGGAAGGTACCAGGGACATGGATGTATAATTAGCCTAAACAGTAGAGTCAGTTTGAGCCTATTAATTACCTTTGATCACCTGTGAACTCTACTCTAAAGTTGATTGGATGTTCAATTGAACGAGCACTCTTCACAGACACGCAGCTGGGTACAGGTGACTCTGCTCTTTCTACCTGGACCCTGTGAACAAAACATAGAGACAGAGCTTCCAGTTAAATTCATCCTCTTACTGCAGCTCTAACTCACAGCACATGGAGAATGAGCTTCCAGTTAAACTCATCCTCTTACTGCAGCTCTAACTCATATCACATTAAACGTCTGATTCATGCATTTATACCTGTTTCTGTCAGTGCTGAGTTTTCTTCTTTTGGCCTCTGGCTCCCCCGAGAGACTCATTTTTAGAAACAGCGCCCCCTACCTCAGGAGACTGGAACACTTGAGACCAGTTTTGACTGCAATTGGGTTTTAATACAAATTAGCTGACCTGTAAACACACAAAATGAGAACAAGTTGAACACACAGACACACTAATACACACAGTGACACACACATACACTCTATACTTTACTGTCGACTGGAAGAAGTCTGTAATTGAAATGGGCTCAAAACATGTACAATACAGTTCCCTCCAAAGTTTTCAGAGCCTTGATAATGATGGATGACTTCATTATTTAAATGATGCCAGTGCTAAGCTATACATTGATATTCCAACAAGCTGAACATATTTTATTAATCATTCAATTGAATCAACCAAAATGACACAGATTATACATTCACATTTATTTCCAGAAATTGGGCGTCACAATTATTGGCACCCCTCTATTCAGTACTTTGCTCACCCTCCCCTTTCTAATCTTAGACCCTTCCTCCATCCAGAATCTTTCCATGCCCTTAATATCCTTTGTTCTGCGCTTATGGACTGTCCTGTTCAGTTCAAATCACAGATGTTCAATGGAGTTTAAGTGTGGAGACTGCAGCATCCGTGATGCTGTTGTTCTTACCTAGGGCCCCAGGACCAGTGGGAGCAAAACAGCCCCATAACATTAAAGATCCAACACTGTATTTAACAGTTTGTATGAGGCTCTGTTCTGTGCATCTTTCTTTCAACACCCAAAGCTATGCCTGGCCAAGGAGCTCTGGTGTCCTCTCATCTCACTGCAGTAGATTGGCGTCTTTTAGCAAATTACAGGTGCTTGAATTTGTTGTTGCTCCTGAAACCAGTCAAAATAGCTTTCCCCCCCCCCCCCCCTTGCAATTTTCTTTACTCCCTGACCCATCTACCTCACTGTACATGGGGCCAAGATACACTAGCGCCCTCTACTGGGCAGGCGTAACACAATTACACTACTACACTATAATTAGTGGTTTTAACCTTCTTAAGTATTCCCCTCATAGTAGTAAGCCATATATTTTGTTTATTTATTTTTTGATCTATTGCCAAATTTTTCTTTGTTAACAATTGTCTCCTTTCATTGGCAAGTTTGTTGCTTTTGATGAAAAATGGAAATTTACAAGCATGTTACCTCAGTAACGTGCCAATAAAGCAGGAAGCCATGGAAGTCCACAACACAGTTCCTTCAGATTCAGATTTACTTTTCTCATATCTACATGGCGATGCTTCTCTTTGTTAGATTTTATTCATAAGAATATTTAGGGGTGTCAATAACTTAGACACCCAATTATACAAAAATTAAAATTCACTTCCCTTAAAAAACTTTTTCTCTTAGAAATTGTCTTTGTAAAAAAGAAAATAGATTTCCCAATTTCTTTGTATTCAAGACAGCTCATTGTGTTAATTTTATTTTTTTGTTTCCCATTCATTTTACAGTTAATCCAGTGTCATGGGTGTGATATTTGCTCTTAACTGGGAAACTAAACTTCACAATGACAGAGTAATGAATATATGGAGAAAATGTTGCTGAATATACATAGCCTATATAGCCTATATATATATATATATATATTTTTTACACACTGGGAGGAACATTTGGGAGGAAAATGCAAAACTCTTTGTGCTATGGCTGTAACAGAAATGAACATTGCAGTGCCCTCCAGAATTATCAGGACCCTCAGCAAATATGAGCAAAAAAGGTTTTAATTTAGGTAAAATTGTTCAAATAAAAAACTTTTTTTTTTTTTAAACGATTAATTTAAGCACACCAGAGTCTTTAGGAACTCAAGTGGTCATCCATTTCACTGGGGAATAAGTATGAAGAAACACACAAGTCAAACCCCCTCAGAGTGGGGAAGATCAGAGAATGAGACAAAAGGCTGTTGATCTTAATAAATCACGCAATGGCTATAAAAATAGGTACATGTCTGAAAATACCTGCCTCCATTATTAGGGCAATAATAAGGTTTAAAGCAGCTGGTGCTGTGTTGCCCCTGCCTGGGAGAGGACACGGGTGTATTTTCCCCCGCACGGTGAGGAGGCCGATTCAAGAGGCAAAAGTTTCTCCCAGGATCACAGTTGGAAAATTGCTGAAGTTGTTTGCATCCAAGTCTCCAACTGTACAATTAGAGACCAACTCCATGCTAACAAGCCATGAGTCCACAAGTAAGCACCAAATAGCTGCCACATGATGTTAACTCAGTTAGGTTAAAATAGTAAATAGTGTATTATTATCCAGGTAACTAATTATTAGCCAGTCAGTACCTGAGATTCAAGTTTGTTGTTGTATAAATTTATGCAGAGTGAATTCAAGAATTATGGTACACTTTTCCCAATTCGTCTTTAACAGCCTGTCACAACCAACATAAATCATAATCCAACACATTATACATTTCTGAAATCCTCAAGATGCTTCCAAACTATCTAAGAAGGAAAAATACTGATTCCATTTTCCATGGAGACATTGTATACGCTTTTTTGTACATCGAGTCTAAACCAGATTTTTTCTATGACACTGGGTAATATGGGACACTTTCCATACAGTAGGTCTAAATGACAATTCCAACTAAAACTAAACTTTGCTATTTCTCACAAAGGCCTACACAGTGTGACTTTTAATATTCTCCTTAATTTCGTCATCAATTTTTATGACAAATAGTGATAGTTTAAACTAATTTTCCGCACTTTTGTATGTCCAAATTTGGCTTGTTGCCTTGTACCAAGCAGGCCTTTTTTGGCCTGAGATCAAAAATAAATTCAAGTCATTCATAATAACCTACATTAGAACACATGTGTTTATTTATTTTTTTAAACACAGTCATATCTAAAGCTGAAGTAATCTAATAAGCTTTAAAAATGTACACTTTTATTGTGTCAGAGTAAATGATGTCATAAACATTACGTGAACTTTAATAACTTTTCTGCAGCCAACAGGAACACTCACTTCATGAAGGGTGTAAGGCCAAAAAATCTGACAGGTGTAGTTGGGGTGGAGTAGGTGTAATAAGCACAAGGTTCCCTAATATAAGCTGGATCTCTTCCATTGTAAAAGGCTTAAAAGGCAATAATAATAATAATAATAATTTTATTTATATAGCACCATTCTGAAAACAATGCTGACAAAGCAGTTCACAAAACGTAGCTTGAAAGAAGAAATTTAAAAACACAGAATCAAAATGGTGTCCTGTATTATCTGAAATCATGCTGTTCCATATTCTCCAACTATGTTAGGGGATATAGAACAACTTAAAAATGACTCAAAAATAAAACTTCACATAAAATGGACAACTGATTCATTTTGTTGCAACAGCACATCACATTCATGTTATATAATAATACTTGGTTTCATTGAATAATTTTATAACCTTAATATGTACCACGTCCTCTGTTTGGGAGTTTCCTGTTTGATGCTCACCCCTCCGGGTGTGACCGTGTGACGCATGAAGAACTGCAGTATAAAGTTTCTCCGCAATGGCCCAGCGGCCATTGTTCACACCAAAAAATAAACTAAACTTATTTGAAGTATCCAATATTACCCGATATCGCATAATACCTGAATTCACTCTGGCTAGCTACAATTTATACTAACATACATGTTATTGTATTTCATTAAAAAAACTGTAACAGAAAATTTTGCAGCATTAACTTAACCCTCCTGTTCTGTTCATTTTTTAGGTACAGCAAAAATGTTCCCGGGTCAATCCCCATACAGGGGGGGTTTGCAAATACATGAAATGAACCATTTTCATTTAAAATGTTGATTACACTAATTAAGGCCAGTAGAAGAAGTTTCATACTGAAAAAATAATTTTAAGTATTTTTCCTAGATTTTCAAACTTTAAAAAGGGTCAATTTGACCCGCAACATAACAGGAGGGTTAAGTACCCAAGTACTACGCATTTCGAAAACAATCCTCCGTACATCACATTTAACAAACATGCTATGCACAGACTCGTAAGAAACTACCTGCGAAGTCTTAATGCAGTTAGCCGCAATTCAGTTAAATTCTTGCTGCTAAGTATTCGCTAAATCTAATGTTGTTGAATTAATAATACGAATTCAACAGGATTCCATGAGAAAGCCACAGTGCGAAGCATAGCCTACGGAAGTCCGTGTGTGTGGATAGTTAGGACTGAAATGCTTCGAAATCGGAGTAATTTGAAACTAGTTCGAGTTGGACTGTAAATAGCTACATCATATCCAAAGGAAAGAATGTCATTAAAATGTCAAAAATATACCAATTAATCGTTTATTTGACGTAAAACCTTAATTTTTGTTTTAATCCCAGATGGGAAATCTGGAGTCTATTTCACCGCGCACTTTGTCAGTTTTGTTTTACTAAATTAAGCGCGCTGCGGCGATTATAGCTGCATATTCCCACTCGTCCCCACACCCTTTCACCTTTAGCTTCTATACCCTCCATCCCACCCCACAACAGGCTACTTACTCCGTTCTTTTATTCGGTTTTATTCCTTCTTTTAGTCCCTCTTCGTTCCCCTCCGCCTGTAAAATTGCGTACGCCCTTGAACACTTTCAGTTTCGTTATGCACTTTTTTTTTTTACTTGTTTACTTGGCTGAAGTAAGCCTTGTTATTTTTCTTGGCGGTGTCATTTATCGTACGCCTATTTAATTAGTTATTCAGACGAAACAAACATTCCATGCATATAGATATCTTTTAAATGAACTTATACGTATATTCAACAACTTGCGAATTATTTAGACATCGGGACTTTAGGTACCCCAATCTAAAATAGCATAATTATATTTTTGTGATATATCAGTATAGGCCAACTATCTGCTGGCTAAACCCACAAGCCCTTTTTAAGTGAAACGAATGTCCGTAAAAATGTACAATAAATAAATAAATAAATAAGTCCTGAAATCGCAGAAGGAAAATAAAGAAGCTGCGTAAGGATAAGAGTGCCAGAATAACGCAGGGCGCCTAAAACCGAAAATTAAAGATACACTACATGGCCAAAGGTATGTGGGCAAACACCGTTTCTAATTACTGGGTTTGGCTACTTCAGCCGCACCCATTGCTGGCAAGTGCACAGAATCAAGCATACAGCCACTCCCCATAGACACACACTGAGAATAGAATGAAGTGCTCAGTGACTTTGAACGTGGCACTGTCATAGGATACCAGTCAGTTTGTCACATTTGTGCCCTGCTAGAGCTGCCCCAGTCAACTGTAAGTGCTGTTTTTGTGAAGTGGAAACGTCTAGGAGCAGCAACAGCTCAGCCGTGAAGCGTTAGGCCACACAAGCTTACAGGGCGGAACTGCGGAGTACTGAAGTGCGTAAAAATCATCTGTCCTGGGTTGCAACACTCGCTACCGAGTTCCAGACTGCCTGTGGAAGTAACGTCAGCACATGAACCGTCACTAAATGGGTTTCCACACAAGCCTAAGATCACTGTGCGCAACACCAAGCCTCAGCTGCAGTGCTGTACAGCACACCGCCATTGGACTCTGGAGCAGTGGAAACACGGAGTGATGCATCACGCTTCACTATCTGGCAGTCCGATGGTCGAAATGCATAGTGCCGCCAAGTTTGGTGAAAGAGGAGTATCAGTGCCAGACCTCATGAATGCTCTTGTGGCTGAATGGATGCGAATCCCTGCAGCCATGTTCCTAAATCCAGTGGAAAGCCTTCCCAGAAGAGCGGAGCGCAGTGTTACAGCAGCAAAGGGGGTGGAGGGGCAACTCCATATTAATACGCAGGGTTTTGACTGTGATGTTCAACGAGCACATATGGGTGTGATGTTTGAGTGTCCATATACTTTTGGTAATGTAGTTGTACTGAGATGTTTTATATACGGTCTTTAGATTCTCCCTGGTGTTATTATTAAAGCATGTCTGAGCACTCTAAGTTTCTCCCTGATATACCTGGAAAATAACCACAACAGTGCTAACCTCAGCTAACTGGAATATAACCACAAAAGCACTAACCTCAGCTAAATGGCATATAACCACAACAGCATTACAACCCAAGCTCCCCCAAATGGAACAACAACAACAACGATGTGTGTGTTTGGTGGGGAGCATGCCAGCATGCATTCCAGTTGAAGGGCGATGATATCCCGGGAGTATTAATGACATAATCCACCTTCCATGTTAAAAAAATTAAAAATAAAAAATTATTTCAGGTTCGAGTGAATGTTTTTGATTGGCCCAGGCACTTTTTTGTTCAGTGAAGGGCATTTTTGATATTTACCAACGATGATGACCTGTAATGTTTGCAGTGGGTGGTGTACGCGTATGCAGCGCCTCCTGGTCTAAAGCAAGTGAACACACTCCATGCAGCTCCAAAGCAGTACGACATTTAAGCTGCAACGTGCATCAAAAGTCATAGTCAAAATGCAGCACACCTGCAGGAGGCGAGCAAATTTAACAGCGTAAAGGAGCACTACTCAGTCATACAGAACTGTTTAACATACTAATGCTAATGGCTCACCACTAATCCAATGAGTGTTTTCAGCGTCTCTGCTGTTCCGACCTCTGTGGGAAAATCCACCACCAGGGGGCGCCAAAACAGAAAGGTTCTGAATGTGCTCTTTAAAGTGAATTTAAGAACTGAATATTAGTTGAGTTAAGGGTATATTTCACACTGATATCAGAACTCATTTTGCACTGATATAATGGTGCATTTGTTATTGATACATGTACATCTTGCACAGATATAAGGGTGCAGTTTGCACTGATATAAGGATGCATTTCTTACTGTAAATATATCCCAGTCTAATTAGGGAGAGGCAGTGCAGTATTACTGGTTAAGGTAAAGTAATGTTTAGAGGTTGAGAAGTTGCAGGTTTGATTTCTGCTATAGTGCTATAGTTGCATCATTAAGCACCTTTGGGTTTTTTGTCTAATTCCTTCAGTACATATTCAGCTGTATACATTGGAATTAAGTTTTTTATTTCTTAACTGTAACTTTCTCTGAATAAATATAGGAATTGTTCATAAAAGAGGGAGAAGCTCAGTGTTTCCACCTCTCTCCAATTCGGAGAAATTCTCCCCCAGAAAGGGTCCGTAACTTCTTAGAATTGTGTATCTTCAACAAAATGAAACAGTCTTGAAAAGAACACATTTTTTGGGAAAAGGGGGCGGTTGATGGGCGGGGAGTCCCTTCCTTCACTCAATTGGTCGGTTTGGATGAACGGACAACACGCGATTTGCGATTGGATAGAAAGGAATGTGTCCTAACAGCAGTCGGACACGGACAATGTCTCTCTCACAATAACAGTGACGCACGAGCCTTCAAGCCTTATGATTCCCATTGGTCACGTGAGAGGAAATCGCCAACAGGACTGAAACATATCCCTGTTATGAACACAATGTATTTATATATAACCCTGCCATGTGTTTTGGACATATGGACATAACATATGTTAACCGAGTAATGAAAATAGAGGTCTCTGTGAAGTATGGCGTAAGAAATTGTGGTTCGAGAGAGAGAGAGAGAGGTCGGCGTTTGGAGACGCATGTGGATTGATTTGACCGTTTTCTTGGAATTCTAATGTCCTTTGTTACTCAACCGGCGTTTCTATTTCTGGGATTGGGACCTCCGGCAGATTTGTTCATATATAATGTAAATAAGACTTACGATTTACAAATGAAAACGAAGACAATATATATGGACCGGAGTGCTCTGTGGAGTTCAGCTATACGCCCCCGTCCTTCATCTAAACCTCCATAATTCATTATCCACTGAAGGCAAGACTTGCGGAGGCAGTGGTCTGTAGAAGGCACGTTCACGTGCGGTGGAACTCCGGGGACCAATAACTGCGCAACTCCAGAGTTATTGAAGCGTGAAAGGTGGTCCCGCTGCGCATGGCATAGAGAACATTACCTAAACATGGATACCCACGCGTGTGACGGAGGGCCAAGATCCGCGGCTGAATATTAGATGAAATATTGGGCTACGGTCATTTCTGCTGCGTAATGTCATTTTTTTTTCGCCGTCTGCCCCGGTTACAAACACTTCCAATTCCCTTTGCTGTCCTCTTCTATAAGGGTTTACAGTTAATCAATTATTCAGAGATTGTATCGTTATGATTCAAAATGCATCAAGGTTTTTTTTTAAATCGCAAAAACGTCAGCCAGAGAGGACAAAAGCTTTCGTGAGCAGTGCACAGTTTACGCGCGTAAAAACAATCACATGAGCCTTAAATTCCTGTGCTAAGAACACATTTGGACATATTATTAAATATTAGCGTACAGTAGGCTAATAATAATAATGATAATAATAATAATAATAAAAAGAAGAACATGCATAATTATGAATATTATATATATGCATAATTACGCAGATTCTTATATATATATATATATATATATACATATATATATATATATATATATATACATATATATATATATATATATATATATATACACACACACACACACACACACATTAGCTTACATGTTTAATATCAACAAAATATCCACAGATATATTAGAAGAAATTCTACAGTTAATCCCACACGGGGTACACCTCTTTTGGTGCAATTCTTTGTTTTGTAATTAAAAAATTTTTTTTTTTAATTAATTAATTAATTTATTTTAACTGCCTTCCAAAGACTGGAAGCCAGTTCCAAAAGAATTACAGTACAAGGCACACGCAGGCTGTGTTCATACTGGCTTTGTGTGCCATCATACTGACTGAACTTGTAAATGAAGCGGGATCCGCACGCAGTGGGTAAATAAAACTGGTAATGGTTCGGAATAGCGCGTGGGTTTTCTTGACTCGACTGTTTTTTTCTAGAGAAGGTACGTGGACTCCCAAGCCACGTGCCTCGGACCAATAAACAGTGAGTAATTTGCATGAAGCTTCAGGTTTAGCATAAAACCACATTTGGAAGCCCGTGTGGGGAAGAATTTAGGGGATGCGATAGAGTGCTTAGGTTTTTAAAGAGCTTAATTAAATCAATTTTCATTTTGCAAGAATTATAAAAAATAAAATGAACAAAACAACAATTTAGGTAACAATTACAAAACCATTACAGATGAATTCCAGTCCATTTTAATTCTGGACATGTTCTTTTAAAATCAAGAGTATTTTTTTTTTCTTACAGCAGACTTCACTGAAAATTTCAGCATTTGGATAATCACCGAAATAACTTTAAAATCTTTGTTATTTATTTTACTGGGAAACTGTAATATGGGCAAAGCAAACATCGGGACGCTTATCATTTCAATTTATTTTGTAAAAATGTGCGCACGTTTTTCAACAACCGCCACTGATGAAACTTCATTCAGTAAGTACACGATTACACTGTCTAAGATTTGGACGACGTCAGAATTCAGTGCAGATTGTTACTGTGCAAAAGCGCGATTCGAAGGCTGTAACTACAACGGTTTTCTTGATTTGTACGCCCTCGAGCGGTAAAACGTTAACACTGCTCAGTCAGTCTGACGTTGGCCTCGTTAACGTGGGAAGCTACCATTTCTATTGCATTACATTTATTTAAGAGATGCTTTTATCCAAAGTGACGTACAATAAGTGAATACAGAAGGTCACCGGAACTACAAAACACAGGTCCGATAAGGTACAATACTCATTTTGTAACAGTTGTTCACAGCCATGAACACATTAAGTCCAGTTCACACAGTAAACATTACTCTCTGACCTAGCCTAAGTTAAGTCAAACCAGGAGGCATGACAAGCTACAACATCAAGATAATGATAGGAAGTACAATATAAGTGCTGGATGGAGGTACATGTCGCAAGAAAGTGGCACAGGTGGTAGATGTGTAACATGAATGTGCTATAGGAACAAAGGAGAGGGATTTCAGTGATAAAAATGATCCCAGATTGGGAGTGCCCTGCATAGTGGTTACAGTTAGTCCAGGTATAGTCTGAAGAGATGAGTCTTCAGACCACGGCTGAAGATGGGCAATGAGGGAGTGGTTCGTAGAGGAACAGGGAGTTCGTTCCGCCACTGGGGAGCTAGGGTGGAGAAGCTCCATGGTAGGGAGGAGTGAGAACCCTTTACCCGGATGGCAGCGGGTGCAAGTCGCAGAGCAGAGTGGTCGAGCTGGCGTGTAGGATTGAATCATGTCCTATAAGTAGGCGGGGACTGTCCTGTTGGCTGCAGTGTAGGCGAGGGTCAGGACTTTGAATCTGATCCTGGCAGCGACCGCTAGCCAGTGGAGTGACCTCAGCATGGGAGTGATGTGGGAGAACTTGGGAAGGTTGAAGACAAGCTGGGCAGCAGCTATTAATGACTTTACGAGTAGCCAAAATAAAATAAAGAAACTGAATGAAAATAATGAAGTTAAATAAAGCGGCTGAATAACAGAATACCTGTGTCCGTGGATCAGCAGTCTCGCGTAGCCAGACCCATCTCCACACTTCGTTTCAGCGCCGTGGATCAGCAGTCTCGCGTAGCCAGACCCGTCTCCACACTTTGTTTCAGCGCTGTGCCAGCGCTGGAGAAAGGTCTGGCTCAACCCATTGTCATTCCCCTATAGAGGAAAAAAATGCTCTGGCTTGTTTGTATTTCTTTAAACCAATCACAATCGTCTTGGGCGGCGCTAAGCCCAGGATGCAGCAACGGTGCCCTTGCAGAGTAGTGTCGGGGAGCAGCTGTTTTCTCGTCCGTGTCTGGATCTTGCTCGGCGTACGCTGCTGCTACCTGCATTGACTGCAGGGTTTAGCAACGGAGGCCGTGAAAATGGCAACACGCAGATACCGGAAGGGGAGGAAAATTCCGACTGAAATAGTCGGCCAATGGCAGGCTCATACGCACAGTCTACATCCTGTGAGTCAGACTAGTCGATCAGTTATTTCTCCCAGACGGTGCAGCGGCTGGAGATGTGCTGGCCTTGTTCTGCCGCTTCATATTATTTATTACCAATAGAGGGCAGTATTGCACTATCCAAGCACAAATCTGGAGGTCACCTCAGGTCATTAGATTTTAACTGGCATCCCATACCTGATACATGCCCTGTCACGACTTCCTCTTAAGCCATAAAAATGTGTATTTAGTTACTTATTCATAACTTCAGTGCTTTATAAATTTTAGGAAGATCAATGCTTTTCAAGTGTACTATTACTCCAGAAGGACCCCCTTGAAAATGAGATGCCACATCTCAAGGGGCTATCCTTTCAATAAATTCAAATTCAAATTACGCAAAATACTTGTCTGCGTTTTTTCCTTCTTTTGAACGTGTGCATTATTTATTATTTCATGGTCAAGGTGATAAGCGAATTTGCCTTCCGGAATAAGTAAAGTTCAAACTAACCTAAACGAACCCAAAAGGTAACACACAACATATGACTTATATTTTGTGCACAATTCAGTGTGACTCACACAACTCATCTCTCGGCTGGAGAAAGTGCAGCGGGCACGGCAGGACCAGGCACTGCTTCCATATACAGTCAAATGAGACAAAATGAACAATAAATTATGCATCTTATTTTTAAACATTTGTCACCCATATTTTTTGCACTTCCAGGCAACGGCACAGACTGGCTGAGGGACTACAGCGACATCCAATCAAAGTTCTCCCTGCGCACCTGTGACGGTCCGGATGAGGACCTGTGCTACCTGGTACCTGGTCACCCACACACCGCCCACGAGTGCCAGTTCCACGCCCACGCACGGACCTTCATGATAATTCACGGCTGGACGGTAAAAATCCCCTCGCTGTTGACTCACTCATTACACTAAAATTCACCAGTTGGCCCTTCTCAGCCATAGGAAGCTTCAAAGAGCTCAGCCAGCATAGCCTGGAGATAAGACAAAGCAGGACCTGGGGGGTTAGTATCTGTAGGGTGAATCTGTGTGTGTGTGTGTGTGTGTGTGTGTGTGCGTGTGTGTGGGTGTGTGTGTGTGTGTGTCTGTGTGTGTATGTGCGTGTGGGCGTGTCTGCCTGTATATGTATGTGTCAGAGGGGGTGTCCATGCCCCTGCCTCCTCTTTTTCACCAGTTAAAAAATATGCGGCTTTCTTTCAGTTTTCAGTTAAGTTTATGGGCAACTTGGAAGGAAGAAGGCTGTAGCATGGCGGCTGTGCTGGTGGAGGCTGTAACATGGCGGCTGTGCTGGTGCAGGCTGTAACATGGCGGCTGTGCTGGTGCAGGCTGTAACATGGCGGCTGTGCTGGTGCAGGCTGTAACATGGCAGCTGTGCTGGTGGAGGCTGTAACATGGCGGCTGTGCTGGTGGAGGCTGTAACATGGCGGCTGTGCTGGTGCAGGCTGCAACATGGCGGCTGTGCTGGTGCAGGCTATAACATAGCAGCTGTGCTGGTGCAGGCTGTAACATGGCGGCTGTGCTGGTGCAGGCTGTAACATGGCGGCTGTGCTGGTGCAGGCTGTAATATGGCAGCTGTGCTGGTGGAGGCTGTAACATGGCGGCTGTGCTGGTGCAGCCTGTAACATGGCGGCTGTGCTGCTGCAGGCTATAACATGGCGGCTGTGCTGCAGGTAACGGGGATGTTTGAGAGCTGGGTGTCCATGCTGGTGCAGGCTCTGTACGAGCGGGAGCCCCACGCTAACGTGCTGGTGGTGGACTGGCTGGACCGAGCCCGTCAGCACTACCCCACCTCCGCCGCCAACACCAAGCTGGTGGGCCGCGACGTCGCCAAGTTCATCAACTGGATGGAGGTGAGCACGCCGCCAGCAACCAATCACTGTACAGCAGTCTGTAAAATCCATTCCAACGACCAATCACTGTACAGCAGCCTGCAAAATCCAGTCCAACAACAAATTGCTGTACAGTAGTCTGTAAAATCCATTCCAACAACCAATCACTGTACAGCAGCCTGCAAAATCCATTCCAACAACCAATCACTAAGCTGACCTCTCGTCGCGTGTGCGGTCGTTTGGGAATGACCCCCAATTTAAGAGCGAGGCCTGAATTGTTCCCAGTACGAGAGTGGGGTGAATGTAAACGGTTTTGTTTTGCGGTACATTTAAGCGACACAGGCAGGAAAAGCTTTTTGTTTATATATAAATGGAGATGATTTTTTTTTTTTGCTTTAATAAGTCAGGAAGAAGTGATGTTGCTGTGCTGGATCTGCACCTGTAGGTGGAGCTACAGTACCCCCTGGAGATGGTGCACCTGCTGGGGTACAGTCTGGGGGCCCATGTGGCCGGCATCGCTGGAGATCTCTCCAAAAACAAGGTCTACAGGATCACAGGTCAGCAGCCAATCACTGCGCTAGAATTACACAACCACCAATCACTGCACCACAGCTGCAGGCCAGTGGCCAATCACTGTGCATGATTTACACAACCAACAATCACTGCACCACTGGCACAGGCCAGCAGCCAATCACTGTGCTAGAATTACACAACCACCAATCACTGCTGCACAGGCACAGGCCAGCGGCCAATCGTGGTACTGCAGTCTGTACAGTGGTCAGTATACAAGATTAGATCATTTAAAGTTAGAAAAAATGAGATAAGATCAGACTACCCTTTACAGTACATTTTGGAAATGTGTTTTCGGCTTCACCAAGAGGACACACATTCAATACATATATAACAGCTAATGCAACTTTTGCACATGCAAGAAGCTCTTTTAAGCCTTGCTAACCTTCTAGCTACCTAGCTGGCAAACTAAATTAAAACATTAGTATCTTTGGTTACCCTAGCTAAACATTTAATGAACCCATAAAGGAAATACATCCATTCCAGAATGCAACCGCGGCATGATATCAATTGCACAGATTTAACAGAAAATGCAGCTGTTCAGCACGCAACAGACATGAGCCCGAGCTTTCCCTGGCCACTGGCTTAATCAGCTACAGCTACAGTCAGCACCTAACGGCAGCAGGGCTGAACACAGTACAGCGACGCGAGAGCAGGCTTTACACTGCATAGTTTGCACTGACCATACGCTAACGGTTATCGATATAACACGTTTATAAGTGGAAGTTACTAACATGTGCTCGACTGCCTACCTGCCTAACCGGCCAGCGTCTGTTTTCTGTCTTCAAGTTTTTAGAAGTGAATCCTTACAATAATCCTTACAATAATTATGACAACTGTTTTACGAATATATCAGATCGCCAGGGGGGAAATAAAACCAAAAGACATACAAAAATACACCCCTGTATTCAGTCTGGCCGGGTGAATTCAGACAGCCTTACTGAATAAAACTGCGATTAACCCATCAGATTTGAACAGTGTGGCGTGGGCAGGTACAGGTAGCTTTGCGAGGCGGCTTGTAGAAACAGGCTTTACTGGAGTACGGGTGCCTGTGCGCGCGTGCAGAACGGGAGCGCTGGACCTGGACTGTTCTCCCATCGCTTTGAAATTAGTCCGTGCGTAACGTTGTATTGACATAACACGTAAGTATATGTTTCACCTGTCCCCAATTTTGGGGGGAATGTGAAAGTATTAACACATGCTGGTTGCTCTGCTTAAGTGCTTCTGATTTAGCATGTGACCCAGCCTAATTGTAGATGCTGTTTCCATGCCTTTAGACACCGTTTCCATGGTTGCGATGCTGTTTCCATGGTTGCGATGCTGTTTCCATGGTTGCGATGCTGTATCCATGGTTGCGATGCCCTCTTCTCTGTGCCCTGTTGCCAGGTCTGGACCCTGCTGGCCCGGGGTTCGAGCATGCTGACGCGCAGAGCTCCCTCTCCCCGGATGATGCCGAATTTGTGGACGTCCTGCACACGAACACGAGGGGGTCCCCCGGGCGCAGCATCGGGATCCAGCGGCCCGTGGGGCACGTGGACATCTACCCCAACGGCGGGACGTCCCAGCCTGGCTGCGATCTACAAAGCGCCATGCTGAAGATCGCCATGTCCGGCATCCAGAGTGAGCCTCCGCCACCTTCATCCCAGCCCCCTCCTCCTCCTCCTGCAGCGCCACCACTTCCTCATGCGCCTGGTTTTATTGTCTTTAGCTAAACGGACTGAACGGTGTTATGAAGCAGCGCTCAGGGCTGCAGTGTGAGGAGTGCTCAGGGCTGCAGTGTGAGGAGTGCTCAGGGCTGCAGTGTGAGGAGTGCTCAGGGCTGCAGTGTGAGGAGTGCTCAGAGCTGCAGTGTGAGGAGTGCTTGGGGCTGCAGTGTGAGGAGTGCTCAGGGCTGCAGTGTGAGGAGTGCTCAGGGCTGCAGTGTGAGGAGTGCTCAGGGGTGCAGTGTGAGGAGTGCTCAGGGCTGCAGTGTGAGGAGTGCTCAGGGCTGCAGTGTGAGGAGTGCTCAGGGGTGCAGTGTGAGGAGTGCTCAGGGCTGCAGTGTGAGGAATGCTCAGGGCTGCAGTGTGAGGAGTGCTCAGAGCTGCAGTGTGAGGAGTGCTCAGGGGTGCAGTGTGAGGAGTGCTCAGGGCTGCAGTGTGAGGCAGAACAGTGTGCAGGTCAAGCAGGGCTCATTTCTCTGTCAGTTGTGAAGTGCACAGTTTAAATCATGGCTTCCCTCTCTTTGTCTCTCTTACTTCCCTTCTCCCTCTCCCCCTCTCGCCCTCCCTCCCTCTCCGTCCCTCCCTCGCTTCCTCTCTTTCTCTCCATCCATCTCTCTCCCCCTCTTTCCCTCTTTCTGCCTCCATTCCCTCTCCCTCCCTCCCTCTCTCCCCCTCTCCCTCCCTCTCTCCCTCCCTCTCTGCCCTCCCTCCCTTCCCTCCCTCCCTCCCTCCCTTCCCTCCCTCCCTCCCTCCCTCTCTGCCCTCCCTCCCCCTCTCTCTGCAGATGTGAATCAGTTAATGAAGTGTTCCCATGAGCGCTCAGTGCTCCTGTTTTTCGACTCGCTGCTGAACTCTGAGCAGCAGAGCACGGCGTTCCTCTGCAGCTCCAGGGAGACCTTCAGCCGCGGCCTGTGTCTCAGCTGCCGTGGCAACCGCTGCGCCAAGCTGGGCTACGGCGCCCGGCCGGTCCGCGCCCGCCGGAGCCTCACCATGTACCTGCACACCCGCGGGGTCATGCCCTACAAAGGTGAGCCACGGGCGGGGTCATGCCCTACAAAGGTGAGCCGTGGGCGGGGCTGGGCGGGGTCATGCCCTACAAAGGTGAGCCGTGGGCGGGGTCACGCCCTACAAAGGTGAGCCGCGGGCGGAGTCATGCCCTACAAAGGTGAGCCCGGCTGTCAGTCAGAACGTCACCGTGGCAACACTGAGCTTCACAGACACATAGAACCCTGCGCTTCTGATAATCTGCGAAAGAAAAGATTGCAAACACATAAAATGACAAGGGGACAAAAAAATGGCTGTATTGCCATTGCTAGAGTTTTTCTTTTAGTGTTTTGACTAGTGGCCCAGTGGTCTGATTTTCATGTTTATTTCTCTCTCTCTCTCTCTCCCCCCCTCTTTCTCTGCCTCTGTCAGTTTTTCACTTCCAGGTGAAAGTACATTTCTTCAGCCATTTCTTTGAGAGGTACCAAACACACCTATTCAATACTCGTGTGCTTATTCAAATGATGGTTTGTGTGTACTGTATTGACGCAAAAACAATTTTTTAAAAGAGTTTGAAGAGTTTTGCAAGAATTGTTTGCTTTTGCAAGAGATGTATAATGTTTTGCTGGTTTGGTGTAAGGTTTTGTGGTTAGTGCGCAGAGTTTTGCAAAAATAGCCTATAGTTTCAAAGATAGTGCCTAAGCAATCAGAAAAAACTGTAAAAGCTTGAGGACCATTCTGTCATTGAACAATGAGCTGGTGATTCTTTATTAGAAATGTTAAATATGCACTGATAGTGCAAAGTCACTTCAGTGACAAGCAGGTGCTGTAGATGTGGTGCAAGAATTGGTACCAGCGTTCTCCTGCTGCATGCCAGCCAGCATGAGAATGGTTCCGGATGGAAAATCTAAATTATTATGCTACACCAAACAACTTAATATATTAGGCTATTATTATAATTGTTACAATAATGAAGTTTAACACAATAATCGCAAAAGCGTGCCAGAATTAAATGAATGGATGGATTTTGGGTTATAAAAAAATCAAGTGTCCGTGTGCAGTAACAGTCGTTGGCAATAATCAGTTGTGGTGTTCTCATACAGCCACTAGAGGGCGCTGCAGGGTAATTCAGTTTAGCGTCGCGGTTGCATTGCTGGGAGATCGTGTCACATAAAGTGAACTGCAGCACAGTTCGTACATGTTTCTGGCATGGCGTCGACTCAGATTAAATCAATTTTATGTGTTTATCCCTTTAATGCAGAGAACTGTCAGAAAGAGGCTCAACGGAGAGGCAGAAACCGAGCAGAAGAGCAAAAACCAGGCCTGAACCCCCAAAAGCAAGCACATGAGTGGGGACAAAAACCCTCAAACGATGGCGAGAAAAAACTCCCTGATGGGAAGAAATCTCGGGACTCGGGAGGAACCCTGCTGAAAAATCCAGCTTAAACCGGCCTAAACTGGTTAAGCTGGTCTAAGCTGTGTTTTAGACACTTTTAGCTGGTCATCCAGCTGTTCACCCGCTGACCTGCCTATATGGTCAGCAGGTCCACCAGTTTGACCACCAGCTTGCTGTACCAGCTTAACCAGCTTTGACAAGCTAGAGACCAGCTTCGTCAAGCTAGAGACCAGCTTTGACCAGCCACAGACCAGCTATGAACAGCTAGATGTGTCGAAAACACTTAAACCTTAAATCTTAAACCACCTTAAACCAGCTTAGAGTTTTGCTGTAATTTTCAGCTGGGAACCCAGCTATAGGGAGGAGCCCATCGTTCACTGGCCGAAGTATCGCTGGTCTGACCAATAATATCATTAGTGGATAGCAAGTTACAACTTTCCTGGTGTTGACTGGTATTTATTTTATATACCGGTGTGTTTATTTAGGTTCTCTGTGACAGTAAGCTGCTTAAGTTCTTGGCTCTGCCAGCTCGTGAGGTAACATTAAGTTGGGTTAGGTCAGCTAGCTAACTCGCGGCTTTGGTTCAAAGCCAAAGCTAAACTTCCAAAACTGTTACCTTGAGGGTCACGTTGTTGGATGAAAATGGCAAACGAATGATATTAGCTAATTTCACGTTAATATTTATTATCAGATAGTTGTGTTGGGCACAGAAACAAGAAGAAACCACTCAGCAGACAGTGCAGAACTTGTGTCTCATACTGTATTTCATCTACACTACTGCAGATGAATGTCATTGCTTCAACTGTGCATATTTTAGCCCCATTCTGATCTGCTAATATTGAGCCCAAACATAATCCCATACAGAATATGAAATAAGTACTGCTGGGTCACAGGAGTTCAGCATCACAAAACAATAAATGACAACAGCAAAACATCTGATGTTTTCATAATTCAGGTTTAATTCACACTGAATATTGTCTGAAAATACAAAAGAAATGTAGCAACAGGTTCAAACAAAACAATCACGATAAAACAAAATAAGGAAACTGAACCCATCATTGTTTACCATAATGAAAGTAAATAAGTACACTGCAGTGATCATTCTGCATTCTCCCTATCAGCTGCATTTCCCCACAGAAATTTCACATTTGAAAATTAATGAAAGCAACTGTAAGAACTAGTAAAATACACAATTAACTTGAGGAGTTTGCCACTGGCTTCTTTTATACAAAGATGCAGATACAGGAGACATAATTATTATTTCAAAAGCATTTTACCTGGCCATCTTCTGCCAGTATCACACTCTTAATGTCATATTCATGTTTTATTCATCAAAAGGTCACATAAGCCGCGTTTCCACCAAAATTACCCGGAACTTTCAGTCCCAGGAACGACTTTACCAGGAACTAAAAGGTTCCTTCAGCCAATGGTTGTCTGCGTTTCCACCGGGGTCTAAAGTACCGCGAAGATTAGGCAAATTAGCCCACTGACGTTGTCGTCGGTCCATCTGTCATATGATTTCTTCTGTAACCCCATACTACCACCGAAGTAGCCTACATTATTTTCTAATAACCGGGACAGCCCGGAGGGGTTTATTCCACTTATATACAACGGGTTACCAACAATGACTATATATGGTTACTTTTGTATTTATTGATTTTCATATATCCTGTCAAACACATTCATTAACAGCAGAAAACATGCACACGTTGTAAACAATTTGCTGTTTTATTACTTTCTCGTCGTCAATTCCATATAGGCTAATCGCAAAATGACAAGAATAGAACGAAAACTCGGACTTGCGTGAAAATGTAAATTAGTAGTGGTACAGCCACCGTTTGCTTTCCTTCGAAGTTACTGCTAGCCGAGCAGCGAAGTGTGCCCTCCAGATGCGAACCATGCACCATAAATGAGTCCATAGTCTTCCTGGTCTTTTCGTGGAATTGAAAAATGGCAGTAAAATTGAGTAAAATTACGGCAGTCTGAAAAAGCTAAAGGGAAGATTACTAGAATTAACCTGTTATTTTACCCGGATAAAAAGTGCGGAAGGTGATTTCCAGTTTGCTTGTACTGTATCACCAATGTTAATTATGCAGAGCTACCGCATACCTCACATAACTGTATCAAACGTTTTGAGTCAATTACAACGGGCTAACAAAGAAAATCCGGAAGAAAATATTCAGCAACCGAATTAATCCGTTTGAATGTTTTGGTAGCCTACGTAATATGCTGCCCCAGCACGAATGCTTAGCATTTTATAAAACGAATACTAAAGCAAGAAAAGAACAGAAGAGCACACGTTATAATTCCAAGACGTTGACAGGCTATAACCAAAAGTAGGCTACTGCGCCGCATAACATACAAGTTTGATTTGAAGTTATTATGAAAATAAATTGGTTTGCCGCTGCATATTTTCAAACATGGCGGGTAATGGCGGAAAATAAATACAACACAAATGCTACGAGTACTCGACCAATCAGAAATGTTCAGCGCTGCAAGCTCCACCCAAAAGGTTCCTGTACTTTCGGAAAGTACTACCCCCCGAGCAGGAACGTTTTGGGGGGTAAAACAAAGCCCCCAGAACTAAATTTAGACCCTAGTTCCTGCGGTGGAAACGCACTGAGTTCCTCAAAAGGTTCCTAGTTCCGGGGTATAGTTCCTGCGGTGGAAACGCGGCTATACATTCATTGTACATTTACAATATAATTTTATTATAATGCAAAAAAATCATATTCGTATAGCTAAAAGTGCTTTGCTGGTACCTGCTAAAAGGTTATATTAAGGCTTTAAGCTGCACTGAGGTTAATATTGGGTACAGCAGAAATTGTAGTGGTTAGGCATCGGCCAATGGTGGCTGGGTGTACATACAAGTGTGCTGAAATATGTGTGTGTGTCTGTGTGTGTGTGTGTGTGTGGGGGGGGGATGTGTGTGTGTGAGTGTGTGCGGGGATGTGTGTGTGTCTGTGTGTCTGTGTGTGGGGATGTGTGTGTGTGTGTATGGGGATGTGTGTGTGTGTGTGTGTCTGTGGGGATGTGTGTGTGTGTGGGTTGCGTGTGGGTATGAGAGAGAACGTGTGTGGAAGTTAGAGAATGTGTGTGTGTGTGTGTGTGTGTGTGTATCTGTGAGTGTGTATGAGTGCATGAGACTGTGAAGGTGTGTGTATAAGAATGTTCATGAGTGGGATTGAGTGCTTGGGTGCAAGTGTGTGGGAGTGTGTGCGCATTTTATGAGTGTGTGTGTGTTTATATATGTAGGTGATGAAAAGTGTGTGCGTGGGTTTGAGATTGTGTGTGCATGTTTGTAAGAGAGTGTGTGCGAGACAGTGTGTGTGAGAGTGATTGCGCGTGTGTGTGTGTGCATGAGAGAGTGTGCGTGCATTTTGTGTGAGAATGTATGTGTGTGTGTGAGAGAGTGCGTGCGTGTGCGTGCAAGAGAGAGTATGTGTGTATGAGATTGTGTGTGTGTGTGTGTGCGTGAGAGAGTGTGTGTGTGTATAAGAGAGACTGTGCATGTGTGCTTGTTTGAGTGTTTGTTTGCCTGCATGTGCGCGTGTGTGAGTTGGTGTAAGAGTGAGAGTGTATGGGTATTAGTATGTATGTGCGTGAATGGGAGGGTGTGTGTGTGTGCATGTGTGGGTGAACATGAGAGTGTGTGTGCATGTTTGTGGGTATGTGTGTGTGCATACATGTGGGAGTGTGTGTCCGTATGTGTGAGTGTCTTTGTGTGTATGCGTATGAGAGTCCGTGTGCGTGTTTGTGAGTGTTTGGGTGCGTGCTCATGAGTGTGTGTGTGTGTGTGTATATATGTGTGTGTCTGTGTCTCTACTCCAGTTGGCAGAGGGACACTGATGAGGAGTCATACACTGCAAATCCAGCACAGAGGGGTGTGTGTTCAGGGAAATGTGTGTGGGTTCTGTGCAGGACGGTCAGTGTGTTAGTGTCAGAGACGCTGTAGAAGGACAGAGTGCCGGCCGGAGGGTCCACACACACTCCTACCCTGTACACACACACTCCTCTACCATCATCATCATCACCCACTCCTGCTCTGCGGTAGGGGGAGGGGGCAGGTATGTCTGTCTTGTTGTCATTGTGGTAGAAAATGTATCTGAGTCCATTAAAGCGTTTACGGAACAGGAGACAACAGGCATTTTTACATGTAAACGTAGAGTCAGCATAAAATCCTTTCCTGCTGATTCCTTTATCTGTCACTGCTATATCAACCTCTCCCCTCTCAGACACACTGAACTCAGCCTCCCAGTAACAGCGCTCACACACACTCTCTCTGCACAAAACCTGGGGCCGTAACTCAAATCTCTCTGGATGATCAGGATATGGCTCCTCTCTCCCCGGTGTGTGTGTCACCCTCCTGTTCCCCTCAGACAGAGACAGCTCTCTGTACGCTGTGTTTGGATCCAGTGTGAGCTGACAGCCGTCTGCACATCAGAGACATTAATGAGATTAATGATCATTATTAATATTCACCTCATTATGTTTGTGAGAGACAAAGAGCTGGGACAGTACCTGTGTGTGTGTGTGTGTGTGTGTCTGTGTACATGTGTTTCTGTTTGTGTGTAAAGTCTCTCACACACACAGAGCAGTGTGTTTATCTATGGAAAGTGTTCTGTGTCGATACACACTCACATTTCCTGGGTCCTGATTTGGTCCTGTTCTCTCCTCCATGGTCCACACTGTAAGAACAGCAGAACAGAATTCTGAATTTTAACCATCCTTTATTTCCACTCTTAACACACCAATGACATCACATAAATAAAACAAAGACACAATAAAACACAAAACCAATATCATATGAAAAACACAAATCTGTCACAAAGAAAACCTATTCCATTCCCTCACCCTATTCCATGTGCAAATATAGCTCCCCTCCCTCCACTGAACATAAAACACCCTTATAACACACACACACTGTGAAACACACTCAAGCTCTCCATTGCTTTGTAATACCGAAACTCCATCATCACTGTATCCCTGATCAGACCCCCAACTACAACAACCACATCTTGCCTGTCCCCTCCACCAATCAGATTTGTCCCACTTGATGAAACTGCCATTTTCACCCCAAAATGAAATTAATGAGCTGGCACTGATATGTCTTTGTATGGGAAAGGATAAAAATCTCACTTTAAATGTTTCCCCCAGAAACCAAAATAAACCTCCCAAAAAAGAAGAGAGGCTGAAATCTGGCACACCCCGAAAAAGAATAATAAACAGTTTCTCTCTCCATGCAGAATGGACAATGGCGGGATCCTGCCGGGTTCATCACAGAAATAAAACTATTTACTGCAGTGATCCTGTGCAGCACCCTCCACTGTAGATCCCCAACCTTCTAGACTAACGGCAGTTTGTACAGTGTCATCCAGCGTGTGTGTGTGTGTGTGTGTGTGTGTGTGAGTGAGTGTGAGTGAGTGTGCGTGTGTATGTGAGTGTGTGAGAGTGTGTGTGTGTGTGAGGTGCAGTGTGGAAACTCTCTGTACTTACAGCAGTGTGAGTGTGTCCAGTTTAGCAGCAGACAGCGCTCTCACTCCTGAGTCTCCTGGGTGATTGTATCTCAGGTCCAGCTCTCTCAGGTGTGTGTGTGTAAGAGTGTGTGTGTGTGTGTGTCTGTGTGTGAGGTGCAGTGTGGAAACTCTCAGTACTTACAGCAGTGTGAGTGTGTCCAGTTTAGCAGCAGACAGCGCTCTCACTCCTGAGTCTCCGGGGTGATTGTATCTCAGGTCCAGCTCTCTCATGTGTGAGGGGTTTGAACGCAGAGCCGAAGCCAGAGAATCACAGCCTCTCTGTGTGACTCTACAGCCTGACAGCCTGCAGAGAGAAGGACACACACACCTTACACACATTAATATAAACTAACAGGGCTGTGTGTGTCAAACACATAGCAGTGTGTTACACACCTTAAACACATTAATATAAACTAACAGGGCTGTGTGTGTCAAACACATAGCAGTGTGTTACACACCTTACACACATTAATATGAACTAACAGGGCTGTGTGTGTCAAACACATAGCAGTGTGTTACACACCTTACACACATTAATATGAACTAACAGGGCTGTGTGTGTCAAACACATAGCAGTGTGTTACACACCTTACACACATTAATATAAACTAACAGGGCTGTGTGTGTCAAACACATAGCAGTGAGTTACACACCTTACACACATTAATATAAACTAACAGGACTGCGTGTGACAAACACATAGCAGTGTGTTACACACCAAACACAGGTAAAGATAACCCAAAAGGACAATGTATTTAATTCCCTTTTTTGGGGGGGGATGTATAAATTTAAACTATTTGATTTGATGCTTCTCAAAAAGATGTTTTGACTAATTCATGTCAGATCAACAGGCTTTAAAGTTTGAAATTATGAAGCAACGTCTGCGTCATTGGATTTCATGGGTCACAATGAGGTAATTCTGAGCGTGTTGCTTATCTTAAAGTTGATATAGTAAATAAGATATTGTTACACGGTATACCGAAACTTCGGTACTTTTTCGAAAAACGGTTCGGTATTAGAATTTTCCGACTTTAGGTTAAATGTAAAAGCCAGGGAAATGTGTCTCCCGCATTACTGATTGAGAGAGTAGCATGTTCTTGCAGTAGTGGAGGCTGCAGTTTCAGGACCGCACTTCTAGGACGCTACTAGTTTTTCGTGACCTCAATAATAATAGTATTTTCCAAGAAATTATGAGAAATCGTTGACAACGTTTCATTAGGTGCAGCGTCTTTTACTGCTACAGCGTAGCCTATGTGTAGGTGAATGCGATGATGAGAACAATTTTGGTTACGTTGACCAATAAAACGCTATTCCAAAAGCAAAAATAGATGTTATACATCGTTAGAAAGCTTATACTTTCACCTACTGAATAAATGTATTGTAAATCAAGCAAGACTGTACTAAAAAGGGCGACAACGCCGTAAACGACACGTGTGGTATTACGCACACCTATTTTGTAAGGTACCCACGCATCACACATGCACGTATACTTCCCAAACGGATTGTCCAAAACAATATATGACCACGCAGTCTCAAAAGCAACATCTCTACGCGTAAATCCAATGGTAAGGTTGTATATTTATTTAACATTTAGTCGCAGATATTGACTGCAGAATGACATGGTATCATTTTGTAAAATGTTTTAAAATGGTTTATTTCGTTATTCAGTGAGCAGCGTTTTGACTGCTGTATTGGCATATCTTAGGGCTGTTGTCGGGTTTATCTTGTTGCTATGACAGAATACGATTTTTGAGTGGTGAAAGAATATTTTTATGAATGCCCAGATAGACAATATTGTCCATTATGTCATGGGTGGGGGTCTACAATGAGTGCCCCACACGACCGCATTTTTGGTAACAGATGCAGCAGTGAAGTCCCGTCTCTTCACCTGCACAAAACGCACCGAGGCACGAAAGCTAGCACCGCTCCTTTTCCTCTTAAGAAAATTGTGATTTTCAATGTCCTGACAGGCTGGAGTTTGTGTAACCTGCAAGAACACAGTAATTTACCATGATGATACACGGTGAAATGCAATATAAAACTACTGAAAAAAGACCAACTCACTAGCTATATCACGACCGCTCAGACTCACTACCACTACTGCACATTGGGCTAAGGCAGAGGCAGTGAGCCACTCCCTTCTGTTACATAATATGACGCGATGTTGGGGGGAAAAAATGAGTTTTTAGGAGCTTTGCTCAAAACGGCCACTAGTTCCTCTGAATTTGTGCCCTTATGTCTTGTAAAAATAATTAAATCCTGCATTAACTTTTCAAATGGTCATCTTCAGACAAGGTTAAGTATTCATTTCGTAAAAAATTTAACCTGCTAGATGCTCTTTAAGGTGATTTCAGTATCGTTAGGTACCGAGTATCGAATCAGTATCCTTTAAGTTTCGAGTATTGTTTCAGTATCCAGTATCGTGATACTAAACCTGGTATCGGCATCAAAGTCAAAATTTTGGTACCGTGACAACACTAAAATAAGGTTGTAGTAACATAACTAAATGTATATGTATGAAGTCGTTTTTTTAACATTTAGACAGTTTATCATCTGTATTTAACAGGACATACATTTTAATAGGTAACGATGTTGCTGGGAAAGTGGAGACGTATACAGACGTATACAGTGACGTCCACAACACTCCCATTAATCAGGTATGCTCTCATAAGTACCTTTCTGTCCATATTTACAACATGTTTACCTGGCAAGCCCATGTTGACAGCCTATGCTCCGGGCTACAGCAGAGGTTGTACTTTTTGAGAAGGCTCAGAGTGTGGGGTTGTCCAGAAACTTATGTATCTGTTCTACCAGGCAGTCTTGGAGAGTCTAATCAGGTATGGGATACAGGCATGGCATGGTAACCTCTCAGTACAGTTAAAATCTAGGCTTGCCCACCTTGTTCAGACCGCCATGAAGCTCACAGGGAGAACACCAGTCCCTTCAATCTATATACGAGCAGTCTGTGCTCAGAGGAGCACAGAGAACACTGGCTGATCCATCCCATGTCCTCCACTCTGAGTACAACCTTTTACCCTCTGGCAGACGATATAGAGTACCCAAGTGGAGACTCAATCATTTTAAAAACTCATTTGTGCCTTCTTCCATTAACATATTAAACAGTAAGGACATAGTATGAGCCACAGAGGCCATAGTCCCCAAAGGGACTTTGTTAGTATGGACGGGTTGTGCAATATGTTGTTTTAAAGTTTTTTATTATTTTTATTTTTTTTACATTTATTCATTTATTTATTAACGGCACTTGAATGTATGTACATATGAATAATATAAAATGTAGAATGACATTTGTTAAATGCAGCGATACTGAGCCCAAGAAAAATTTCCCTAAAGGGGCAATAAAGTATATCGTATCGTATCGTATCGTAATGACGTGGCTCTCTAGCCCGTGGAAAAGCAAACCGGTTCGTTGAAGGTTCGCAAGTTGAACCAACTGCGAACCGGCACTAGCACCAGCCCAGAACCAGAACTAGCACCAGGCCAGAACCGGCACTAGCACCAGCCCAGAACCAGAACTAGCACCAGCCCAGAACCGGCACTAGCACCAGCCCAGAACCAGAACTAGCACCAGCCCAGAACCGGCACTAGCACCAGCCCAGAACCAGAACTAGCACCAGCCCAGAACCAGAACTAGCACCAGCCCAGAACCGGCACTAGCACCAGCCCAGAACCGGCACTAGAACCAGCCCAGAACCAGAACTAGCACCAGCCCAGAACCAGAACTAGCACCAGCCCAGAACCAGAACTAGCACCAGCCCAGAACCAGCACTAGCACCAGCCCAGAACCAGAACTAGGTTCGCGTTGGTGGAAAAGGGGTATGACTGAGTGGCCAAGGTCACTCACTGTTTGCACGCTGGTATTTTTTGCACACTTTATTTTTGGTACTTATTCGCTGTACTTATATGCTGTACTTTGCACGAGTACATACTGTTAATCCTACTGGTTTAACTGCTTAACTCATACCATTTTTAACTTCTGTAACTTTTATATCCCTTACCCATTATTTATTTAACTGTACATCTGTCAATATTTACTTATTTATGTTGAGACTGTTCATACTGTACATAACACCTGGTGTAGTTAGACGTCAGTTTTTGTTTTTCCTAGGGCTCTGTTTATGTTTATGGCTTGGTTCTACAGTGCCTTTTTATTTTTGCCTTGTTATTTTTATTTTATTTATTTTGTATCTTTACCTCCAAGGGTGATTTTGTTTTTGAATTTTACTTACTTTCTCAAGGCTCCAGAGTGCGACCATTTTGGTAATGGTAAATGTAAAAAGTTAGTCTGGAGCCCTGTTACTTTTTTATTTCTTACTTCCTTGTGCATTGTTGCACTATGCTTTGTAACGTGAGCTATTGGACACCTGAATTTCCCTCGGGATTAATAAAGTACCTATCTATCTATCGATCTATCTATCTTGTACTCACCCCAGTCTCTGCAGTTTACAGTGTGGGTCCTCCAGTCCAGCAGAGAGCGCTCTCACTCCTGAATCCTGCAGCTCGTTGTCTCTGAGCTCCAGATCTCTCAGCTCTGAGTGAGGAGAACGCAGGACTGAGGCCAGAACATCACAGCAGCCCTCTGTGAGATTACACCAACCCAGCCTGTGGAGAGACCACACACACACACAAATACACACAGCCACACACAGCCACACACACACACAACTGAAATTCACTGTTGATTGTGACACTGTACACATTGGCAGTCACTATGTTATTTCTCAGTTGCTTATGCATTCCTGAGATGTACACAAAAACTGAGAGGGGATTGTGTAAATCAGGCTCATAAGGTATTCCAACTATTCCACAAAAGTCTAAGGCCATTGCTGGGCTCCATTAACCAACAAAAATAACTAAAAATCGAGGTTGGGTGCCTACTGCTAGGATTTCATTGCCAGACCCTTTCCATATGACGATTTTCAAACATTAATTTAATCTGCAAACACAAGAGACAGAATTTTTGTGGGCACTTTACCTCACCTGACATGTACTTCGTGCCACAATCACCTATACATTTTAAACACATTCAATATCCATCACTATGAATTGATTAATAAAACTGTCAACGTAAAACCCATTAGCTAAATACAATACTGTTATCTAACTATTTTCTTCAGAATCTTGAAACTATTCTGTTATCAAATAATCAGGGCTCGACGGAAACGATTGCCCGGTTGCCCTCGGCAACCAGATTGAGTCAATTGGCAGCCATTTCGTGGCCTCTGGTTCCCCCTTTTGGCAACCACCTGTTCAGTTCTTTTATTGTTTAATATATAACAATGAATAAAAACCTACAAAACTGGAAAATCTCATTTCAAAAGAAGTCAACATTTATTTGGTTGCCTCCGTAAAGTTTCTACTGCGCTAACATTACGTTCGTGCGCAACACGACATTTCAGCCATTGTGCGGCCACCTTCCACACACGCGCGCGGCCACCTTCCACACACACACGCGGCCACCTTCCACACACACACGCGGCCACTTCCCACACACGCGCACGGCCACCTTCCACACACGCGCGCGGCCACCTTCCACACACGCGCGCGGCCACCTTCCACACACGCGCGCGGCCACCTTCCACACACGCGCGCGGCCAGCCTGTTGCAATGGCGAAACAAATGAAATTGTTTGCCTGTGGAGTAAATAAGTCAAACGATGACCCGTCAACATCACAAAATAATCCACAGGATGACCGCAGGCCTGCCGATACTGACACAGCCGAACCCGAACGGCTGTTAAAAAATCCTTCATACGTTATGAAATTTTCTCTTTGCATTCCATGGACACCGCCATTCGGAAGATGAACGCCGCAAATCGGGCAATCCTGATCAAACTTTCCAACACAGTTTACTACGTTCTCAAAAGCAAAGACCCCTTTAGCTCTTTACCTCGTCTGCTGGATCTCCAAATCAAGATCGGCTCTGATCTGATGCGACTGACAAGCTACAAATCTGATCAGGCATGCAGAAGGTATTTATTAGAATTGAATCTACTAAATGTATAACCTTGCAAATAAATGTGCAATCTTAATGCTGTAACGTTAGTGTATTGTTAAAAGTTTTTTTTCATTAATGAGTCTACCTGCTGTGTGTGTGTGAGAGTGAGTGCGTGAGTGAGATTTGGAATCGATATGTTTTGTAGCAATAGCCTATGAAAAGATAAGGTGCACTGATACAGGAACTGCGTTGTATTGTAGCTAAAAGAGATATGCACACCTAGTTTACTTTTAAACAGTAATTTATTGTGTAGGATTAATCTTTACATTGTTTCATATGTGATTTCTGCAGGCTTACTCCATACATTGTGGAACACATCCGGCAATCAATCATCACCTGCCTAGAAAATACAACAGCAATGTCAGTTTTATTTGATGGGGCAACGGATAAGTGTCCAGGAGGTAGAGGTGGTTTATGTAAGATATGTTAGTGATGGGGAACCCAAGACAGTGTACTTCAGCCTCCAACCTGTCAAACACACATGCCCAAGGAATTTATGAAGCCATAGAACAGGCCTTCGTGGACCACAAAATTGATAACTGGAAAGAGAAGCTTGTGGGAATGGCCTGTGATGGAGCAGCAGTAAACCTAGGATGGAAAAACAGTGTGGCCACCCGAATTAAGGAAAACGCAGAATATGTGTGAGTGTACACTGTGTGGCACATCGCCTGGAGGTCAATCAGACTATCAAAGACAACCGTCTTCTGGATGATCTGAAAGACATCCTGAAGAAGATCCACAAACATTACCAGTACTCGCTGAAAGCTCGGAGGGAGGGGACAGAGATGCCACTTCACTGGAGACAAAAGTCTTAAAACCAAACAGGGTGGATGGAACACGCTGGACTCCTCAAATGCAACATGCTTTGGAAGTCCTTGCCACATCATATGAGGTACTTCTGGCTCATTCTGAGCATGTGGCAGAAGCCAGTCCTGGCCAGGCAACAGCTGAAGTTCGTGGAAGAACAGCATTCCTGAGAGACTACAGAATTGTACATTTTCTCCATTTCCTCAGAGACCTGCTGCATGTCATCTCAAATCTCAGTCTTGCTCTTCAGAGGGAATGCCTGACTGTGAATGGCATGCTGGATGCATTGGAAACAGCAAATCTGGAGCTCACTGCACTGAAACAGTCACCAGGCAGCAAGTTGGCAGGATTCACTGCTGCTCTCCAGCGAGAGCCAACTGGTCTTAAAGCCACTTACAGAGGTGTTGAACTGACTCATGTGAAGAGTGACAACAACACATACACTGTGTGCTACACACCTTACACACATTAATATAAACTAACAGGGCTGTGTGTGGCAAACACATAGCAGTGTGCTACACACCTTACACACATTAACATAAACTAACAGGGCTGTGTGTGGCAAACACATAGCAGTGTGTTACACACCTTACACACATTAATATAAACTAAGAAGGCTGTGTGTGTCAAACACATAGCTGTGTGTTACACACCTTACACACATTAGTATAAATTAACAGGGCTGTGTGTCAAACACCTAGCAGTGTATTACACACCTTACACACATTAATATAAACTAACAGGGCTGTGTGTGTTAGACACATAGCAGTGTGTTACACACCTTACACACATTAATATAAACTAACGGGACTGTGTGTGTCAAACACATAGCAGTGTGTTACACACCTTACACACTTTAATATAAACTAACAGGGCGGTGTGTCAAACACATAGCAGTGTGTTACACACCTTACACACATTAATATAAACAGGCCTGTTTGTGTCAAACACATAGCAGTGTGTTACACACCGTACAGCACATTAATATAAACTAACAAGGCTGTGTGTGTCAAACACATAGCAGTGAGATACACACCTTACACACATTAATATAAACTAACAGGGCTGTGTGTCAAACACATCGCAGAAAGTTACACACCTTACACACATTAATATAAACTAACAGGGCTGTGTGTGTTAGACACATAGCAGTGTGTTACACACCTTACACACATTAATATAAACTAACGGGACTGTGTGTGTCAAACACATAGCAGTGTGTTACACACCTTACACACTTTAATATAAACTAACAGGGCGGTGTGTCAAACACATAGCAGTGTGTTACACACCTTACACACTTTAATATAAACTAACAGGGCGGTGTGTCAAACACATAGCAGTGTGTTACACACCTTACACACATTAATATAAACAGGCCTGTTTGTGTCAAACACATAGCAGTGTGTTACACACCGTACAGCACATTAATATAAACTAACAAGGCTGTGTGTGTCAAACACATAGCAGTGAGATACACACCTTACACACATTAATATAAACTAACAGGGCTGTGTGTCAAACACATCGCAGAAAGTTACACACCTTACACACATTAATATAAACTAACAGGGCTGAGTGTATTGAACAAATAGCAGTGTGTTACACACCTTACACACATTAATATAAACTAACAGGGCTGTGTGTGTCAAACACATAGCAGTGTGTTACACACCTTACACAGGTAAAGATAACCCAAAAGGACAATGTATTTAATTCACTTCATTTTGAGGAATGTATAAATTTAAACTATTTGATTTGATGCTTCTCAAAAAGATGTTTTGTCTAATTCATGTCAGATCAGCAGGCTTTAAAGTTTGAAATTATGGAGCAACGTCTGCGCCATTGGATTTCATGGGTCACGATGAGGTCATTCCGAGCGTGCTGCTCGTCTTAAAGCTGATATAGTAAATAAGATAGTGTTACACGGTATACCGAAACTTCGGTACTTTTTCGGTACTTAAAAGAAAAAAACGGTTCGGTAATAGAATTTTCCGACTTTTAGGTCAAATGTAAAAGCCAGGGAAATTTGTCTCCCGCATTACTGATTGAGAGAGTAGCATGTTCCTGCAGTAGCGGAGGCTGCAGTTTCAGGACCGCATTTCTAGGACGCTACTAGTTTTTCGTGACCTCAATAATAATAGTATTTTCCAAGAAATTATGAGAAATCATTGACAACGTTTCTTTAAGTGCAGCGTCTTTTACTGCTACAGAGTAGCCTATGCGTAGGTGAATGCGATGATGTGAAAAACTTTGGTTACGCTGACCTATAAAACGCTATTCCAAAAGCAAAAATAGACATGTTATACATCGTTAGAAAGATAATACTCTCACCTACTGAATACATGAATTGTCATTCAAGCCAGACCGTACTAAAAAGGGCGACGACGCCGTAAAAACAGGTGTGGTATTACGCACAGCTAATTTGAAAGGTACCCACGCATCACACATGCGCGTATATTTCACAAACGGATTGTCCAAGACAATATATGACCACTCAGTCTCAAAAGCGACATCTCTACGCGTAAAACCAATGGTAAGGTTGTATATTTATTCAACATTTAGTCACAAATATTGACTGCAGAATGACATGGTATCATTTTGTAAAATGTTTTAAAATTGTTCATTATTCAGTGAGCAGCGTTTTCACTGCTGTATTGGTATATTAGGGCTGTTGTCGGGTTTATCTTGTTGCTATGACAGAATACGATTTTTGAGTGGTGAAAGAATATTTTTTATGAATGCCCAGATAGACAATATTGTCCATTATGTCATGGGTGGGGGTCTAAAATGAGCGCCCCACACAACCGCATTTTTTGTAACAGATGCAGCAGCAAAGTCCCGTCTCTTCACCTGCACAAAACGCACCCAGGCACGAAAGCTAGCACCGTTCCTTTTCCTGTTAGGAAAATTGTGTACTCAATGTCCTGACAGGCTGGAGTTTGTGCAACCTGCAAGAACACAGTAATTTACCATGATGATACACGGTGAAATGCAATATAAAACTACTGAAAAAAGACCAACACACTAGCTATATCACGACCGCTCAGACTCACTACCACTACTGCACATTGGGCTAAGGCAGAGGCAGTGAGCCACGCCCTTCTGTTACGTAATATGACGCGATGTTGGGGGAAAAATTGAGTTTTTAGGAGCTTTGCTCAAAACGGCCACTAGCTCCTCTGAATTTGTGCCCTTATGTCTTGTAAAAATAATTAAATCCTGCATTAACTTTTCAAATGGTCATTTTCAGGAAAGGTTAAGTATACATTTCGTTAAAAAAATTAACCTGCAAGATGCTCTTTAAGGTGATTTCAGTATTGTTAGGTACCGAGTATCGAATCAGTATCATTTAAGTTTCAGGTATCATTTCAGTGTCCAGTATTGTGATACTAAACCTGGTATCGGTATTGAAGTCAAAATTTTGGTACTGTGACAACACTAAAATAAGGTTGTAGTAACATAACTAAATGTATATGTATGAAGTTGTTTTTTTACATTTAGACAGTTTATCATCTGTATTTTTGCAGGACATACATTTTAATAGGTAACGATGTTGCTGGGAAAGCGGAGACGTATACAGACGTATACAGTGACGTCCACAACACTCCCATTAATCAGGTATGCTCTCATAAGTACCTTGGTGTCCATATTTACAACATGTTTACCTGGCAAGCCCATGTTGACAGCCCATGCTCCAGGCTACAGCAGAGGTTGTACTTTTTGAGAAGGCTCAGAGTGTGGGGTTGACCAGAAACATATGTATCTGTTCTACCAGACAGTCTTGGAGAGTCTAATCAGGTATGGAATACAGGCATGGTATGGTAACCTCTCAGTACAGTTAAAATCTAGGCTTGCCCATCTTGTTCAGACCGCCATGAAGGTCACAGGGAGAACACCAGTCCCTTCAATCTGTATACGAGCAGTCTGTGCTCAAAGGAGCACAGAGAACACTGGCTGATCCACTGGTTCCACTCTGAGTACAAGCTTTTACCCTCTGGCAGACGATACAGACTACCCAAGTGGAGACTCAATTTTAAAAACTCATTTGTGCCTTCTTCCATTAACATCTTAAACAGTAAGGACATAGTATGAGCCATAGAGGCCATAGTCCCCAAAGGGACTTTGTTAGTATGGACAGGTTGTGCAATATGTTGTTTTAAAGTTTTTTATTATTTTTATTTTATTTTTTACATTTATTCATTTATTTATTAACGGCACTTGAATGTATGTACACATGAATAATGTAAAGTGTAGAATGACATTTGTTAAATGCAGCGATACTGAGCCCAAGAAAAATTTCCCTAAGGGGACAATAAAGTATATCGTATCGTATCGTAATGACGTGGTTCTCTAGCCCGTGGAAAAGCAAAGCGTTTCTTAGAAGGTTCGCAAGTTGAACCAACTGCGAACCGGCACTAGCACCAGCCCAGAACCAGAACTAGCACGAGCCCAGAACCAGAACTAGCACCAGCCCAGAACCAGAACTAGCACCAGCCCAGAACCGGCACTAGCACCAGCCCAGAACCGGCACTAGCACCAGCCCAGAACCAGAACTAGCACCAGCCCAGAACCAGAACTAGCACCAGCCCAGAACCAGAACTAGGTTCACGTTGGTGGAAAAGGGGTATGACTGAGTGGCCAAGGTCACTCACTGTTTGCATGCTGATATTTCTTGCACACTTTATTTTTGGTACTTATTCGCTGTACTTATATGCTGTACTTTGCATGTGTACATACTGTTTATCCTACTGGTTTAACTGCTTAACTCATACCATTTTTAACTTCTGTAACTTTTATATCCCTTACCCATTATTAATTTAGCTGTACATCTGTCAATATTTACTTATTTATGTCAAGACTGTTCATACTGTACATAACACCAGTTTTTGTTTTTCCTAGGGCTCTGTTTATGTTTATGGCTTGGTTCTACAGTGCCTTTTTATTTTTGCCTTTTTATTTTTATTTTATTTATTTTGTATCTTTACCTCCAAGAATGATTTTGTTTTTGAATTTTACTTACTTACTCAAGGCTCCAGAGTGCGACCATTTTGGTAATGGTAAATGTAAAATGTTAGTCTGGAGCCCTGTTACTCTTTTATTTCTTACTTCCTTGTGCATTGCTGCACTATGCTTTGTAGCGTGAGCTCTTGGACACCTGAGTTTCCCTCGGGATTAATAAAGTACCTATCTATCTATCGATCTATATATCTTGTACTCACCCCAGTCTCTGCAGTTTACAGTGTGGGTCCTCCAGTCCAGCAGAGAGCGCTCTCACTCCTGAATCCTGCAGCTCGTTGTCTCTGAGCTCCAGATCTCTCAGCTCTGAGTGAGGAGAATGCAGGACTGAGGCCAGAACATCACAGCAGCCCTCTGTGAGATTACACCAACCCAGCCTGTGGAGAGACCACACACACACACAAATACACGGACGCACAACACACAGGCACACACACAGCCGTACACACACACAGCTGAAATTCACTGCTGATTGTGACACTGTGCACAGTGGCAGTCACTATGTAATTTCTCAATTGCTTATGCATTCCTGAGATGTACACAAAAACAGAGAGGGGATTGTGTAAATCAGGCTCATAAAGTATTCCAACTATTCCACAAAAGTCTAAGGCCATTGCTGGGCTCCATTAACCAACAAAAATAACTAAAAATCAAGGTTGGGTGCCTACTGCTAGGATTTCATTGCCAGACCCTTTCCATATGACGATTTTCAAACATTAATTTAATCTGCAAACACAAGAGACAGAATTTTTGTGGGCACTTTACCTCACCTGACATGTTCTTCGTGCCACAATCACCTATACATTTTAAACACATTCAATATCCATCACTATGAATTGATTAATAAAACTGTCAACGTAAAACCCATTAGCTAAATACAATACTGTTATCTAACTATTTTCTTCAGAATCTTAAAACTATTCTGTTATCAAATAATCAGGGCTCGACGGAAACGATTGCCCGGTTGCCCTCGGCAACCAGATTGAGTCAATTGGCAGCCATTTCGTGGCCTCTGGTTCCCCCTTTTGGCAACCACCTGTTCAGTTCTTTTATTGTTTAATATATAACAATGAATAAAAACCTACAAAACTGGAAAATCTCATTTCAAAAGAAGTCAACATTTATTTGGTTGCCTCCGTAAAGTTTCTACTGCGCTAACATTACGTTCGTGCGCAACACGACATTTCAGCCATTGTGCGGCCACCTTCCACACACGCGCGCGGCCACCTTCCACACACGCGCGCGCGGCCACCTTCCACACACACACGCGGCCACCTTCCACACACACACGCGGCCACTTCCCACACACGCGCGCGGCCACCTTCCACACACGCGCGCGGCCACCTTCCACACACGCGCGCGGCCACCTTCCACACACGCGCGCGGCCACTTTCCACACACGCGCACGGCCACCTTCTACACACGCGTGCGGGCACTTTCCACACACACGCGCGTGCGGCCCCTTTCCACACACGCGCGCGGCCCCTTTCCACACACGCGCGCGGCCACCTTCCACACACGCGCGCGGCCACCTTCCACACACGCGCGCGGCCACCTTCCCCACACACGCGCGCGCGAGCGGCCACCTTCCACACACACGCGCGGCCACCTTCCACACACGCGCGCGGCCACCTTCCACACACGCGCGCGGCCACCTTCCACACACGCGCGCGGCCACCTTCCACACACGCGCGCGGCCACCTTCCACACACGCGCGCGCGGCCACCTTCCACACACGCGCACGGCCACCTTCCACACACGCGCACGGCCAGCCTGTTGCAATGGCGAAACAAATGAAATTGTTTTCCTGTGGAGTAAATAAGTCAAACGATAACCCGTCAACATCACAAAATAATCCACAGGATGACCGCAGGCCTGCTGATACTGACACAGCCGAACCCGAACGGCTGTTAAAAAATCCTTCATACATGTTATGAAATTTTCTCTTTGCATTCCATGGACACCGCCATTCGGAAGATGAACGCCGCAAATCGGGCAATCCTGATCAAACTTTCCAACACAGTTTACTACGTTCTCAAAAGCAAAGACCCCTTTAGCTCTTTACCTCGTCTGCTGGATCTCCAAATCAAGATCGGCTCTGATCTGACGCGACTGACAAGCTACAAATCTGATCAGGCTTGCAGAAGGTATTTATTAGAATTTAATCTACTAAATGTATAACCTTGCAAATAAATGTGCAATCTTAATGCTGTAACGTTAGTGTATTGTTAAAAGTTTTTTTTCATTAATGAGTCTACCTGCTGTGTGTGTGTGAGAGTGAGTGCGTGAGTGAGATTTGGAATCGATATGTTTTGTAGCAATAGCCTATGAAAAGATAAGGTGCACTGATACAGGAACTGCGTTGTATTGTAGCTAAAAGAGATATGCACACCTAGTTCACTTTTAAACAGTAATTTATTGTGTAGGATTAATCTTTACATTGTTTCATATGTGATTTCTGCAGGCTTACTCCATACATTGTGGAACACATCCGGCAATCAATCATCACCTGCCTAGAAAATCCAACAGCAATGTCAGTTTTATTTGATGGGGCAACGGATAAGTGTCCAGGAGGTAGAGGTGGTTTATGTAAGATATGTTAGTGATGGGGAACCCAAGACAGTGTACTTCAGCCTCCAACCTGTCAAACACGCGCATGCCCAAGGAATTTATGAAGCCATAGAACAGGCCTTCGTGGACCACAAAATTGATAACTGGAAAGAGAAGCTTGTGGGAATGGCCTGTGATGGAGCAGCAGTAAACCTAGGATGGAAAAACAGTGTGGCCACCCGAATTAAGGAAAACGCAGAATGTGTGTGAGTGTACACTGTGTGGCACATCGCCTGGAGGTCAATCAGACTATCAAAGACAACCGTCTTCTGGATGATCTGAAAGATATCCTGAAGAAGATCCACAAACATTACCAGTACTCGCTGAAAGCTCGGAGGGAGGGGACAGAGATGCCACTTCACTGGAGACAAAAGTCTTAAAACCAAACAGGGTGGATGGCACACGCTGGACTCCTCATATGCAACGTGCTTTGGAAGTCCTTGCCACATCATATGAGGTACTTCTGGCTCATTCTGAGCATGTGGCAGAAGCCAGTCCTGGCCAGGCAACAGCTGAAGTTCGTGGAAGAACAGCATTCCTGAGAGACTACAGAATTGTACATTTTCTCCATTTCCTCAGAGACCTGCTGCATGTCATCTCAAATCTCAGTCTTGCTGTTCAGAGGGAATACCTGACTGTGAATGGCATGCTGGATGCATTGGAAACAGCAAATCTGGAGCTCACTGCACTGAAACAGTCACCAGGCAGCAAGTTGGCAGGATTCACTGCTGCTCTCCAGCGAGAGCCAACTGGTCTTAAAGCCACTTACAGCGGTGTTGAACTGACTCATGTGAAGAGTGACGACAACACACACACTGTGTGCTACACACCTTACACACATTAATATAAACTAACAGGGCAGTGTGTCAAACACATAGCAGTGTGTTACACACCATGCACACGTTAATATAAACTAACAGGGCTGTGTGTGTCAAACACATAGCAGTGTGTTACACACCTTACACACATTAATATAAACTAACAGGGCTGTGTGTGTCAAACACATAGCAGTGTGTTACACACCTTACACACATTAACATAAACTAACAGGCCTGTTTGTATCAAACACATAGCTGTGTGTTACACACCATACACACGTTAATATAAACTAACAGGGCTGTGTGTGTCAAACACATAGCAGTGTGTTACACACCTTACACACATTAATATAAACTAACAGGCCTGTTTATGTCAAACACATAGCAGTGTGTTACACACCTTACACACATTAATATAAACTAACAGGACTGTGTGTGTTGATAGGTTCCCTGTTTTAGTTACAGGTTTCATGTAACTATGTAGTACCATATATATATTAGACTGTATGTAGTGTATTGGGTTTCCTTTTTCTACCATACTGTGTCTGTAGTTTGCATGCCTCTATGTCTAGCACCTCTGTAGTGTGTCTCCGTATAACACCTCTAGTGTCTGCGGCAAGGAGGTCACATTCCTATGCTAAATGGCTGCGAGGGTCCACAGGAAGGGACAAGACCATTTGTCTCCGGTCCGCCACTTAACTCAACCTTTTGATGTGTATGAAGGAAAACTGTATATCTAGACACCACACAGTGTGATGGGCAGAGATTCTCTCAGCGCAGCGCCCGAGTGTGCTGGGTCTGTCTCTCCCTTGCGCATTGAATTAAACCACAAATCCTCTGAGGAAACTTTGTCAGCGTGTTCTTCATCGTCCTGCATTTGACTCCACGAATAAGGGAAAAATATCCTAACAGTTTTGGCAACCACGAAGGGACAGGAAATATCTTCCACTTGAAACAACGAGAATCAACAAGAAGGTGAGTATCTTTTCTTAAACACAACTTACCACCTTCATTAGGCGTTGATTTTCCTTGGTGCAATTTGGAAGTGACTCCTGTTCTGTATTTTAAGAAATAGTTACGTGGACAGGACTTTGATGTAACAACTGATAATGAGTTTGTCTTTTAATGTTGACGTCATTTTAATGTGGTAGTGCTAGCAGTATTAACAGAGTACGTGGGAGCGTCAATCTGTTCAGTAACGTCTGCGTGCTGAAGTAGAGCACGGCAGCGTTCCGGACCACGTCGGGTCCTCGACGCTGAGAAACGCGTCGGTTTAGTAACGTGTGTCGGTATTTGACAGAAGGACACGTTCCGAGCCACGTCGGGCTCACGGGCGAAGTAGCGTCCACTTTCCTTAAACAGTAACGTGTGTGTCGGGAGTGGACACAAACACGTTTTGGGTCAGAACTCATCAGACGAGGGAGCGTCTGTGTAATAATTTGTTGGACAGGTTTTGGTGTTGCTGGTTTTTGGGGCATGCTGGTTGCTGTTAGTAGCCTAAGTGTTTCGAAGCAACACGGTGAATTGTAAAAACTGGGCTGTGTGCCAGAATGTGTGAAAGTTGTTTTCCAATGCGAGTGATTGCGTGAAAGTGCACTCAATGTTGTTTTGTTTGGAGGTCCATCAGTGTTGTAATGTCTACAGAATAACGTATTGTTGTGTTAGGCCTACGTGATATGTTTGTTATATGTGTACACAATATAGTATATATCACCCATATAATATAAGAGAATCGTAAAAGCGCATATTTTCCTTTCGTGTAGTTAACGGCTCATAATAGCTAATCTGCGTAATTCTGAAGGGCTACCAACTACGGGAATGATGACGGAGAAAGAGGCTTTATGCAGGGATCTAATGCCAGCGGCATTAAAAGCTATGGTTAAAAGATATGGGAAAGCAATGAGAACTAACCCCCCATTCCCTAGCAAAAATGATTCCGGGGTAATTTCAGAGAAGGCATTGAACGTATGGTGGTCCCAACAGAAAAATAATAAAGAGAAAGGTAAATATGCAGCAATGTGCGTAGTGATGGCATATAAGAGCGCAGCACACAAACTCAAACAATATGAGGGAGAGCTGGAGCGCTGCCGTAGTGAAATAGACGAGCTGCAAAGGTGTCGTAGCGAACTAGACAGCAAAAACAAACTGTTAGCTAAGGTACAGGAGGATTTGTACAAGGCTCCCTCATATTCACAAGTCATGGATGATATATCTGCAGAGCCTAGTGCCCCAATGGCCCCCATAGCAGTAGACTCGATCCCGAATCCGGATCGGAGTGAGGGACAGCCAAGTATTATAACACAAATCAAACATACACCACTAAGTCCCTCTGATTTGCGTAGCATGGTTCGGGAATTACCCGATCTCAAAAGAGATGACCCGAACATGGCGTTTTGGGAGAAAATAGCACAGTACATGATGGTGGGGGGATTACATGCTTTCGACGTTTATGTGTTAACAAAGGCAAAATGTCCAAGTGCAGTATGGAGCGAGTTAGGGGAATTTAATAACTCTGCATGGGCATCTGTCCGCTTCACATCCACGCTTGAGATGGAGGAAGCAGTGGAAAAGTTCAGGAAGACAGTTTATCAAGCTCTAGGTACAGGTTCCAATCTGTATTCATTATATCTTACCCGCCACCAACGCGAAGATGAACCTTTTGATAGGTATATTGACGAGAAATACAGTTTGTACTCCACATATGGTAATGCAGGTGACAATCCAAGTAAAGATAACCCCGATTTCCTGATGAATGTACTCGAGGGAAGTGTAGCTTTATACCGAGACACAGCGGGTAAGGCTGGTTTTCGACCGAAGGATTGTAGCGACTTAATTTCGTGGGCTGCATGTTTAAATAAGTATCATAGTGGTGTAAACAAGGGGGGCGCAAGATCAGGTCTGAGGTCACATTCTCACAATAAAGCACCCCTCCACATGGCTCCGGTACAGGAGATAGCTCCTTGCAGCAACTGTGGGAGATCAGGGCATAGCCAGGCGGACTGTCGCAGAGGGAGAAAGACCCAATGTAAGATCTGTCACAGATATGGACACGTTGCCCAGGCATGCAGATCTGAAAAAAAACCGGTGCAGAAGATGTCACAAACTCGGACATTGGGCACGTGAGTGCGAATTCAGAAATGAAGGTCAGTCAGAACGAGCTAGCCAGCTCCAAGACATGTCAAAAGACGAACTCGTTAGATTAATTAAATCGCTGGAAACCTCAGAATAGGATACGTCGGCCCCCATTGCATCAGGTGCTGAGGTTTCGCACAAACGACCATACTTACAAGCGAGGGTGGGGGGCATATCGTGTAATATCCTCGTAGACACAGGGGCTTCAGTATCTGTTACTAACGTCCCGGGGTTGCCTTTGACTAAGAGATCCATTGAAGTAACTGGTCTGGGAGGATCCCGGATTAAGGCATATTTAACTAAACCCATATTATTTGAAACTGAACACAAATTTTGGATAAGCTGGATTTACTATTGCAACAACCAGACAGAGGGAACTATTATGGGCATGGATATGTTAAATGATTTACAATGTCAATTGAATTTAGGAGATTCCCCAGCATTACAAATACCTTCCGATAAATATACTACAACAATTCCGCTTGTTTACGCACGATGTAGGGAAGACTTTGCAAGCTGTGCAGCGATACAAGTTACGGACAAACTTCCAGGGCCTCCTGAGGTGTGGGCGGTAGACAAACTTGATTGCGGGCGCATTAAAATGCCCCCTGTTAGAATCACAGGTAAACCACCCCCACCCACACGGCCGTACCCGATAAAAGCAGAGGCTATAGGCGCAGTTAAAAAAACGATTGAGGAACTGATGAAAAGGGGAGTGGTGGTAGAGACTCAGTCAAAATGTAATTCACCAATCTTTCCTGTAAAGAAGCCAGATGGCTCATGGCGTCTTACTGTTGATTATCGGAACATCAATTTGCATGCAGACAAGTTAACACCTATAGTGGCAGATCCTAACACCATCCTTTCCACTGTTCCAAGTGATCACACGGTATTCTCCGCTTTAGATGTAAGCAATGGTTTTTGGTCTATCCCTGTGGCCGAGGATAGCCAATTTTGGTTTGCTTTTACTGTTGAAAATAAACAATATAGCCCTACATTCACTAGACTCAGCCAAGGCTTTCACAACTCTCTGACCCTGTTCCACCGTGCGTTAGCTGATGTAATTAATAGCCTCCCTGAAATTAAATCATGTGTGCGCCAATATGTCGATGATTTATTAATTTCGTCTAAAGATATGGACACGCATTGCAGAGACCTAGATGTTATTTTAAAACATTTGGCAAAACACGGTGTGAAGTGTAACCCACGCAAAGCACAGATCGCACAAACAGAGGTCGTTTATCTAGGGTATATGGTTTCACAGGGTTGTAAGAGAATGATCACAAACCGAATTGAAGCCATAACAGAGTGTCGGCGACCCACTACAGTACGAGCGCTAGGCAAAATACTTGGTCTTTTTAATTATTGTGGGACCCATATACCAAACTACTCAACAATTGTTCAACCGATAAACGACCTATTAAAGGGAGCGGGGGGTCCACATGACGGGATAGAATGGTCGTCTGAGTGTGAGACGGCTTTTTCCATTTTAAAACAAAAACTTTGCACCTCCCCCGGGTTAGGGCTCCCCAACCCACTTGTGCCTTTCACACTATATACTCATGTAAATACAGGACACATGGCGGCGGTACTTACACAAAAGCATGGGGACAGACAAAGGCCGGTTGCATATTTCTCCTCTAAATTAGATGCGGTCGTAAAAGCGATGCCGGACTGTTTACAAGCTGTTGAAGCTGCCTCCATTGCCTTAAATCAAGCGTTGCCGTTAATTAGTACACAGGAAATTGATGTTGTAGTCCCTCATTCTGTTCTGTCTATTTTGTCAGGAAAAAGGTCGACAGCAGTACACGTGGCTCGATGGACTCGATGGGAAACAAGTCTTCTGATGCCATCAGTACATTTAAAACGTATAACTACTTTGAACCCAGCTACCCTATTCCCAAATCCTGATGAGGGACAACCTCATCACTGTTGTGTTGAAGGCAAAGGTATTTTTGATAACCAAAGGGTGAAGTAAATCGCCATTCAGGCCGCATTTGACCTATATGTTGATGGTTCATCTTTTTATATAGATGGAAAAAAACACACGGGATGGGCTGTGTGTACACAAAACGGACAGTTAGTGAAACATGGTAGATTGGTGAATCAGTCAGCACAAGTTGCGGAATTATGGGCTTTGGCAGAAGCGTGTACAGTAATGGGAGGGAACAATGTAAACATATACACTGACTCACGTTATGCGTTTGGAGTAGTACATGATTACCTGAACTTGTGGGCTAACAGGGGATTTCTTACCAGTGCAGGATCACCAATACAAAATCGGGGAATGGTAGAAAAATTGCATAAAGCCATTGAACTACCAAAGAATGTGGCAGTAATTAAAATTAAAGCTCACATAAAAGGTACAGACCCACACTCAAATGGGAATAGGTGGGCAGATGAATGGGCCAGAAAGGCAGCCACTGATGGAGAAGTAATAGCTCCCATTGCAGCTTTGCAAACTGCCCAGTTATCCCCAGAAAGAAAATGTTTTACAGCTAGAACAGCTGCAACATGCAGCCCCAAGGGCAGAAAAATGGCTGTGGATGGAAAACGGGGGAAAGCTGGGGGAAGACAACATATGGAGGGGTCCAAACAATACGGTGATCTTACCAGCTGTTTTGATGAGTACTATGGTTAGCTTATATCACTCCTTAGGACATGATGGAGCACGGCGCATGCAACATCGGATGAAGCAAACATGGTGGCATCCGAAATTAAACACTAACATCAATGACTATGTCCGCAGGTGTATCACATGCGCTCGATGCAACCCCGGACCAACCATCAGAGTAAGAATGAGACAACAGCCCAGACCAGAACAACCGTTTGCCCAATTGCAAATTGATTTTATCGGTCCTCTACCAGGATGTAGGGGAAAGAAATATGTGCTGGTGCTCATTGATCATTTTACTAAATGGATAGAAGCATTTATAACAGCGCACAACACAACAACTGACGTAGCAAAAGTGCTATTAACCGAAATAATTCCAAGATGGGGTTTGCCATGTGCTATTGACAGTGATCAAGTTAATCACTTTACAGGAAAAATCATTAAAACAGTATGCCGAGCACTGGGGATTAAACAAAAGTTTCACTGCCCTTTTCATCCCCAAAGCTCCGGTCTGGTGGAACGCGCGAACTGCAGCTTAAAAAACAAACTAACCAAACAGTTGTTTGCAGGCACTGGAGAAGACTGGGTTTCACACTTACCGGCTGTCCTTCTTTCCCTAAGAGCAGGCCCCACTAATCCTGAATCACTCTCTCCTTTTGAAATGCTAACAGGTAGACCCATGAGGACTCCCGGGGATTTGTGTATTGCAGGAGGAGAACTGCATGTGATGGGAGATAGGTTGCTGGAATATTGTAAGCTTTTGTCTCAGTGTGTACCACAGGACCCACGGACAAAACCGGATCCAGTGACAGACCTGGAGGAGAGCCCCGCAGTCCAACCCGGAGACCAAGTCCTGGTGAAGTCCTTCCAGAAAAAGACATTCGGCCCTCACTGGACTGGACCACATACTGTGTTACTCACCACCCCATCAGCTGCCCGCTTGACCGGAATACCGACGTGGATTCACCTGACTCGTCTGAGAAAGCACACGAGTCCAACACAGCATGAAGCGCAGCTCAATCCTTCTTCTCCGCAAAGTACTGGGAAGCCTGTTTGTGTTAACACACCTTAAGGCAGAAGACATGCGGATCCGCAGTTCTCAAATGTGCACCAACGCGAGTGGATGCAGCTGGACTTGGGACCATACCTTTAATCAAACTGGATGGGGATCTTTCCAATGCAATGAGGACATATGGAGAGTTGTGAACTGTCAATTGTGGGGTTTGAAAAACCCAGGAAAACTTGTGGACAATCCATGTTGTTATGTAGTGACTAATAATGGTTCTGGGATACTGGTGTGGAAAGATGCACGAGTATGGGCCCGCACAGATCTAGGATGGGAAGAAACTATAACATACCATGAAATATACAATGTTAATTGGGAAAAAACGGCCGTAAAAATGGAAAAAGATGGATGCCCATCAGTTGAAGCTATTTTAAAATTTGGTAGCTAAAATAGCAAAAAGGGCAATGTTACATGTTCCCCTCCAGAAATGCCAGGTCGGTGCCCAGAAGTCCACACAAGTCCTAAATTTGGACTGGCGCCAGAAGGGGAGCCTCTACCCACCTTGGTTGGGGTATCAGTTCAACACTCACACATGGTGATAAGGGTGGATCAAATAATGTGGCCAGAAAAGTGTTCCGGTTTTCCTGAATTAGAAAAATCTATCCATACCCTTGTAAAGACCATGCTAAAAAGGCTGCCTTTGTGTCATAAGCCAGGCTCTGTTAGACAGCGGAGGGATGTGTTGACAGATGCTGCAGCCTGGGTGGGAGTAACTGGGTCTATGACAAATGCTATTACTATGTCTATAGATTCTAACAACCGGGATTGGGCAGAAAATCTGCTGGCATCAGGTACCATGTCAGTAGCAAAGGGAGGCTCACTCACCAATCAGGCCACTCGTCATCTAGCCTCTAAATCACCTGGTAACCAGTCACAGAATGTATAAACAAGCAATGGTAGACCAGATCTCCCACGCTCGGCTGGAGGAAATGTGTTACATGTCAGGTATGGAATTTAGCATTGAAGTAACAGCCCTGATAGAAGACCTACTTGCTTCACGAGTTCCGGGGTGGGTAAGAGAAACTGTGATCACACATCAAGGTTCTGAGCCTTGGGTAATTGCAGGAGAAGGCTCCCTATCAGTTATAGGCATCTGTCAAGATGGCTCAACCATCCGTGGCGGGCTGTCAATTCCAGTGGGACATCGTCCCGTTCTTAGAGCTCAACCCATACACCCATTGCCTTTCCCGTGCCAGGGCCATCTGTGTCAAATACAGAACGTGCGATACATTGTCACCGATGGTATCATACAAAGAACATTTTCCAAGGATCAGTGTTCTATTCTCGGGGGGTGGGTGCTTTGCACCACAAGCTTTCAGTCAGGACAGGCCTTAGGAACAACCACAAGTCCTGACATTAGCGTTAAGGTGTTAGCTGAGATGAAAGGTGCAATAGCCGTTAGGATAAATTCCACCGCTTGGTGTGGTTTCGGCCCCCTGTCTTCTGCTGGCAAACTGTGTGAGACACCTAACACTTCCTTTTGTATCAACCCTACAAGCACCTCACTTGCCATTGGGTCTATAGTAGTAGCCCCCGACATCGCTACCAACACTTCAATGCCGATTTCTAATGATTGGGAACTAGATCCTGACCACTCATTAGAAATAGCTCTAGACGCCATAGGGGAAAGAATAGCAGCAATGGTCAGGGAATCAGGTGCCTAAATTGAGCAAGCAGATATCTGTACCAGAGCAGCTACTATGAAATCTCTCCAAGCAGATGAACAATATCACCAGGCTGCTAAAAAGGCTACTGCTGTGCAGTATTGGTTAAAAGGTACCAGTGTTTCAGGGGCTGGGATTCCCTGGGGTATTGTCTGGGTAATTTTCTCCCAATGTGTGTGGGTATTCAACATTTTTACCCTTTTCCTGGTAATTGCCATGTATCGCAAATTAAAGACAGTTCTACAGAATGTATGGCATGCAGACATGTTAGAGAACATGAATTATTCTGTAATTGTGAGAAATTGATTTTCTCACCAGAACTGTACACAGGCCAACCCGAGGAGGATGGGTCCCCCCTGCTGAGCCTTGGTTCCTCCCAAGGTTTCTCCCCTTTTCTCTAGGGGAGTTTTTCCTTGCCACTGTTGCCATGTGCTTGCTCACTGGGAGTATAGGCCTGAATAGGTTATGGGGAATATGGCATTTAGCACCATATTCCCAAATACAAAATGGGGGACTGATAGGTTCCCTGTTTTAGTTACAGGTTTCATGTAACTATGTAGTACCATATATATATTAGACTGTATGTAGTGTATTGTGTTTCCTTTTTCTACCATACTGTGTCTGTAGTTTGCATGCCTTTATGTCTAGCACCTCTGTAGTGTGTCTCCGTATAAGGGACAAGACCATTTGTCTCCGGTCCGCCACTTAACTCAACCTTTTGATGTGTATGACTACAAACTGTATATCTAGACACCACACAGTGTGATGGGCAGAGATTCTCTCAGCGCAGCGCCCGAGTGTGCTGGGTCTGTCTCTCCCTTGCGCACTGAATTAAACAACAAATCCTCTGAGGAAACTTTGTCAGCGTGTTCTTCATCGTCCTGCATTTGACTCCACAAATAATGGCAAAATATCCTAACAGTGTCAAACACATAGCAGTGTGTTACACACCTTACACACATTAATATAAACTAACAGGGCTGTGTGTGTCAAACACATAGCAGTGTGTTACACACCTTACACACATTAATAAAAACTAACAGGGCTGTGTGTGTCAAACACATAGCAGTGTGTTACACACCATACACACATTAATATAAACTAACAGGGCTGTGTGTGTCAAACACATAGCAGTGTGCAACACACCTTAATCACATTAATATAAACTAACAGGGCTGTGCGTGTCAAACACATAGCAGTGTGTTACACACCTGACACACATTAATATAAACTAACAGGGCTGTGTGTGTCAAACACATAGCAGTGTGTTACACACCTTACACACATTAATATAAACTAACAGGGCTGTGTGTGTCAAACACATAGCAGTGTGTTACACACCTTACACACATTAATATAAATTAACAGGGCTGTACGGATACAGGTAATTTAGTTGGTTGAACAGATAGAAATACAGATACAGGTAATTTAGTTGGTTGAACAGACAGAGATACAGATACAGGTAATTTAGTTGGTTGAACAGATAGAGATAGAGATACAGATACAGGTAAATTAGTTGGTTGAACAGATAGAGATACAGATACAGGTAATTTAGTTGGTTGAACAGATAAAGATACAGGTAATTTAGTTGGTTGAACAGATAGAGATACAGATACAGGTAACTTAGTTGGTTGAACAGATAGAGATACAGATACAGGTAATTTAGTTGGTTGAACAGATAGAGATAGAGATACAGATACAGGTAAATTAGTTGGTTGAACAGATAGAGATACAGATACAGGTAATTTAGTTGGTTGAACAGATAGAGATACAGATAAAGGTAATTTAGTTGGTTGAACAGATAGAGATACAGATATAGGTAATTTAGTTGGTTGAACAGATAGAGATACAGATACAGGTAATTTAGCTGGTTGAACAGATAGAGATACAGATACAGGTAATTTAGTTGGTTGAACAGATATAGATACAGATACAGGTAATTTAGTTGGTTGAACAGATAGAGATAGAGATACAGATACAGGTAAATTAGTTGGTTGAACAGATAGAGATACAGATACAGGTAATTTAGTTGGTTGAATAGATAGAGATACAGATACAGGTAATTTAGTTGGTTGAACAGATAGAGATAGAGATACAGATACAGGTAATTTAGGTAGTTGAACAGATAGAGATACAGATACAGACAATGGTGTACTTGCTCATCCCTATTAGTTACCATAGTTTAGTTCATAATTACACAGTTACAAAATACAGTTATTTGATAAAATCTGATAACTATTAAGACTTCTTGTATCATTTGCTTACACTTTTCATTAAACAACATTACACTCAAGTTGACACTTGCTGCTGCTGCTGTAAGTTTAGCTTTGGCTAAAAGGCCCTAGTTAGCTAGCCAACCTGACCAAACTTAGTCTAACTTACCCCATGAACCAGCCTAGCCAGCGGAGCCAGTGAGGAACTAAGCAACTTATTGTCTAAATGTGTACACCGATATATAAAAGAAGACCAGGTCAAAACCTAGTATGTGGCTGGACCGGCCGACCAATAGTGTAACTTCATCACTCAGTCACTCAGTCACAGACATTCGCGTTTGTAGGGCTGGCCCCGCTGTTGCGGTCCAGCTAATAAAATACTAGTCGATGTAAGAATGTTGTATCTAACTTCCTGACCAGTATTGGTCAGACCTGTAATAATGTACCTGCCAACAGCTGAAGTACCACCAGATGTGTGTACGCAACTGAACTGCATTGGGATGGCAGGTATGCCATCCTGCCAAGTTACGCCATGGTGTGGCGGCATGCCCATACCTATCCAGCACCGAGAGTTTGCCACCTTTCAGGGTTTCCTACAGAAATAACCACAATGACTCTCAGCCCTTAAAAACATTAATTTCTGTATTCTGTGTTCTTCACATTTAAAATCAGATGCTTTGAGTCACACCATTTCACAAACCTGCCTATTTCAGAATGCTATGCTACTAGGCTACTGCCCCTGTGCATTAGGCCAAGAGAGCTTGATGACACAGTTCCCAGGTTGGCTGCTGGTGCACTCATCTTATCTGGTGTGAATGAAACAGGGGGGCTAACACAACCTGAGGGGTCCCTGTGCTGACTGATCCAGGCTCAGAGAGCATCACTGACCTTCATATACTGGACAGGATTAGTTACAGAAAATTAAACACAAACATTTCATTCAATACAAAATGTATCTCTCTCAAATCAAATTTAGCATTAGTTTAGCACTATGTATACTATAATATAAAAAGGGGTACAGAGCACTCATTTCATTGTATCATTTTCTAATCATTAATTATACATTGACCAGGAAGAATAATTGAGAGAGAAAGAGCTTTGAACATTTCAATTAGCCGTAAGCACTAATTCTTTTTAGTTAAGGTCACACAGTACACAGCACTACTCACCCCAGTCTCTGTAGTTTACAGTTTGGACTCATCAGTCCAGCACAGAGCAGCTCCACTCCTAAATCTCCCAGGTTATTGCAGCTGAGGTCCAGTCCCTGTAGTTCACAGTTTGGACTCATCAGTCCAGCACAGATCAGCTTCACTTCTGAATCTCCCAGTCTATTGCAGCTGAGGTCCAGATCTCTCAGGGGTGAGTTTGATGACTGGAGAGCTGAGACCACAAATTCACAGCACTCCTCTCCGAGGTCACAGCTGCTCAGTCTGCAAAGAGTTCAGATAGTTTAATAATATTAGTACACGTAAAACATGTAATATCTGAAATGTGGCAATGATAGTGTTGAGTGATGAAGAGTAGAATTGAGGATTTTAAGGTCAGTGATGCTCTGAGGAAGATGTCTGTGCCACACACTCCAACTGCAGCACTTTGGACCTCAGAATTAGACATCCTGCTGGACTAAACTCTGACAGTTCTGCAGATGTAATTCTGAGCCAAATGGCCCGTCTTCTTCAGAATGCACTCAAGGACAGGCACTGGGGGTAGAGGTCACTTTAACGGGGGATCGAACTGGCAACCCTGGCAACTGCCAGACAACCGCTCTTACCTTCCCAAATCTATTTCCCAAACTCCTGTTTTTTTCTTTCTATGTTAACACGCATTTTAATGTCCTGTTAACACGACATTAACGTCTCGTTATTTGCTCAAATGGCCTTCCATACGGGAATCAAAAACACCATCCCTTCGATATCCTCCATTGTTCCTGTGTGTGTCGCGTTGAAGATGGCGTCACGGCAGTTTCATGCGGCGTCGCTATGACGACCAGCTACATTGACGGGGGTACTATCTGCAGTGGAAAACGAAGTGCCTGGTACCAAAGCGAGTAGAGTCGAGTCGAGCCGGTACCGTGCGGTGGAAAAATGGCTTAAGGTGGAGATTCTGGGTCAGGCTACACCAGAATAAAACAGAGGCCAGGGTGGTATTACTAGCCTTGTAACATGGTGCATTTACTGCCTGACTTAGCGCCCCAACATAGAAACACAAACATTTAGGCTAATTCATAACCAAACGTATCTCTCCCAAATCAAACTTAGCATTATTTTAATCATAATATTGAAAAGATGCATTATGCTCTCAAGATACCCCAAACTAAAAATGTAAAAAGGGGTATAGAGCATTATCTCTTGCTGTTTTATAATCATTAATTATGCATTGAAAAAAGGAAAAAGCGGGATTCCCCCATCTTTCAAACACATGGCTGGGATTCAAAGATTTGTTCTCAACTTACAATTAAAAGCAAGGATTATTTTATCTTCATAAACAGTTTGGCAAGTACAGCAATAACTAGAACTTCATCAAACTGAGTCCGTGAAGAAAAGGTGCATTTACTAGTCCAAGTTAAGGGCAAATGTTGATTGTAGTGTGTGACCCCCTGTGATTACTAGTCTTTTGTAAGTTGTGTAGGGTGAGCGTTTCCATAATGAAAATACCTTGACCAGGAAGAATAATTGAGAGAGAAAGAGCTTTGAACATTTCAATGAGCTGTAAGCTCTAATTCTATTTAGTTAAGGGAACAGAGCGAGGGGCCACAGTATCACAGAACGTCTCTATGAGGTCACAGCTGCTCAGTCTGCAAACAGTTAAGATACTATATTAGGTATACATAAAAACTGTAATATTTGTAATTAAACTATGGTAGTGTTCAGTGGTGAAGCGTAAAATTGAGCATTTTAAGGTTGATGATTCTCTGAGGAAGATGTCTGTGCTACAAGCTCAAACTGCAGCATTGGATCTGAGAATTAGACGTCCTGCTGGACTGAACTCTGACAGTTCTACAGATGTCATTCTGAGCCAAATGGTACCTTTTCTTATACTGTAAGAAACAATATATTTTATGTATTATAAAAATAAAGAAGCAAAAGATAACACACACCTTTCAGAATGGACAGTGAGTTAAACTCTGCTTCATTCATTGTGGTGGTAACTGTGACAAACCTCCCACAGCACTGCAAGCTAACACACAACTAAAGACCAATTCACTTTAGAAACAGGAACGCAAGGAAGTGATCTCTTCAGAGATGTCCAGATAGTGCAGACAAATTCTCTCTTCCAAACCAAACTTAGCGTAAGTTACACTCTCCAACTGCAGCACTTGAGAATCAGACGGCAAATTTAATCAAATAAAGTATTCAGTTAGTGAAGAGATTTTGAATTTGATGCTGCTAATGTTCTGGATTCAGAACATTAAATGAGAGCACTAGCTGTCAAAATGTTTAAGAAATCACACTATTTTAAACAGAAATGTCAGAAAATATGCTGTCAGTCATCTACATTATTAATGACATAATACTCACATGGCCTTCCTGCAGATCCTGACTACTGGTAGCAGTCTCTGATGACCTTCTGCTGATGTGCTGCCGCACTTCAAGGAAGGGCGGTAGGTCTTCAAGTCAAACTCATCCAGGATCTCCTCTGACATCAGTAACACAAAGGCCAGAGCTGAACACTGTTCTAGGTCCAGCTGTTTATCTGAAAGATTTCCTGATCTCAGGGAATTCTGGATTTCCTCCACTACAGAGTTGTCATTCAGTTCACTGAGACAGTGGAGCAGATTGATGGTCCTCACTGGTGACTGATATTGCGCTTTCATCCTCTGCTTTATGTTCCATACTGCATCTTCAATGCACTTTGATCTGCTTCTTGTCTGTGTCAGTAGTCCTCCTAAGAGAGTCTGAATGGAGTCCAGAGAGAGGCCAAGAAGGAATCGGAGGAAAAGGTCCAGGTGTCCATTCTTACTCTCTAAGGCCTGATCCATTGCATTCCTGTGTAACTCAGACAGCGGCTCGCTGCATTCCCGATATACAGAGTATCTGTGACGTTTTGACTCTACTGCTCTGAGTACCTTTTTGTTCTCATTTACACATGAAAGAAACGCAAACAAGGCAGCCAGATACTCCTGAATGGTCAGATGCACAAAGCAGTAGACCTTCTCCTGATTCAACCCACACTCCTCTTTAAAGATCTCTGTGCACACCCCAGAGTACACTGAAGCTTCACTGACATCAATGCCACTCTCTCTCAGGTCCTCTTCACAGAATATCAGATTTCCCTTTTCCAGCTGTTGAAATGCCAGCTGCCCCAGTTTCAGGATGATTCTGGTATCTGATGCTGACATCTTCAGGTTTGTCTCATTGGTGCCATGATACTTCTCATTCTTCACATTAGTCTGAATGAGCAGGAAGTGTGTGTACATTTCAGTCAGTGTTTTGGGCAGACCTCCACTCCCTACTTTACCCAACATTGTGTCCAGAACAGTAGCAGAAATCCAGCAGAAGACTGGTATGTGACACATGATGTAGAGACTCCTGGATGACTTTATGTGTGAGATAATTCTGCTGGCCTGGTTCTGGTCTCTGATTCTCTTTCTGAAGTACTCCTCCTTCTGTGGGTCATTGAACCCTCGTAACTCTGTCACCTGGTGGACGCACTCAGAAGGGATCTGATTGGCTGCTGCTGGTCGGGAGGTGATCCAGATGAGAGCAGAGGGAAGCAGAGTCCCCTTAATGAGGTTGGTCAGCAGCACATCCACTGATGATGACTCTGTTATATCACAGCAGATCTTATTGCTTTGGAAATCTAGAGGAAGTCTACACTCATCCAGACCATCAAAGATAAACAAAACTTTGACTTCAACACCTTCAATACTTTTGATCTCTTTCAGTTGTGGAAAGTAGTGCTGCAGAAGTTGCATCAGACTGAATGCTTTATCCTTCTGCAAATTCAGATCTCGGAAAGGAAGAGTGAAGATGAAATCAATGTCCTGATTGGCTTTTCCTTCTGCCCAGTCCAGAATGAACTTCTGCACAGAGACTGTTTTCCCAATGCCAGCGATGCCCTTCGTAAGCACAGTTCTGATGGGTTTCTCTTGTCCAGGAAAAGGCTTAAAGATGTCATTGTAGAGGATTGCAGTCTTCTGTGCGGTTTGACTCTTGGATACTGTCTCAATCTGTCTGACCTCATGTTCATTATTGACCCCCCCACTTCCCCCCTCTGTGATGTAGAGCTCTGTATAGATCTCATTGAGGAGGGTTCGGTGTCTCTGCTTTAATAAACCTTCAGATATGTATTCAGACTTCTTCATCAGATGAGTTTTCAATGCCTTCTGGGCTGTTTTTATGGATTCATCTGAAGAGAGGAAAAATGAGGAATAAGTTATGTTTACAATGAGATAAACATTTTTATTGATTCAATTACATATTTTAAAAAGAAACAATAAACAGAATATTAATGCATTCAGTTTTCACAGTATTTTACACACATCAGTGTTACATCACACTAACACTGTTGCACACCTCTCATTGTGTGTTACACACCTCACACAGTATTACATATCTCTCAATTATAATCCATCACTAACAAAAGAAATCAGAAATAAAGTGCAGATTGTTGCATTTTTACCATAAAGATGAAAGAAAGAAATATTTTTTTTAAAAACTGACAATGGCTCAATTATCCTTTTACATTTCATTTCTCAGGTTTATGTTGTGGACGTGTCCTTGTGGTAAATACTGTCATCTCAGGTCTCATAGTAAATTTTAAAATCTAATATTTTTATCCTGAGTGCTCTTTAGCTCTGGATACACACCCAAGGCAGTCTGTCTGATGGGACAGTGGTTTAGTTACTGGCTTTTGAGCACAAGGTTCCTGCTCTGAATCCCCTTTGGCTATATTTAAATATAAATGCCTCCATGTGCATGTTGTTTATGTTTTCTGTCTGTAAGATTGTCAGTGTAAAACATTATTAGGAGTGTAGATGCTATAAATCAGAACATTGTTCATGGTTAGATCTGCTATCTAAACTCATTTCAGTATTCTAATGGACACACAGTAGCAATGAGAGAGAACTCTTACTGTACTGCTCATCTCTCTCCAGTGAGTCGGCGAGAACCTTCTGCTTCATGTTCCTCAGGATGTGGGTCAGAGACCCCTCACTGCCACAGGTCTCCAGCATCTTCTCAACTATGTACAGGGCCTCAGGATCCTCCTGCTCTCTCTTAGTGCATTCTGGGTAATCCTGACTCAGATGGCTCTGAAACGGTTTCAACTTCTCATCCTTTTTCAGCTTCATCAGAGTGCGGAGGAGAGACTGAAATAAACACATGAAGAGGTGTGCTGTATCAGTGTGAAACTCATGAAGAGGTGTGCTGTATCAGTGTGAAACTCATGAAGAGGTGTGCTGTATCAGTGTGAAACTCATGAAGAGGTGTGCTGTATCACCACACCTGAAATAAAAGCTCAAATAAAGGCGCTCCTTGCCTCGTGTGTCTCTTGTGTTTGACAGTCAGGACAGGGACAGATACTTTCAGACACCAAACATGCAGCAGTGCTAAATGCTCAGATTCTAACGGCAGGCTGTGCTCCTGATTGATGGCTTTGTAGAGACACTATGTGTGATGAATCCTGCAGTTCAGTAGAATAATGCAGTTGCTCTGCGTAATACATTTAGTAAATGCTAACTGTGAGCTTAGTGCTTCCTGTTTAAAAGTCTCTGTTAGGAATCTTCCTCTCCTGCTGTGTGTGGGACCTGCAGATGGAAACTGGACTTCCTGTGAGTGAGGACCAGGTAGCACTCCAGAGCATGATTAGATGTTAAGTTGTGTCTTTTGAGGGGTTAAATGTAGCATGTAGCATTAGCACTAATTCTTCCTTTGCACAGCTACAAGCTTCACTTCCGGTTTTCACACAGGATTCCCTTCTCCCCAAATATTTCCAATTTTAAAATATGGGGAATTGTTTACACCTCTTGGTCCCAAACAAACCACAAAAAATAATTTAAAGCATGTTTGAAATGTGTTGTGTTCATGTGACGCAATATTAGGCACATATCAGGCACTGATTAGGCATTATATTTCACTTAAAATTCACACTTAAAAACAATTATAAAAAACATAACTCACACCTCTTTTGGGGAAGATAATTTCTTTGAACTCTTCTGTTCTAAACGAGTGGACTCCAGTGACTGCTGGACCCTGTGAACAAAACATGGAGACAGAGCTTCCAGTTAAACTCATCCTCTTACTGCAGCTCTAACTCACAGCACATGGAGACAGAGCTTCCAGTTAAACTCATCCTCTTACTGCAGCTCTAACTCACAGCACATGGAGACAGAGCTTCCAGTTAAACTCATCCTCTTACTGCAGCTCTAACTCACAGCACATGGAGACAGAGCTTCCAGTTAAACTCATCCTCTTACTGCAGCTCTAACTCACAGCACATGGAGACAGAGCTTCCAGTTAAACTCATCCTCTTACTGCAGCTCTAACTCACAGCACATGGAGACAGAGCTTCCAGTTAAACTCATCCTCTTACTGCAGCTCTAACTCACAGCACATGGAGACAGAGCTTCCAGTTAAACTCATCCTCTAACTGCAGCTCTAACTCACAGCACATGGAGACAGAGCTTCCAGTTAAACTCATCCTCTTACTGCAGCTCTAACTCACTGCACATGGAGACAGAGCTTCCAGTTAAACTCATCCTCTTACTGCAGCTCTAACTCACTGCACATCTGAATATGATATAATATATCCACCTCCACCTGAAAGGTGCCAGGGACACTGAAGTATAATTTAACAGTAGTGTCAAAATCCATTCATCCATTATCTAAACCCACTTATCCTGAGCAGGGTCGTGGGGGGTGCTGGAGCCTATGCCAGCGTGGATTGGGCAAGAAGCAGGAATACACCCTGGACAGGCTGCCAATCTATCTCAGGTCTAGTGTCAAAATGAACCTGTTTAATTACCTTTGATCACCAGTGAACTCTCCCCTGAACATGAGTGGATGATTCATTGATTGATCACTCTTCATAGACAGACAGCTGGGTACAGATGACCCTGCTCTTTCTACCTGGACCCTGTGAACAAAACATGGAGACAGAGCTTCCAGTTAAAATCATCCTCTTACTGCAGCTCTAACTCACAGCACATGGATACAGAGCTTCCAGTTAAACTCATCATCTTACTGCAGCTCTAACTCACAGCACATGGAGACAGAGCTTCCAGTTAAACTCATCCTCTTACTGCAGCTCTAACTCACAGCACATGGAGACAGAGCTTCCAGTTAAACTCATCCTCTTACTGCAGCTCTAACTCATATCACATTAAATGTCTGATTCATGCATTTATACTTGTTTCTCTCATTGCTGAGGGATTCCTCTTTGGTCTCTGGCTCCCCTGAGAGACTCTTTTCATCAACAGGGACCCCCATCTCAGGAGACTGGAACACGTCAGACCAGTTTAGACCGCAAGTGGGTTTTAACCCAAATTAGCTGACCTGAAAACACACAAAATGAGAACACGTTGAACACACAGACATACTAATATACACAGTGACACACATGACACACACATACACTATATACTTAACTGTCGACTGGAAGAAGTCTGTAATTAAAAATGGGCCCGAAACATGTACATGTTTTCAGAGCCTTGATAATGAAATTTTCCAATTTTTTAAAATTAAAGATGGCTCGTTGTGTTTATTTTATTTTTTTGTTTGCCATTCATTTTTACAGTTAATCCAGTTAATAGATGTGATATTTGCTCTCAACTGGGAAACTTCACAATGACAGAGTAATGAATATATGGAGAAAATGTTGCTGAATATTATTTTTTACACACTGGGAGGAACATTTAACTTGAAGGTGAAAATGTTGGGTCTTCTAGTCTAGTTTTAGAGAAAATTCAAAAATCTGTAAATGGCTGTAACAGAAATCAACATGCATTTACAGTGCCCTCCAGAATGATCAGGACCCTCAGTAAATATGAGCAAAAAAGGTTTTAATTTAGGTAAAATTATTCAAATAAAAAACTTTTTTTTTTTTAACTAAAAAAATAAACATTTTTCTCAAAAATATGTTTTACAATCATTGGCACCCCTAGAAATCCTTATGAACAAAATCTGATTGTATATTCCCATTCGTATTTAAATTAAGCAGACCGGAGTCTTTAGGAACACTTAAGTGGTCATCCATGACTTTCCATTTCACTGGGGAATAAATACGAGGTAACACGCAAGCCAAACCCCCCCCCGCCCCCCGCCCCCCAGTGTGGGGAAGATCAGAGAATGCGCAACTGCAATGGGCCAAAAGGCTGCTGATCTTCATAAATCAGGCAACGGCTATAAAAATAGGTACATATCTGAAAATACCTGCCTCCACCATTAGGGCAATAATTAATAAGTTTAAAACAACTGGTGCTGTGTTGAGCCTGCCTGGGAGAGGACACAGGTATATTTTTCCCCCACACAGTGAGAAGGCTGATTCAGAAGGCAAAAGTTCCTCCAAATACCAGGTGATTTTAGATCTAAACCTGGCCGCCTGCCAGGGGGCTAAAAATGGTTCACTGACCACAGAATCAAGCTTTGGCCATCCCAGCCCCCTGACCTAAACCCCACAGAGACCTGTGGGGAGAGCTGAAGAGGAGAATCCCCAAGTAAGCACCAAAATAGCAGCCACATGACGTTAGCTCAGTTAGGTTAAAATAGTAGCTACATAGTGTATTATAATCCAGGTAACTAATTATTAGCCTGTCAGGGCCTGAGTTTGTTGTTGTATAAATTTATGCAGGGTGAATTCAAGAATTATGGGACACTTTTCCCAATTCATCTTTCACGACCTGTCACAAGCAACATAAATTATAATCCAACACATTATACATTTGTGAAATCCTGAAGATGCTTCCTAACTATCTAAGAAGGAAAAATACTGATTCCATTTCCCATGGAGACATGGTATACTCTTTTGTGTACACCGAGTCTAAACCAGATTTTCTCAATGACACTGGGTAATATTGGACACTTTCCATACAGTAGGTCTAAATGACAATTCAAACTAAACTTTGCTATTATTTCTCACAAAGGCCTACACTGTGTGACTTTCAATATTCCCCTTAATTTCGTCTTCAATTTTTACGACAAATAGTGATAGTTTAAACTAATTTTCCGCACTTTTGTATGTTCAAATTTGGCTTGTTACCTTGTACAAAGCAGGCCTTTTTTGGCCTAAGATCAAAAATAAATTCAAGCCATTCATAATAACCTAATAACACACATATATAAGTCATATCTAAAGCTGAAGAAATCTAATAAGCTTTAAAAATATCCACTTTTATTGTGTTAAAGTAAATGATGTCATAAACATTTCGTGAACTTTTATAACTTTTCTGCAGCCAACAGGAACACTCACGAAAAGGTGCAGTGTAGCGTAGCTGGGCTTGTAACCGAAAGGTCATAGGTTCGATTCCTGGGTAGGACACTGCCGTTGTACCCTTGATCAATGTACTTAACCTGCATTGCTCCAGTATATATCCGGCTGTATAAATGTTTGCAATGTAAGTCTCTCTGGATAAGAGCGTCTGCTAAATGCCTGTAATGTAATGGGTGCAAGGCCAAAAATGCTGACAGGTGTAGCTGGGGTGGAGTACATTAAAAACATAATATGCACCACCTTACCAGAGCTCACCAGGCCTCATTCCCCTCATCCCTGCCTCTGCCTTAGAAAAGGCCGTTTCTGCAGCGCAGTGAGGGGCCTTCATCTCAGACCCCATTATCCCATGTGACAGATGACTCAGGAGATACAATTTTTTGGGGGACCCCCTCAGGTAGAGCATGGGACTTCAGCTTCTTGATGAGAGGCGGGCGGCCCCATCTCATTCAGATTATTCTGACCCCCGACTTCAAAACTAATTATCAAATAGCATTATTGTAAGAAGTCCTGCACAACTGTAGGTGTAATAAGCACAAGGTTCCCTAATATAAGCTGGATCTCTTCCATTGTAAAAGGCTTAAAAAGCAATAATAATAATAATAATTTTATTTATATAGCACCGTTCTGAAAACAATGCTGACAAAGCAGTGCACAAAACATAGCTTGAAAGAAGAAATTTAAAAACACAGAGTGTCCTGTATTATCTGAAATCATGCTGTTCCATATTACATTACATTACATTACAGGCATTAAGCAGACGCTCTTATCCAGAGCGACTTACACAACTTTTTACATAGCACTTTACATTGTATCCATTTATACAGCTGGATATATACTGAAGCAAGGTTAAGTGTCCTTACCCGGGAATCGAACCTGCGCAGTTCCTTACCCACTGTGCCACACTCCGTCCTATCCATATTCTCCAACTATGTTAGGGGATATAGAACTTAAAAATGACTCAAAAATAAAACTTCACATAAAATGGACAAGTGATTCATTTTGTTGCAACAGCACATCACATTCATGTTATATAATAATAATTGGTTTCATTGAATAATTTTATACCGTTAATATGTACCACGTGCTCTGTTTGGGAGCTTCCTGTTTGATGCTCACCCCTCCGGGTGTGACCGTGTGACGCATAAAGAACTGCAGTATAAAGTTTCTCCGCAAGGGCCCAGCGGCCATTGTTCACACCAAAAAATAAACAAAACTTATTTGAAGTATCCAATATTACCCGATATCGCATAATACCTGAATTCACTCTGGCTAGCTACAATTTATACTAACATACATGTTATTGTATTTCGTTAAAAAACTGTAACAGAAAATTTTGCAGCATTAATTTAAGTACCCAAGTACTACGCATTTCGAAAACAATCCTCCGTACATAACATTTAACAAACATGCTATGCACAGACTCGTAAGAAACTACCTGCGAAGTCTTAATGCAGTTAGCCGCAATTCAGTTAAATTCTTGCTGCTAAGTATTCGCTAAATTTAATGTTGTTGAATTAATAATACGAATTCAACAGGATTCCATGAGAAAGCCACAGTGCGAAGCATAGCCTACGGAAGTCCGTGTGTGTGGATAGTTAGGACTGAAATGCTTCGAAATCGGAGTAATTTGAAACTAGTTCGAGCTGGACTGTAAATAGCTACATCATATCCAAAGGAAAGAATGTCATTAAAATGTCAAAAAAATATACCAATTAATCGTTTATTTGACGTAAAACCTTAATTTTTGTTTTAATCCCAGATGGGAAATCTGGAGTCCATTTCACCGCGCACTTTGTCAGTTTTGTTTTACTAAATTAAGCGCGCTGCGGAGATTATAGCTGCATATTCCCACTCGTCCCCACACTCTTTCACCTTTAGCTTCTATCCCCTCCATCCCACCCCACAACAGGCTACTTACTCCGTTCTTTTATTCGGTTTTATTCCTTCTTTTAGTCCCTCTTCGTTCCCCTCCGCCTGTAAAATGGCGTACGCCCTTGAACACTTTCAGTTTCGTTATGCACTTTTTTTTTTTTACTTGTTTACTTGGCTGAAGTAAGCCTTGTTATTTTTCTTGGCGGTGTCATTTATCGTACGCCTATTTAATTAGTTATTCAGACGAAACAAACATTCCATGCATATAGATATCTTTTAAATTAACTTATACGTATATTCAACAACTTGCGAATTATTTAGGCATCGGGACTTTAGGTACCCCAATCCAAAATAGCATAATTATATTTTTGTGATATATCAGTATAGGCCAACTATCTGCTGGCTAAACCCACAAGCCCTTTTTAAGTGAAACGAATGTCCGTAAAAATGTACAATAAATAAATAAATAAATAAATAAATAAATAAGTCCTGAAATCGCAGAAGGAAAATAAAGAAGCTGCGTAAGGATAAGAGTGCCAGAATAACGCAGGGCGCCTAAAACCGAAAATTAAAGATACACTACATGACCAAAGGTATGTGGGCAAACGCCGTTTCTAATTACTGGGTTTGGCTACTTCAGCCGCACCCATTGCTGGCAAGTGCACAGAATCAAGCATACAGCCACTCCCCATAGACACACACTGAGAATAGAATGAAGTGCTCAGTGACTTTGAACGTGGCACTGTCATAGGATACCAGTCAGTTTGTCACATTTGTGCCCTGCTAGAGCTGCCCCAGTCAACTGTAAGTGCTGTTTTTGTGAAGTGGAAACGTCTAGGAGCAGCAACAGCTCAGCCGTGAAGCATTAGGCCACACAAGCTTACAGGGCGGAACTGCGGAGTACTGAAGTGCGTAAAAATCATCTGTCCTGGGTTGCAACACTCGCTACCGAGTTCCAGACTGCCTGTGGAAGTAACGTCAGCACATGAACCGTCACTAAATGGGTTTCCACACAAGCCTAAGATCACTGTGCGCAACACCAAGCCTCAGCTGCAGTGCTGTACAGCACACCGCCATTGGACTCTGGAGCAGTGGAAACACGGAGTGATGCATCACGCTTCACTATCTGGCAGTCCGATGGTCGAAATGCATAGTGCCGCCAAGTTTGGTGAAAGAGGAGTATCAGTGCCAGACCTCACGAATGCTCTTGTGGCTGAATGGATGCGAATCCCTGCAGCCATGTTCCTAAATCCAGTGGAAAGCCTTCCCAGAAGAGTGGAGGCTGTTACAGCAGCAAAGGGGTGGGGGGGGGGGGCAACTCCATATTAATACGCAGGGTTTTGACTGTGATGTTCAACGAGCACATATGGGTGTGATGTTTGAGTGTCCACATACTTTTGGTAATGTAGTTGTACTGAGATGTTTTATATACGGTCTTTAGATTCTCCCTGGTGTTATTATTAAAGCATGTCTGAGCAGTCTAAGTTTCTCCCTGATATACCTGGAAAATAACCACAACAGTGCTAACAGCAGCTAACTGGCATATAACCACAAAAGCGCTAACCTCAGCTAAATGGCATATAACCACAACAGCATTACAACCCAAGCTCCCCCAAATGGAACAACAACAACAACGATGTGTGTGTTTGGTGGGGAGCATGCCAGCATGCATTCCAGTTGAAGGGCGATGATATCCCAGGAGTATTAATGACATAATCCAACTGCCATGTTAAAAAAAAAAAAAAAAAAAAAAAAAAAAATTATTTCAGGTTCAAGTGAATGTTTTTGATTGGCCCAGGCACTTTTTTGTTCAGTGAAGGGCATTTTTGATATTTACCAATGATGATGACCTGTCATGTTTACAGTGGGTGGTGTACGCGTATGCAGCGCCTCCTGGTCTAAAACAAGAGAACACACTCCATGCAGCTCCAAAGCAGTACGACATTTAAGCTGCAACGTGCATCAAAAGTCATAGTCAAAATGCAGCAAACCTGCAGGAGGTCAGCAAATCTAACAGCGTAAAGGAGCACTACTCAGTCATACTGAACTGTTTAACATACCAATGCTAATGGCTCACCACTAATCCAATGAGTCTGTATTCAGCGTCTCTGCTGTTCCGACCACTGTGGGAAAATCCACCACCAGGGGGCGCCAAACCAGAAAGGTTCTGTGAATTTAAGAACTGAATATTAGTTGAGTTAAGGGTATATTTCACACTGATATAAGGACTTATTTTGCACTGATATATTTATATAACTATTGTTTGATTGATTTATAGATTTATTGGTTTAATGATTGATAGTTTGATTTATTTATTGATTGATTTATTGGTTGATTGGTTTAATGACTGATAAATTGATTGATTGATTTATTTATTAGTTGATTGGTTTAATGACTGACTGATTGATTGACTGATTGATTGATTGACTGATTGGTTTAATGACTGATTGGTTTAATGACTGATTTATTGATTGATTGACTAGTTTAATGAATGAGAGATTGATTGATTTATTGGTCGACTGGTTTAATGACTGATTGATTGATTGATTGGCTGATTAGATTAATGACTGATATATTGACTGATTGACTGATTGATTGATTGATTGATTGATTGATTAGTTTAATGACTGATATATTGATTGATTGACTGATTGATTGATTGATTGACTGATTAGTTTAATGACTGATATATTGATTGATTGACTGATTGGCTTGCAGGCTGCACAGGCTGAAGATGATTGGCAGCTCGTTCAAGCAGAGCGCAGAGTAATTCTGGCCCCGCCCCGGATCCTGGGAATCAGAAACGGAGAGCGCTCATTGGCTGAGACCCGGTTACCCGTACACCCGGGCCCAGTGACAGTTTGCTTCCCAATGGTGAACGCAGCTGTAAAAACACTGCTGCTTAAACTTTACACGTAAACACAGTAGAATCATCTCCCCATCTTCTGAGTCGCTCTGAGGTTCGTAACACGGTAAACGCATAGAATCTGTAAACGGCAAAAGGAATGCGGGGGGGGGGGGGGGTTTGGGTTGGGCAATGGGCTTTCAGCAGGAAATACGCGCCCAGGCACCCGCAGTGCGGCCTGGAGTCCCACCTGAGGGGCGTGGCTAAGGGGACCAAGCCCCGCCCCCATTCAGGCTCATGCTGCGGAGGCCATGGCGATTTCAGAACCAGGCTGTCAGTCAGAACGTCACCGTGGCAACACTGAGCTTCACAGACACATAGAACCCTGCGCTTCTGATAATCTACGAAAGAAAAGATTGCAAACACATAAAATGACAAGGGGACAAATGATGGCTGTATTGCCATTGCTATGGAGTATTTCTTTTAGTGTTTTGGCTGGTGGCCCAGTGGTCTGATTTTCATGTTTATTTCTCTCTCTCTCTCTCTCTGCCTCTGTCAGTTTTTCACTTCCAGGTGAAAGTACATTTCTTCAGCCATTTCTTTGAGAGGTACTAAACACACCTACTCAATACTCGTGTGCTTATTCAAATGATGGTTTGTGTGTACTGTATTGACGCAAAAACCATTTTTTAAAAAGAGTGTGAAGAGTTTTGCAAGAATTGTTTGCTTTTGCAAGAGATGTATGATGTTTTGCTAGTTTGGTGTAAGGTTTTGTGGTTAGTGTGCAGAGTTTTGCAAAAATAGCCTATAGTTTCAAAGATAGTGCCTAAGCAATCAGAAAAAACTGTAAAAGCTTGAGGACCATTCTGTCATTGAACAATGAGCTGGTGATTCTTTATTAGAAATGTTAAATATGCACCGATAGTGCAAAGTCACTTCAGTGACAAGCAGGTGCAGTAGATGTGGTGCAAGAATTGGTACCAGCGTTCTCCTGCTGCATGCCAGCCAGCATGAGAATGGTTCCGGATGGAAAATCTAAATTATTATGCTACACCAAACAACTTAATATATTAGGCTATTATTATAATTGTTACAATAATAAAGTGTAACACAATAATCGCAAAAGCGTGCGAGAATTAAATGAATGGATGGATTTTGGGTTATAAAAAAATCAAGTGTGGGTGTGCAGTAACGGTCATTGGCAATAATCAGTTGTGGTGTTCTCATACAGCCACTAGAGGGCGCTGCAGTGTAATTCAGTTTAGCGTCGCGGTTGCATTGCTGGGAGATCGTGCCACATAAAGTGAACTGCAGCGCAGTTTGTACATGTTTCTGGTACAGCGTGGACTCAGATTAAATCAATTTTATGTGTTTATCCCTTTAATACAGAGAACTGTCAGAAAGAGGCTCAACGGAGAGGCAGAAACCGAGCAGAAGAGCAAAAACCTGGCCTGAACCCCCAAAAAGCAAGCACATGAGTGGGGACAAAAACCCTCAAACGATGGCGAGAAAAAACTCCCTGATGGGAAGAAATCTCGGGACTCGGGAGGAACCCTGCTGAAAAATCCATTTTAATAATAATAAATTTATTTTATACAGCGCTTTTCATGAACTCAAAGACACTTTACAATAAGTGGTACATACATACATACATACATACAATGAAACATACAATTCAGAGACAAAAAAAAAGACAAACATCAAGGGAAAGCTAGGGAAACAAGGTGGGTTTTAAGACGTGATGTGAAGGAGGTGAGTGAGTCAGAGGTACGGATGTCAGGGGGGAGGGCATTCCAGAGTCGGACAGGTTTCAATGATGGCAGTGGGTGGCTGATTTGTGGATGTAGAGCTGATATAGATTTGGGTGTCATCTGCATAGAAGTGGAAACTGAGACCAAAGCTGCGGAGGATGGGGCCAAGAGGAAGCATATAGATGGTGAAAAGGAGGGGACCAAGAACAGAACCTTGTGGGACACCCTTTGTGACAGTGGCAAGATCTGAGGTGTGACCATGGATAGATATGAATTCTGACCTATTTGTGAGGTATGAGTGAAACCAGTTGAGAGATGGGCCAGTGATGCCTAGGTGAGACAGACGGGTGAGGAGGATGTTGTGGTTGACTGTGTCAAAAGCAGCAGAGAGATCCAGGATATATGTAGGTGATGAAAAGTGTGTGTGGGTTTGAGATTGTGTGTGCATGTTTGTGAGAGAGTGAGTGTGTGTGTGTGTGTGCATGAGCGAGTGTGTGCGTATTTTGTGTGAGAAAGTATGTGTGTGTGTGTGTGTGTGAGAGAGTGCGTGTGTGTCAAAAAGAGTGTGTGTGAGAGTGAGTGTGCGTGTGTGCATGTGTGAGTGTGTTTGTTTGCCTGCATGTGCGCGCGTGTGAGTTGGTGTAAGAGTGAGAGTGTATGGGTATAGGTATGTATGTGTGTGAATGGGAGGGTGTGTGTGTGTGCATGTGTATGTGTGGGTGAACATGAGAGTGTACGTGTTTGTGGGTATGTGTGTGTGCATACATGTGGGAGTGTGTGTCCGTATGTGTGAGTGTCTTTGTGTGTATGCGTATGAGAGTCCGTGTGTATGTTTGTGAGTGTTTGGGTGCGTGCTCATGAGTGTGTGTGTGTGTATGTGTATATGTGTGTGTGTCTGTGTCTCTACTCCAGTAGGCAGAGGGACACTGAGGAGGAGTGACGCACTCCAAATCCAGCACAGAGGGGTGTGTGTTCAGTGAAGTGTGTGTGGGTTCTGTGCAGGAGGGTCAGTGTGTTAGTGTCAGAGACACTGTAGAAGGACAGAGTGCCGGCCGGACGGTCCACACACACTCCTACCCTGTACACACACACTCCCCTACCAGCACCAGCATCACCCACTCCTGCTCTGCGGAAGGGGGAGGGGGGGACAGGTATGGGTGTGTGGTTGTCATGGTAGACATGGTAACTGAGTTTACCGGGTCCGCGGTTATGGAACATCAGACAGCAGGCATTTTTATAAAATACAAACGTAGAGTCAGCACCCTCTCCTTTCCTGCCGATTCCTCTATCTGTCACTGCTATATGAACCCCCCCCCCCTCCTCAGGCACACTGAACTCAGCCTCCCAGTAACAGCGCTCACACACACTCTCTCTGCACAAAACCTGGCGCCTGTCAAATCTCTCTGGATGATCAGAATATGGCTGCTCCTCTCTCCCCGGTGTGTACGTCATCTTCCTGTTCCCCTCAGACAGAAACAGCGCTCTGTGCGCTGTGTTTGGATCCAGTGTGAGCTGACAGCTGTCTGCACACCAGAGACATTAATGAAATTAAATATCATTATTCATATTCACCTCATTATGTGTGTGAGAGAGAAAGAGCTGTGATAGTAACTGTGTGTGTGTGTATACATGTGTGTTTCTGTGTGTAAAGTCTCTGCACAGAGCAGTGTGTATCTATGGAAAGTGTTCTGTGTTGATACACACTCACATTTCCTGGGTCCTGGTTTGGTCCTGTTCTCTCCTCCATGGTCCACACTGTAAGAACAGCAGAACAGAATTCTGAATTTTAACCATCCTTTATTTCCACTCTCAACACACCAATGACATCACACGAATACAACAAAGACACAATAAAACACAAAATTAAGATCATATGAAAAACACAAATCTGTCACAAAGAAAACTTATTCCATTCCCTCACCCTATTCCATGTGCAAAAATAGCTCCCCTCCCTCCACTGATCATAAAACACCCTTATAACACATACACACACACTGAAACACACTCAAGCTCTCCATTGCTTTGTAATACCAAAACTCCACCATCACTGTGTCCCTGATCAGACCCCCAACTACAACAACCACGTCTTGCCTGTCCCCTCCACCAGTCAGATTATTCCCACTTGATGAAACTGCCATTTTCACCCCAAAATGAATCTGTCTTTGTATGGGAAACCGAGGATAAAAATCTCACTTGTAAATGTTTCCCCCAGAAACCAAAATAAACTTCCCAAAAAAGAAGAGAGGCTGAAATCTGGCACACCCCGAAAAAGAATAATAAACAGTTTCTCTCTCCATGCAGAATGGACAATGGTGGGATCCTGCCGGGTTCATCACAGAAATAAAACTATTTACTGCAGTGATCCCGTGCAGCACCCTCCACAGTAGATCCCCAACCTTCTAGACTAACGGCAATTTGCAGTGTCCTGCAGTGTGTGGGTGTGTGTGTGTGTGTGTGTGACTATGAGTATGAGTGTGTGCGTGTGGGTGTGTGAGGTGCAGTGTGGAAACTCTCAGTACTTACAGCAGTGTGAGTGTGTCCAGTTTAGCAGCAGACAGCACTTTCACTCCTGAGTCTCCTGGGTGATTGTATCTCAGGTCCAGCTCTCTCAGGTGTGAGGGGTTTGAACACAGAGCTGAAGCCAGAGAATCACAGCCTCTCTGTGTGACTCTACAGCCTGACAGCCTGCAGAGAGAAGGACACACACACCTTACACACATTAAAATAAACAAACAGGACTGCCTGTGTCAAACATATAGCAGTGTGTTACACACCATACATACATTAATATAAACTAACAGGGCTGTGTGTGTCAAACATATAGCAGTGTGTTACACACCTTATACACATAAATATAAACTAACAGGGCTGTGTGTGTCAAACACATAGCAGTGTGTTACACACCTTACACTGGTAAAGATAACCCAAAAGGACAATGCATTTAATTCACTTCATTTTGAGGAATGTATACATTCAAACTATTTGATTTGATGCTTCTCAAAAAGATGTTTTGTCTAATTCATGTCAGATTAACAGGCTTTAAAGTTTGAAATTATGAAGCAACGTCTGCGCCATTGGATTTCATGGGTGATGATGAGGTCATTCCGAGCGTGTTGCTCGTTTTAAAGTTGATATAGTAAATAAGAAACTTCGGTACTTTTTCGGTACTTAAAAGAAAAAACGGTTCGGTATTAGAATTTTCCGACGTTCGGTACTTTTAGGTCAAATGTAAAAGCCAGGGAAATGTGTCTCCCGCAATACTGATCGAGAAAGTAGCATGTTCCTGCAGTAGCGGAGGCTGCAGTTTCAGGACCACATTTCTAGGACCCTACTACTTTTTCGTGACCTCAATAATAATAGTATTTTCCAAGAAATTATGAGAAATCGTTGACAACGTTTCGTTAGGTGCAGCGTCTTTTACTGCTACAGAGTAGCCTATGCATAGGTGAATGCGATGATGCAAAAAATTTTGGTTACGCTGACCTATAAAACGCTATACCAAAAGCAAAAATAGACATGTTATACATCGTTAGAAAGCTAATACTCTCACCTACTGAATAAATGAATTGTCAATCAAGCCAGACTGTATTAAAAAGGGCGACGACGCCGTAAACAACAGGTGTGGTATTACGCACAGCTAATTTGAAAGGTGCCCACGCATCACACATGCGCGTATATTTCACAAACGGATTTTCCAAGACAATACATGACCACTGAGTCTCAAAATCGACATCTCTACGCGTAAAACCAATGGTAAGGTTGTATATTTATTCAACATTTAGTCACAGATATTGACTGCAGAATGACATGGTATCATTTTGTAAAATGTTTTTAAATAGTTTATTTCCTTATTCAGTGAGCAGCGTTTTCACTGCTGTATTGGCATATCTTAGGGCTGTTGTCGGGTTTATCTTGTTGCTATGACAGAATACGATTTTTGAGTGGTGAAAGAATATTTTTTATGAATGCCCAGATAGACAATATTGTCCATTATGTCATGGGTGGGGGTCTAAAATGAGCGTCACACACGACCGCGTTTTTGGTAACAGATGCTGCAGCAAAGTCCCGTCTCTTCACCTGCACAAAACGCACCCAGGCACGAAAGCTAGCACCGTTCCTTTTCCTGTTAGGAAAATTGTGTACTCAATGCCCTGACAGGCTGGAGTTTGTGCAACCTGCAAGAACACAGTAATTTACCATGATGATACACGGTGAAATGCAATATAAAACTACTGAATAAAGACCAACTCACTAGCTATATCACGACTGCTCAGACTCACTACCACTTCTGCACATTGGGCTAAGGCAGAGCCAGTGAGCCACTCCCTTCTGTTACATAACATGACGCGATGTTGGGGGGGAAATGGAGTTTTTAGGAGCTTTGCTCAAAACGGCCACTAGTTCCTCTGAATTTGTGCCCTTATGTCTTGTAAAAATGACTAAATCCTGCATTAACTTTTCGAATGGTCATTTTCAGAAAAGGTTAAGTATACATTTCGTTAAAAAAAAATTAACCTGCAAGATGCTCTTTAAGGTGATTTCAGTATTGTTAAATACCGAGTATCGAATCAGTATCCTTTTAGTTTCAGGTATCTGTGACAAACACGCCTGCCACAGGCCACCGAAGTGGCTTTCCAAGGGGCCCTCCAGCACAGAGACACAGGGAGAAGATGTTCAAATAGTCCACATTTATTTGCAAGGGTTTGGCAAGATGTTCCTGCCAAGGAGCAGATGTTAAAACACTGTCATGACAGAGGCTCCCCCATGTGAGTGGGGATGGCAGATTTAACCTGTGCGCACTGATTACCTCACTACGCACAGGTGCAGCCACTCCTGCTCCCGGGTCCAATTAGCCTGGCCAATTATCTAATTAATAACCAATTATCTAACTAGCCAGGTCTAATTAGCTTGACCCAGGGCAGATGTGGCTGCTTAAACCAGCCATCCCCACACCACAGTATCATTTCAGTATCCAGTATCGTGATACTAAACCTGGTATCGGTATCAAAAGTCAAAATTTTGGTACCGTGACAACACTAAAATAAGGTTGTAGTAACATAACTAAATGTATATGTATGAAGTTGTTTTTTTTACATTTAGACAGTTTATCATCTGTATTTTTACAGGACATACATTTTAATAGGTAACGATGTTGCTGGGAAAGCGGAGACGTATACAGACGTATACAGTGACGTCCACAACACTCCCATTAATCAGGTATGCTCTCATAAGTACCTTGGTGTCCATATTTACAACATGTTTACCTGGCAAGCCCATGTTGACAGCCTATGCTCCAGGCTACAGCAGAGGTTGTACTTTTTGAGAAGGCTCAGAGTGTGGGGTTGACCAGAAACGTATGTATCTGTTCTACCAGGCAGTCTTGGAGAGTCTAATCAGGTATGGGATACAGGCATGGTATGGTAACCTCTCAGTACAGTTAAAATCTAGGCTTGCCCATCTTGTTCAGACCACCATGAAGGTCACAGGGAGAACACCAGTCCCTTCAATCTATATACGAGCAGTCTGTGCTCAGAGGAGCACAGAGAATACTGGCTGATCCATCCCATGTCCTCCACTCTGAGTACGAGCTTTTACCCTCTGGCAGACGATATAGAGTACCCAAGTGGTGACTCAATCATTTTAAAAACTCATTTGTGCCTTCTTCCATTAACATCTTAAACAGTAAGGACATAGTATGAGCCACAGAGGCCATAGTCCCCAAAGGGACTTTGTTAGTATGGACGGGTTGTGCAATATGTTGTTTTAAAGTTTTTTTATTACTTTTGTTTTTTTTAACATTTATTTATTTATTAACGCCACTTGAATGTATGTGCATATGAATAATGTAAAATGTAGAATGACATTTGTTAAATGCAGCGATACTGAGCCCAAGAAAAATTTCCCTAAGGGGACAATAAAGTATATCGTATCGTATAGTAATGACGTGGCTCTCTAGCCCGTGGAAAAGCAAACTGGTTCTTAGAAGGTTCGCAAGTTGAACCAACTGCAAACCGGCACTAGCACCAGCCCAGAACCAGAACTAGCACCAGCCCAGAACCGGCACTAGCACCAGCCCAGAACCGGCACTAGCACCAGCCCAGAACCAGAACTAGCACCAGCCCAGAACCGGCACTAGCACCAGCCCAGAACCAGAACTAGCACCAGCCCAGAACCAGAACTAGCACCAGCCCAGAACCGGCACTAGCACCAGCCCAGAACCGGCACTAGCACCAGCCCAGAACCGGCACTAGCACCAGCCCAGAACCGGCACTAGCACCAGCCCAGAACCAGAACTAGGTTCGCGTTGGTGGAAAAGGGGTATGACTGAGTGGCCAAGGTCACTCACTGTTTGCACGCTGGTATTTTTTGCACACTTTATTTTTGGTACTTATTCGCTGTACTTATATGCTGTACTTTGCACGTGTACATACTGTTTATCCTACTGCTTTAACTGCTTAACTCATACTGTTTTTAACTTCTGTAATTTTTATATCCCTTACCCATTATTTATTTAGCTGTACATCTGTCAATATTTACTTATGTCGAGACTGTTCATACTGTACATAACACCTGGTGTAGTTAGACGTCAGTTTTTGTTTTTCCTAGGGCTCTGTTTATGTTTATGGCTTGGTTCTACAGTGCCTTTTTATTTTTATTTTATCTATTTTGTATCTTTACCTCCAAGAGTGATTTTGTTTTTGAATTTTACTTACTTACTCAAGGCTCCAAAGTGCGACCATTTTGGTAATGGTAAATGTAAAAAGTTAGTCTGGAGCCCTGTTACTTTTTTATTTCTTACTTCCTTGTGCATTGTTGCACTATGCTTTGTAACATGAGCTATTGGACACCTGAATTTCCCTCGGGATTAATAAAGTACCTATCTATCTATCGATCTATCTATCTTGTACTCACCCCAGTCTCTGCAGTTTACAGTGTGGGTCCTCCAGTCCAGCAGAGAGCGCTCTCACTCCTGAATCCTGCAGCTCGTTGTCTCTGAGCTCCAGATCTCTCAGCTCTGAGTGAGGAGAGCGCAGGACTGAGGCCAGAACATCACAGCAGCCCTCTGTGAGATTACACCAACCGAGCCTGTGGAGAGACCACACACACACACAAATACACACGCATGCACAACACACAGGCGCACACACACACAACTGAAATTCACTGCTGATTGTGACACTGTGCACATTGGCAGTCACTATGTAATTTCTCAATTGCTTATGCATTCCTGAGATGTACACAAAAACTGAGAGGGGATTGTGTAAATCAGGCTCATAAAGTATTCCAAATACTCCACAAAAGTCTAAGACCATTGCTGGGCTCCATTAACCAACAATGTTACATCCCTGTGTATTCTTTATAACATTGTTATTATTAAGGGATGTTACTTTTCTGTGTTTTTGGCTGGGTATTGCTGGTTGTTTGTGTTCCCCTATACAGGTGGTGATAAACATGTATCCTGTTGCCGGGTGACCTGACTAGGAGGATGCTGGTGTCGTCGCTCGGAGACCGGACCAGATGCGACCGTAGCTAGGACGCCGGCGATCGTTGCGGAGCAACGGTTAGAAGAAGATGCGGGTCTATATAACAGCTGTACGCCGTCATCACAACAGAGTCATCTTTTCGTCTGCTACTGGAAGCCACGCTTGACTTCGCTCTGCTCCGAGAGCTCTATTCCAAGCTTAACAGTTTTTAATAGTAGCCCAGGATTAGATTAGTCGCGCCGTATCCGGCAGTACAGTACTTGACCAGCAGAGGACGCCAACATCGCGTAATCACTGCGATTGGACCTAGTGGAGAGGACCGGCCTCACGGAGGACTTGGACCGCTGTACTGGCTGCCCGGTGAGGCTCAATTAAATAGCCTTTGTGTCACGGACATTTTAGCTAGGTTGACACTTTTCGTTTATAGGAAATCATTAAGTTGTATATAATAAATAATCACTTTTCTCTCTTTAAACATCTGCGCGTTGGTTGCGTTATTGTGTAGATTGGTTGTGGTGGTTTAATGTTACGAACCGTTCCACCCTCTTTGTTATTGCAACACTGAAGGGTATTTCCATTCGTAACAAACAAAAATAACAAAAAATTAAGGTTGGGTGCCTACTCCTAGGATTCCATTTCCAGACCCTTTCCATATAACGATTTTTAAACATTAATTTAATCTGCAAACACAAGAGACAGAATTTTTGTGGGCACTTTACCTCAGCTGACATGTTCTTCGTGCCATAATCACCTATACATTATAAACACATTCAATATCCATCACTATGAATCGATTAATAAAACTGTCAACGTAAAACCCATTAGCTAAATACAATACTGTTATCTTATTATTTTCTTCAGAATCTTGAAACTATTCTGTTATTAAATAATCAGGGCTTGACAGTAACGGCTGCCTGGTTGCCCTCGGCAACCAGATTGAGTCAATTGGCTGCCATTTTGTGGCCTCTAGTTCCCCTTTTTGGCAACCACCTGTTCAGTTTTTTTTTTTTTTTTTAACATAGAACAATGAATAAAAACGTACAAAACTGGAAAATCTCATTTCAAAAGAAGTCAACATTTATTTGGTTGCCTCCGTAAAGTTTCTACTGCACTAACATCACGTTCGTGCGCAACACGACATTTCAGCCATTGTGCGGCCACTTTCCACACACGCGCGCGGCCAGCCTGTTGCAGTGGCGAAACAAATTAAATTGTTTGCCTGTGGAGTAAAAAAGTCAAACGATAACCCGTCAACATCACACAATAATCCACACGATGACCGCAGGCCTGCCGATACTGACACAGCCGAACCCGAACGGCTGTTAAAAAGTCCTTCATACATGTTATGAAATTTTCTCTTTGCATTCCATATTAAATTCATAACGCTTGTTTTGCGTTACGGGATAAATAACATAATTAAAATAATGATGTTATTTACCTCAAAAAAAAAAAAAAGGATCCTAGTTGGTTGAACAGATAGAGATACAGATACAGGTAATTTAGTTGGTTGAACAGACAGAGATACAGATACAGATAATGGTGTACTTGCTCATCCCTATTAGTTACCATAGTTTAGTTCATAATTACACAGTTACAAAACACAGTTATTTGATAAAATCTGATAACTATTTACTTCTTGTATCATTTGCTTATAATTTTCATTAAACAACGTTACGCTCAAGTTGACACTTGCTGCTGCTGCTATAAGTTTAGCTTTGGCTTTGACCCAAAAGGCCCTAGTTAGCTAGCCAACCTGACCAAACTTAGTTTAACTTACCCCATGAACCAGCCGAGCCAGCAGAGCCAGTGAGGAACTAAGCAACTTATTGTCTAAATGTGTACACCAATATATAAAAGAAGACCAGGTCAAAACCTAGTATGTGGCTGGACCAGCCGACCAATGGTGTAACTTCATCACCCAGTCACTCAGTCACAGACATTCGTGTTTGTAGGGCTGGCCCCGCTGCTGCGGTCCAGCCAATAAAATACTAGTCGACGTAAGAATGTTGTATCTAACTTCCTGACCAGTATTGGTCAGACCTGTAATAATGTACCTGCTAACAGTTGAAGCACCACCAGATGTGTGTACGCAACTGAACTGCATTGGGATGGCAGGTGAGCACCGAGAGTTTGCCACTTTTCAGGGTTTCCTACAGAAATAACCACAATAGCCGCGTTTCCACCAAAATTACCCGGAACTTTCAGTCCCAGGAACTACTTTACCAGGAACTAAAAGGTTCCTTCAGCCAATGGTTGTCTGCGTTTCCACCGGGGTCTAAAGTACCGCGAAGATTAGGCAAATTAGCCCACTGACGTATGAAAAAGCAACGTTGTCGTCGGTCCATCTGTCATATGATTTCTTCCGTAACCCCATACTACCACCGAAGTAGCCTACATTATTTTCTAATAACCGGGACAGCCCGGAGGGGTTTATTCCACTTATACAACGGGTTACCAACAATGACTATATATGGTTACTTTTGTATTTATTGATTTTCATATATCCTCTCAAACACATTCATTGTGTTTTTATGCGAACATTCGCTTTCATGTCTTGACATCCGAAGCGACAGAATGCATTCACATTTATATGTATAACTGGCAACAACAGCAGAAAACATGCACACGTTGTAAACAATTTGCTGTTTTATTACTTTCTCGTCGTCAATTCCATATAGGCTAATCGCAAAATGACAAGAATAGAACGAAAACTCGGACTTGCGTGAAAATGTAAATTAGTAGTGGTACAGCCACCGTTTGCTTTCCTTCGAAGTTACTGCTAGCCGAGCAGCGAAGTGTGCCCTCCAGATGCGAACCATGCACCATAAATGAGTCCATAGTCTTCCTGGTCTTTTCGTGGAATTGAAAAATGGCAGTAAAATTGAGTAAAATTACGGCAGTCTGAAAAAGCTAAAGGTAAGATTACTAGAATGAACCTGTTATTTTACCCGGATAAAAAGTGCGGAAGGTGATTTCCAGTTTGCTTGTACTGTATCACCAATGTTAATTATGCAGAACTACCGCATACCTCACATAACTGTATCAAACGTTTTGAGTCAATTACAACGGGCTAACAAAGAAAATCCGGAAGAAAATATTCAGCAACCGAATTAATCCGTTTGAATGTTTTGGTAGCCTACGTAATGTGCTGTCCCAGGACGAATGCTTAGCATTTTATAAAACGAATACTGAAGCAAGAAAAGAACAGAAGAGCACACGTTATAATTCCAAGACGTTATAACCAAGAAGTAGGCTACTGCGCCGCATAACATACAAGTTTGATTTGAAGTTATTATGAAAATAAATTGGTTTGCCGCTGCATATTTTCAAACATGGCGGGTAATGGCGGAAAATAAATACAACACAAATGCTACGAGTACTCGACCAATCAGAAATGTTCAGCGCTGCAAGCTCCACCCAAAAGGTTCCTGTACTTTCGGAAAGTACTACCCCCCGAGCAGGAACGTTTTGGGGGGTAAAACAAAGCCCCCAGAACTAAATTTAGACCCTAGTTCCTGCGGTGGAAACGCACTGAGTTCCTCAAAAGGTTCCTAGTTCCGGGGTATAGTTCCTGCGGTGGAAACGCGGCTAATGACTCTCAGCCCTTAAAAACATTAATTTCTGTATTCTGTGTTCTTCACATTTAAAATCAGATGCTTTGAGTCACACCATTGCACAAACCTGCCTATTTCAGAATGCTATGCTACTAGGCTACTGCCCTTGTGCATTAGGCCAAGAGAGCTTGATGACACAGTTCCCAGGTTGGCTGCTTGTGCACTCATTTTATCTGGTGTGAATGAAACGGGGCAGCTAACACAACCCGAGGGGTCCCTGTGCTGACTGATCCAGGCTCAGAGAGCATCACTGACCTTCATATATGACCTTCCGGTTCCGGTGCGCCGTGGAAAGGCTGCACTGACAATGGCTCCGCAACCAACTCGTAGCTATTTGTTTACTATCTTGTTAATTATTATTTCTATTGTTTTTATCTTTGCACATACTGCACTGTCGCTCATACAGTATGATCGACAAGCACTTTTGGGAGTTCGTTCGGCACTGGACACGAACTTTTTTTCAACTTACCGGAGTACGTGCTGCGACCCCTTTGTCCTGCCGCCGCCGTGTTTACCAATACGCCGACGAAGGAGAAAGAAAAGAGGCAAACGTGCCGGTATCCTATGCAGATCTCGGACGAGACACTGCAACCCGCCGTTACCGAGCATTTTACTGGCAAATGTTCAATCACTTGATAACAAAATGGACGATCTACACGCACGGATTAACTTCCAGCGGGACATTGCAAACTGCTGCGTGCTGGCGTTCACTGAGACCTGGCTAGACCCTGCGGTGCCTGACTCGGCTGCTACTCCGGCTGGATTTTCCATCTACCGGCAGGACAGAACTACGGAGTCAGGTAAACGCAGAGGCGGAGGGGTGTGCATTATGGTTAACTCTCGCTGGGGTACGGATGTAGCAGTACTCGCTAAACACTGCTCACCAAACCTGGAGCTCTTAACTATAAAAGTCCGTCCCTTCTACCTCCCTCGGGAATTCAGCTCCGCTATAATCACAGCCGTTTATATACCCCCGCTGGCGGATAAAACGCGCGTGCTAGAAGACCTTTACGGAGTAATCAATGGACTAGAGAATGCTCACCCTGAGGCAGCTTCTATTGTTGTTGGCGATTTCAATAGGGTTAATATGAGGAAAGCTTTGCCTAAATATCACCAGCACATTGACTTTCCTACCCGTGGTGACCAGACTCTCGACCATTGTTATACTCAAATACGGGACAGCTATAAACCCCTCCCCCGCCCTGCCTTTGGTAAGGCGGATCACACCTCCCTTCTTCTCCTAGCAACCTACAAACAACGACTAAAACAGGAAAAACCGGTTTTTCGGGCAGTCCAACGCTGGAGTGAGGAATCCATTGCCACCCTCCAGGACTGCTTTGAAACCACAGACTGGCAGATGTTCTGTGTTGCAGCTGATGGGGACATTGATGAATACACAGACTCTGTCTCAGCCTACATCTCCAAGTGCATTGATGATGTCATCCCGAAAGTCAATGTCAGGATCTTCCCCAATCAGAAGCCCTGGGTTAATGGTGATGTCCATGCAAAGCTCAGAGCACGGTCCTCTGCCCATAGCTCTGGGGACCTGGAGGCCTTGAGGAAGTCCAGATATGACCTACGGAAAGCCATCAGAGACGCCAAAAGAGCCTACAGGGACAAGTTGGAGTCTGATTACCACAGTTCCGACCCAAGACGCATGTGGAATGGACTGCGTTCCATCACAGACTACAAAGGGAGAAATAGCAGTGATGCCCAGCCCGCCGCCTCTCTTCCGGACGAGCTCAACATCTTCTATGCACGGTTTGAGGCAAGCAACGCCATCCCTACTGTAAGGCTAGATGAGGACCAGGACGACTGCACTCTGTCCCTATCTACGGCTGACGTGAGGAGAGCTTTTAAAAAAGTTAACCCTCGGAAGTCACCAGGGCCAGATGGCATTCCAGGCCGTGTCCTCAGCGCGTGTGCCGACCAGCTAGCGGAGGTATTCACCGCTATATTCAACCTCTCCCTGAACCAGTCTGCAGTCCCCACCTGCTTCAAACAGACCATCATTGTTCCTGTACCTAAGAAACCTGCCATCTCCTGCTGGAATGACTACCGCCCTGTAGCACTGACCTCCATCATCATGAAGTGCTTCGAGCGGCTAGTCAGGACCCACATCTGCTCCCTTCTTCCTGACACCTTGGACCCCCTCCAATTCGCATACCGCCCCAACAGATCTACAGACGACGCCATCGCACTGACAGTGCACACCGCCCTCTCCCACCTGGATAAAGGAGACACCTATGTGAGGATGCTGTTTATAGACTACAGCTCAGCATTCAACACAATTGTGCCTGCTAAGCTCGTTCCCAAGCTCAGGAACCTGGGTCTGAACACCTCCCTCTGCAACTGGATCCTGGACTTCCTGACGGGCAGACCCCAGGTGGTGAGAATGGGTAACCTCACCTCTTCTGCACTGACCCTGAGCACCGGAGCCCCTCAGGGCTGCGTACTCAGTCCCCTCCTGTACGCCCTGTTCACGCACGACTGTGTGGCCACACGCAGCTCCAATGCCATCTTCAAGTTTGCAGACGACACCACCATCCTGGGTCTCATCTCCAACAACGATGAGACCGCCTACAGAGAGGAGGTCAGTGTCTTGGCAACATGGTGCCAGGACAATAACCTCTCCCTCAACGTCTGCAAGACTAAGGAGATGATCGTGGACTTCAGGAAGCGACAGGGGGGGGGTCACGCCCCCATTCACATCGACGGAGCTGAAGTGGAGAGAGTCTCCTGCTTCAAGTTCCTCGGTGTGGTCATAAATGATAACCTCACCTGGTCCAGGCAATCAGACGCAGCAGTGAAAACTGCCCAAAAGCGCCTATACTTCCTGAGGAGACTCAAGAAGTTTGGAATGTCTGCTAAGACCCTCATCAATTTCTACAGGTGCACCATCGAGAGCATCCTCACTGGCTGCATTACTGCCTGGTACGGCAGCTGCTCCGCTGCTGACCACAAAGCCCTCCAGAGGGTGGTGAAGACAGCGGAGCGCATCATTGGCTGCCACCTCCCATCTGTGCGAGGCATCTACCACACACGATGCCTCTGGAAAGCACAGAAAATCATAACAGACTTCAGCCACCCAGGCTATGGTCTGTTCTCACTGCTGCCGTCTGGCAGACGCTTCCGGAGCATCCGGGCACGGACGACCAGACTCACAAACAGTTTTTTCCCTCAGGCCATCAGGCTTCTCAACCAGCAACATAAATCCCTGGGATCACATTGATCACATGTCCTCCTGTGTATGCTATGTACGTTCAATGTAGAATCTTATGCACATATCCATCAGCACTCCTGCACTTTATATATGGTTAATATTTAAATATTTAATACTCCTATTCCCACTGTCCATATCCCCCATCTGTACAGGCTGGTACTTATTTGCTGTTAATATTTAACACTATGTTTAATATTATGTGTATTTTTATTATGTGTGATATTTCTTTGATATATTTTAGATATTTTCGATATTTTGCTCTTGCTTCTACGTAGTTGCTGCCTGCCATGTCACAAGAATTTCTTTGCTCAGAATGACCTGTGTTATACTGTGCACTTGACAAATAAAACACTTTGACTTTGACTTTGAATATACTGGACAGGATTAGTTACAGAAAATTAAACACAAACATTTCATTCAATACAAAATGTATCTCTCTCAAATCAAACATAGCATTAGTTTAGCATTATGTATACTATAATATAAAAAGGGGTACAGAGCACTCATTTCATTGTATTGTTTTCAAATCATTAATTATACATTGACCAGGAAGAATAATTGAGGGAGAAAGAACTTTGAACATTTAAATTAGCTGTAAGCACTAATTCTTTTTAGTTAAGGTCACACAATACACAGCACTACTCACCCCAGTCTCTGTAGTTTACAGTTTGGACTCATCAGTGCAGCACAGAGCAGCTTCACTCCTGAATCTCCCAGGTTATTGCCGCTGAGGTCCAGATCTCTCAGGGGTGAGTTTGATGACTGGAGAGCTGAGGCCACAATTTCACAAGACTGCTCTGTGAGGTCACAGCTGCTCAGTCTGCAAATAATTCAGATAGTTTAATAATATTAGTACACGTAAAACATGTAATATCTGAAATGTGGCAATGATAGTGTTGAGTGAAGAAGAGTAGAATTGAGGATTTTAGGGTCAGTGATGCTCTGAGGAAGATGTCTGTGCCACACACTCCAACTGCAGCACTTTGGACCTCAGAATCAGACGTCCTGCTGGACTAAACTCTGACAGTTCTGCAGATGTGATTGTGAGCCAAATGGCCCGTCTTCTTCAGAATGCACTCAAGAACAGGCACTGGGGGTAGAGGTCACTTTAACGGGGGATCGAACCGGCAACCCTCCAACTGCCAGACAACCGCTCTTACCTCCTGAGCTATGTCACCCCTGAGAAGCAGAATTTCCCAAACTCTCCAGTTTTTTTTCTTTCTATGTTAACACGCATTTTAATGTTCTGTTAACACAACATTAACGTCTCGTTATTTGCTCAAATGGCCTTCCATACGAGAATCAAGAACACCATCCCTTCGATATCCTCCATTGTTCCTGTGTGTCGCGTTGAAGATGGCGTCACGGCAGTTTCATGCGGCATCGCTATGACGACCAGCTACACTGACGGGGGTACTATCTGCAGTGGAAAACGAAGTGCCTGGTACCAAAGCGAGTAGAGTCGAGTTGAGCCGGTACCATGCGGTGGAAAAATGGCTTAAGGTGGAGATTCTTGGTCAGGCTACACCAGAATAAAGCAGAGGCCAGGGTGGTATTACTGGCCTTGTAACATGGTGCATTTACAGCCTGACTTAGTGTCCTAACATAGAAACACAAACATTTAATTCATAACCAAACTTATCTCTCCCAAATCAAACTTAGCATTATTTTAATCATAATATTGAAAAGATGCATTATGCTCTCAAGATACCCCAAACAAAAAATTTAAAAAGGGGTACAGAGCATTATCTCTTGCCATTTTATAATCATTAATTATGCATTGAAAAAAGGAAAAAGCGGGATTCCCCCATCTTTCAAACACATGGCTGGGATTCAAAGATTTGTTCTCAACTTACAATTAAAAGCAAGGATTGTTTTATCTTCATAAACAGTTTGCCAAGTACAGCAATAACTAGAACTTCATCAAACTGAGTCTGTGAAGAAAAGGTGCATTTACTAGTCCAAGTTAAGGGCAAATGTTGATTGTAGTGTGTGACCCCCTGTGATAACCAGTCTTTTGTAAGTTGTGAAGTGTGAGCGTTTCCATGATGAAAATACCAGCGATTTTTAGGAAAGACAGTCGTTAAGTGTGACATGTTCTCTGTTGTTACGATTTTAAAAGTCGTGTAGTGTACACGAGGCATTACGCGACTTTTTAAATCCTAAAGACTGCTGGTATTTTCATCCCAGAAACGCTCACACTACCCGACTTCCAAAAGACTGGTAATCACAGGGGTCACACACTACAGGATTCAGGATCATAATAAACTAGATCTCGGTGTGCTGTGTTGTTGCAAGAACACGTGCAGCAAATGTGCATCCGAGGATCTTCGCCTGCGCAATGAAAATGGAAGACGACGATCGGCAGCAGACAGCGGCGGCACCGGTCTGTGCGCTAACGTGCGCGAAAACACCGCTTTAAAAAAGAAAAGAATCTGGACAAGAAGGAGGTTGGCAAGACGGCGACAACACGGTCTGTCCCTCCTTCAAAGAGAGTTGGAGGTAAAATGATAGTCAGCCAGAAAGACTATTTAAGCTAGCTTTGGTTGAGGAGAACAGGGATTGTCAGACGTGCTGATGTAAACATAGAAAATATCACATCTGATCTAAGCATGTTACAGGCTACAGCAATGATACGATATCAACTTATCTCCCCCTCAGACACAAGAATCACTATATTAAAGCTCAATAAAATCACTCCACATGGCAAAAATAGTTATGCCTCTAGTTGATTCACAATGTCCACTATATAACCCGATAACTACAGGCTACATCACACAGCTGCTGGCTCAACCCCCTTCTCCCAAATACAAGTAGTAATTTTACTATAAATAAATTCCCCTGTGGGTTATTGCTACCTATGGTTTACTTGTTGTAGAACTGGCTTTTATATATACGGGGCGACATAGCTCAGGAGGTAAGACCGACTGTCTGGCAGTCGGAGGGTTGCCGGTTCAAACCCCACCCTGGGCATGTCGAAGTGTCCTTGAGCAAGACACCTAACCCCTAACTGCTCTGGCGAATGAGAGGCATCAATTGTAAAGCGCTTTGGATAAAAGCGCTATATAAATGCAGTCCATTTACCATTTACCATTTATATTCTAGCCTACTTTGGGTAGTTAAGTGCCAATTCTAAACTGTCCCACACGGAAATACGAGTGTTTGTGTATCACACACTACTCAAACCATTCCTAAAGACTTAAGATAAAATGAAACCAGTTAGATATTCTCACAAGAGTTGCAGTTGGGCTTGTGGCTGGATTGGGTGAGTCTCTGACCGTGTCACATCAGGAGACTGTTGGTCACGGGTGAACGCACTGATCAAGCAAAGACAGGATTTTTGTTGAGATTGTCTTAAGACCTTGAAAATTAGTCTGTGACTACAAACTCCTGGCTAAAATCATGCAATGCGCACGAGGCATAACCCCAATAATATTCATAGCAGTCTGCACCAGACAAGCAATTTGACATTTCATTTGTACAGACAAGTTACCAAACCATGCTGCTATGCCACATCTGATTATGCTCTCTAAAACTGCACGGTAAAGAGAAACATGAACTTTTGGTCAACTCTATGAACCCTGAGTCCCAGTAAAAAGCACATTCGCTGTAGTAATCTAGAGCAGAAACTCCAACTGAGTGAGTCACCAATGTGCACCCCAAGGTATTTATTCAAGCAGACCTGTGTGATGGCTTGGGTATAGAAGACAGGCCTGGGATCTCCCACTGATCTACAGTCAAACACCATCTCCTCTGTGTTCTTCACATTTAAAATCAGATGCTTTGAGTCACACCATTTCACAAACCTGCCTATTCCAGAATGCTATGCTACTAGGCTACTGCCCCTGTGCATTAGGCCAAGAGAGCTTGATGTCACAGTTCCCAGGTTGGCTGCTGGTGCACTCATTTTATCTGGTGTGAATGAAACGGGGCAGCTAACACAACCTGAGGGGTCCCAGTGCTGACTGATCCAGGCTCAGAGAGCGTCACTGACCTTCATATACTGGACAGGATCAGTTACAGAAAATTAAACACAAACATTTCATTCAATACATTCTCTCCCCCAGATCAAACTTAGCATTGTTTTAGCCTTGTACTAAAATATAAAAAGGGGTACAGAGCACTCATTTCATTGTATCGTTTTCTAATCATGAATTATACATTGACCAGGAAGAATAATTGAGAGAGAAAGAGCTTTGAACATTTCAGTGAGCTATAAGCACAAATTCTGTTTAGTTAAGGTAACACAGTACACCACTACTCACCCTAGTCTCTGTAGTTTACAGTTTGGACTCATCAGTCCAGCACAGATTAGCTCCACTCCTGAATCTCCCAGGTTATTGCAGCTGAGGTCCAGATCTCTCACAGGGGAGTCTGATGACTGGAGAGCTGAGGCCACAATATCACAGGACTGCTCTGTGAGGTGACAGCTGCTCAGTCTGTAAAGAGTTAAGATACTATATTAGGTACACAAAAAACTGTAATATTTGTAATTAAACTATGATAGTGTTCAGTGATGAAGAGTAAAATTGAGGGTTTTAAGGTTGCTGATGCTCTGAGGAAGATGTATGTGCTACAAGCTCAAACTGCAGCACTTTGGACCTCAGAATTAGACATCCTGCTGGACTGAATTCTGACAGTTCAACAGAAGTAATTCTGAGCCAAATGGCCTCTTTTCTTATACTGTAAGAAATCATACATTTCTTGTATTATAAAAATAAATAAGCAAAAGATAACACACGTCTTCCAGAATGGAGAGTGAGTTAAACTCTGCTTCATTCATTGTGGTGGTAACTGTGACAAACCTCCCACAGCACTGCAAGCTAACACACAACTAAAGACAGATTCACTTTAGAAACAGGAACTCAAGGAAGTCATCTGTTCATAGTTGTCCAGATAAGTTTGTCTGCACTGTCTCTTCCAAACCACACTTAGCATAAGTTACACTCTACAACAGCAGCACTTTGAACCTGAGACATCCTGCTGGACTAAACTCAGACAGTTCTGCTGATGTAATTCTGAGCCAAATGGCCCGTCTTCTTCAGAATGCACTCAAGAACAGGCACTGGGGGTAGAGGTCACTTTAACAGTTCCCTGAGAAGATCAAACTCTGGCACCAATTACATGCTACAGTTCCTCTACCTTCCTGTTTTCACTCTGTTTACAGGCACTATGTTGGAGATTCTGGGTCAGCCTACACCAGAATAAAGCAGAGACCAGGGTGGTACTACTGGCCTTGTAACATGGTGCATTTACTGCCTGACCTAATCTCACAATACAGTAACACAAACATTTCATTCATAACCAAACTTATCTCTCCCAAATAAAACTTTATAATCATTAAGCATTATTTTAATCATAATATTGAAAATATGCATTATGCTCTCAAGAAGCCCCAAACTAAAATATACAAATGGGTATGGACCATTCCCTCTTGTTGTTTTCTAATCATTAATTATGCATAGACCAGGAGGAAAAGGGAGATTGCCTCCTCTTTCAGACACATGGCTGGGATTCAAAGGTTTGTTCTCAACTTACAATTAAAAGCAAGGATTGTTTTATCATAAACATTTCAGCAAGTACAGCAATAAGTAAAACTAATTCAGTTTGTGGAAAAGAACGTGCATTTACTTCTCAGAGTCCAAGTTAAGGGCAAATGCTGATTGAATACAGCCCATAAAGTGTTGGCCTGTAAAGCACACATGAATCTTTGGTCTTGGGTCATTAGTCCTGCTTCTCAGCTGTGTTTTGGTCTTTGGTCAGATCCCAGTCTTGGATCTCTGGTTGTGGTTCTATCGCTGCTGATTTTGCCTGGTTTTAACATGGGAGAGCCAAGCTGTGATTTTTGTGTGATTACATCTTACTCAATTTCCATATCAGTTTAATATTGTGTTCATTAATGCAGTTGAGCCTGTGTTATTAAATTGCATTTTAAATAGTGGGTCCTTGGGCCCTATTTTCACAGTCAAGGCAATTGTCCAATGCTAGCGGTCATGCAGTGCCCTGGTGAATTAGTGTCAAACCCAATTTAGCTAATTTTGTGACTCCAGGCATTTGCGCAACTGTGTGATAAGAACAAAATAACTGTGCGTGGGGTGGCTGTGTGGTTTCATGACTGCCAATCAGATCGCCCCATTTCTATCCCTATAAAACAGTTAGTGCCACAGCCAACTGCTAATTTCATCATGGGGAAGAGCAAGCACATTATGAGAGGTTCTGTTACGAGCAAACCAATTTCGGCACAGGCTTTTATATGTTTTTATTGCAAGTATCATTTTTAAATATTTCTTTGGCCGTTTGTGAATGCAAAAAAGTATTAAAACAACACATCAGCAAAGAATTCACAGATTTCAGCTTCCTGGACCTTTAATACCAAACACAAACAAATTAATAAATAAAAGATTTCGCTAATTCAATTAAAGTGTCATTCATTTCAGACATGCAATTTAGTCTGTGATTCGCTCCTGGTGTGAGCATAGTCTGTGATTCGCTCCTGGTGTGAGCATAGTCTGTGATTTGCTCCTGGTGTCAGCGTAGTCTGTGATTCGCGCCTGGTGTGAGCGTAGTCTGTGATTCGCGCTTGGTGTGAGCGTAGTCTGTGATTTGCTCCTGGTGTCAGCGTAGTCTGTGATTCGCGCCTGGTGTGAGCGTAGTCTGTGATTCGCGCTTGGTGTGAGCGTAGTCTGTGATTCGCGCTTGGTGTGAGCGTAGTCTGTGATTCGCGCTTGGTGTGAGCGTAGTCTGTGATTCGCGCTTGGTGTGAGCGTAGTCTGTGATTCGCTCCTGGTGTCAGCGTAGTCTGTGATTCGCTCCTGTGCTGCCTGCCTGCTCAGACCAGGAGGTCACAACCCAGCGTAATGCTCCCATGATCATAACCTATTCAAAAGCCAATCAACCCCTTCGTTTGATGCTGCTTATGTTCTGAACATTCAGAACATTAAATGAGCGCACTAGCTGTCAGAATGATTCAGAAATCACACTCTTTTAAAAAGAAAGTCTGAAAAGATGCTGTCAATCATCTACATTATTAATGACATAATACTCACATGGCCTTCCTGCAGTTCCTGACTACTGGTAGCAGTCTCTGATGACCTGCTGCTGATGTGTTGTAGGTCTTCAGGTCAAACTCATCCAGGACCTCCTCTGACGTCAGTAACACAAAGGCCAGAGCTGAACACTGGTGTGGTTCCAGCTTTATATCTGAAAGTTTTCCTGATCTCAGTGAATTCTGGATTTCCTGCACTAGAGAGTTGTCATTCAGTTCACTGAGACAGTGGAACAGATTGAAGGTCCTCTCTGCTGAAAATTCCTCTCTGATCCTCTTCTTAATGTACTGGACTGTTTTCCTAATGCTCTGTGATCTGCTTCCTGTCTGTGCCTGTAGGTCTGGTACAGGTGACCTGCTTCCTGTCTGCATCAGCAGTGTTCCTAAGACAGTCTGAATGGAGTCCAGAGAGAGGCCTAGAAGGAATCTGAGGAAAAGGTCCAGGTGTCCATTCTTACTCTCTAAGGCCTGATCCACTGCAGTCCCGTGTAACTCAGACAGCTGCGCTCTGTCACCATCATAACCATAATAATCATCATCAGAATCATCATACCCTTCATAGCGCCACTCTTCATCATCATAATCAAAACCATCACCACCACCATTCACTTCAAGTGCTTTTAGGGACATTGCCTTTCCCAGTCTGAGTGCATTTCTCCTGTGTAACTCAGACAGCTGCACTCTGTCACTGTGAGGTTTTGACTCTACTGCTCCGAGTACATTTCTGTTCTCATTTACACATGAATGAAACACAAACAAGGCAGCCAGATACTCCTGAATGCTCAGATGCACAAAGCAGTAGACCTTTTCCTGATACAACCCACACTCCTCTTTAAAGATCTCTGTGCACACCCCAGAGTACACTGAAGCATCACTGACATCAATGCCACTCTCTCTCAGGTCCTCCTCATAGAATATCAGATTGCCCTTTTTCAGCTGTCGAAAAGCCAGCTTCCCCAGTTTCAGGATGATTTCAGTATCTGATGCTGACATCTTCTTTAGGTCTGTCTCATCAATGCCACTCTCTCTCAGGTCCTCCTCATAGAATATCAGATTGCCCTTTTTCAGCTGTCGAAAAGCCAGCTTCCCCAGTTTCAGGATGATTTCAGTATCTGATGCTGACATCTTCTTTAGGTCTGTCTCATCAATGCCACTCTCTCTCAGGTCCTCCTCATAGAATATCAGATTGCCCTTTTTCAGCTGTCGAAAAGCCAGCTTCCCCAGTTTCAGGATGATTTCAGTATCTGATGCTGACATCTTCTTTAGGTCTGTCTCATCAATGCCATGATACTTCTGATTCTTCACATTAGTCTGAATGAGCAGGAAGTGTGTGTACATTTCAGTCAGAGTTTTGGGCAGATCTCCACTCCCTACATTACCCAACATTGTGTCCAGAACAGTAGCAGAAATCCAACAGAAGACTGGTATGTGACACATGATGTAGAGACTCCTGGATGACTTTATGTGTGAGATAATTCTGCTGGCCTGGTCCTGATCTCTGATTCTCTTCCTGATGTACTCCTCCTTCTGTGGGTCATTGAACCCTCGTATCTCTGTCACTCGGTGGACACACTCAGGAGGGATCTGATTGGCTGCTGCTGGTCGGGAGGTGATCCAGAGGAAAGCAGAGGGAAGCAGATTCCCCTTAATGAGGTTGGTCAGCAGCACATCCACTGATGATGACTCTGTTATATCACAGCAGTTCCCATTGCTTTGGAAATGTAGAGGAAGTCTACACTCATCCAGACCATCAAAGACAAACACAACTTTGACTTCATCATCTTCAATACTTTTGATCTCTTTCAGTTGTGGAAAGTAGTGCTGCAGAAGTTGCATCAGACTGAATGCTTTATCCTTCTTCAAATTCAGATCTCGGAAAGGAAGAGTGAAGATGAAATCAACGTCCTGATTGGCTTTTCCTTCTGCCCAGTCCAGAATGAACTTCTGCACAGAGACAGTTTTCCCAATGCCAGCGATGCCCTTTGTAAGCACAGTTCTGATGGGTTTCTTTTGTCCAGGTAAAGGCTTAAAGATGTCATTGCAGAGGATTGCAGTCTCCTGTGTGGTTTGTCTCTTGGATGCTGTCTCAATCTGTCTGACCTCGTGTTCATTATTGACCCCCCCACTTCCCCCCTCTGTGATGTAGAGCTCTGTATAGATCTCATTGAGGAGGGTTCGGTGGCTCTGCTTTGCTAAACCTTCAAATATGCATTCAAACTTCCTCTTCAGATGAGTTTTCAATGCCGTCTGGGCTGTTTTTATGGATTCATCTGAAGAAAGGAAATAAATTATGTTTACAATGAGATAAACATTTTCATTCATTCAATTGTAGGTTTTAAGAAGAAACAGTAAATAGAATATTAATGCATTCAGTTTTCACAGTATTTTACAGACATCATAGTGTTACATTTCTCTAACACACCTCACATGGTGTTAAACACCTCTCTCACAGCGTTACACACTTCTCACACAGTATTACATATTTCTCAATTACAACCCCATTTCCAAAAAAGTTGGGACAGTAAATGAAATGCAAATATAAATACAATATAATATTGTATTCAAACAAAAACAGTATAAAGACAAGGTATTTCATGTTTTACCTCATCAACTTGATTTTGAAGATATATGTTTATTATGAAATTTATGCCTGCAACACGCTCCAAAAAAGTTGGGGCAGTCAAGTGTTTACCATTGTGAAACATCACCATTTCTTTTAATTACATTTATTAAGTGTTTGGGCACTGAAGACACCAGTTGGTTAAGTTTAGCAAGCAGGATTTTTCCCCCATTCTTCCATTATGCAGGTCTTCAGCTGCGCAGTTGTACGGGGCCTTCGTTGCCGTATTTTGCGCTCCATAATGCGCCACACATTCTCAATCAGAGACAGGTCAGGACTGCAGGCAGGCCAGTCCAGCACCCGCACACAGCCATGCACTTTTAATCTGGGCAGAATTTGGTTTGGCACTGTCCTGCTGGAAAATGCAGGGACATCCCTGGAAAAGACAGCATCTGGATGGCAGAATATGTTGCTCCAAAATTTGTACATATCTTTCTGCATTAATGGTGCCCTCACAGATGTGCAAGTTACCCATGCCATGGGCACTGACACACCCCCATACCATGACAGATGCTGGCTTTTGGACCTGATGCTGATAACAGCTTGGATGATCCCTTTCCTCTTTGATCTTGCATCTGTAGATGTAGCGGCGAATGGTGTTGACTGACAAAGGTTTACCGAAGTATTCCCAAGCCCATGTCATGATATCCATTACAGACGCATGACGACTTTTAAGACAGTGACATGACCAGAGATCATGCATGTTCAGAAGTGGTTTTCGCACTGAGATTTGACCAGATTCCTTGAATCTTTCAACTGAGCACTGTAGAGGGTGAAATGCCCAAAATCCCACCGATTTGTCTTTGGGGAACGTTGTTCTCAAAGTGCAAATTCGCTGATGCATCTGTTGGCAAATTGGTGAGCCTCGACCCATCCTTGCTCTTGAAGGACTAGGCTTTCTTGGAGGCTCCTTATATACTATAACATGATTGCCTCACCTGTTAACATCACAAGTTATTATTTTAACTTGTCACATCCTTATTAGTCCTAAACTGCCCCTGTCCAAACTTTTTTGGAACGTGTTGCAGGAATAAATTTCATAATAAACGTATATCTTCAAAAAACAATGAAGTTTATTAGGTAAAACATGAAATACCTTGTCTTCATACTGTTTTTGTTTGAATACAAGTCAAAGTAAATTTACAAATTACTGCTTTGTGTTTTTGTTTGCATTTAATTTACCATCCCAACTTTGGGGTTGTATAATCAATCACAAACAAAACAAATCAGTGAGAAAATGCAGATTGTTACGTTTGTACAATAAAGATGAGGGAAAGAAATACTTAAAAATTGAAAATGGGCTGAATTGTCCATTTATATTTGTTTTATCAGGTTTACGTTGTGGACGTGTCCTTGTGGTAAATACTGTCATTTCAGGTCTGATAGTAAGTAAAAAATCTAATATTTTTATCCTGAGTCCAGGATACCAACTCGGGGCAGTCTGTCTGATGGGACAGTGGTTTAGTTACTGGCTTTTGAGCTCAAGGTTCCTGCTCTGAATCCCCTTTGGCTATATTTAAATATAAATGCCTCTGTGTGCATGTTGTTTATGTTTTCTGTCTGTAAGATTGTCAGTGTAAAACATTATTAGGAAAGTGTAGATGCTATAAATCAGAACTTGTTCACGGTTAGATTTGCTATCTAAACTCATTTCAGTATTCTAATGGACACACAGTAGCAATGAGAGAGAACTCTTACTGTACTGCACATCTCTCTCCAGTGAGTCGGCGAGATCCTTCTGCTTCATGTTCCTCAGGATGTGGAGTGTGATCTTCAGAGACCCCTCACTGCCACAGGTCTCCAGCATCTTCTCAGCTATGTACAGGACCTCAGGATCCTCCTGCTCTCTCTCAGTGCATTCTGGGTAATCAGCAATTTGATGACTCTGAAAACAATCTGGGCAATCCTGACTCAGATGGCTCTGAAACAGTTTCAACTTCTCATCCTTCTTCAGCTTCATCAGTGCACGCAGGAGATACTGAAATGAACACATGAAGAGGTGTGCTGTATCAGTGTGAAATAAACTCATGAAGAGGTGTGCTGTATCAGTGTGTGAAATAAACTCATGAAGAGGTGTGCTGTATCAGTGTGTGAAATAAACTCATGAAGAGGTGTGTTGCATCAGAGTGTGAAATAAACACATGAAGAGGTGTGCTGTATCAGTGTGAAATAAACACATGAAGAGGTGTGCTTTATCAGTGTGAAATAAACACATGAAGAGGTGTGCTGTATGACCACAACTAAAAAAATAAAAACTCAAATAAAGGCACCATGATCCAAAATGTCTTCTGTTTTTGACAGTCAGGAGGGGGACAGATACTTTCAGACACCAAACATGCAGCAGTGCTAAATGCTCAGATTCTAACTGCAGTCTTTGCTCCTGATTGATGGCTTTGTAGAGACACTGTGTGTGATAAATCCTGCAGTTCAGTAGAATAATGCAGTTGCTCTGCGTAACACATTTAGTATGAGTGCTTCCTGTTTAAAAGGCTCTGTTAGGACTCTTCCTCTCCTGCTGTGTGTGGGACCTGCAGATGGAATCTGGACTTCCTGTGAGTGGGGACCAGGCAGCACTCCAGAGCAAGATTAGATGTTAAGCGGTGTCTTTTGAGGAGTTAAATGTAGCACGTTAGCATTAGCACTAAGGCTTCCTTTGCACAGCTACGAGCTTCACTTCCTGTTTCCACTCAGGATTCCCTTCTTCCCAAATATTTCCAATCTTTAAATATGAGGAACTTTTTATACCTCTTGGTCCCAAACAAACCAAAAAAAAAATTCTAAGCAAGTTTGAAATGTGTTAGTGTGATGTTAAACTGCGTGGTTATGAGTCATATTTGGCAAAGGTACAATTTCTTATAAATATTAAGTGCAATATTAGGCACTTACATTACATTACAGGCATTTAGCAGACGCTCTTATCCAGAGCGACTTACACAACTTTTTACATAGCATTTTTACATTGTATCCATTTATACAGCTGGATATATACTGAAGCAATGCAGGTTAAGTACCTTGCTCAAGGGTACAACGGCAGTGTCCTTACCCGGGAATCGAACCTACGACCTTTCGGTTACAAGTCTAGTTCCTTACCCACTGTGCTACACTCCGTCCTATGAATACTTATGAATAAATGCATCATATGTTTCAATTCACTCACAGGAAACACATCATAACCTATTAAAAACAATTAAAATAGCAGATCTCACACCTGTTTTGGGTAAGATAATTTCTCTGAACTCTTCTCTTGCGAAGAGCTGGACACCATTGACTGCTGTATCCTGTGACCAAGACAAAAAGACAGAGCTTCCAGTTACTCATCATCTTACTGCAGCTCTAACTCACAGCACATGGAGACAGATCTTCCAGTTAAACTCATCCTCTTACTGCAGCTCAAACACACAGCACATCTGAATATGACATAATATATCTACCTACAACTGAAAGGGGACAATGACATTGAAGTATAATTAAGAATAGAGTCAAAATGAACCTGTTTAATTACCTATGATCACCTGTGAACTCTCCGCTGAACTTGATTGGAGGATCCATTGAATGATCACTCTTCATAGACAGACAGCTGGGTACAGGTGACCCTGCTCTTTCTGCCTGGACCCTGTGAACAAAACAGAGACAGAGCTTCCAGTTAAACTCATCCTCTTACTGCAGCTCTAACTCACAGCACACGGAGACAGAGCTTCCAGTTAAACTCATCCTCTTACAGCAGCTCTAACTCACAACACATCTGAATATGACATAATATATCCACCTACACCTGAAAGGGGACAATGACATTGAAGTATAATTAAGTAGTGGTGTCAAAATGAACCTTTTTAATTACCTTTGATCACCTGTGAACTCTCCGCTGAACTTGATTGGAGGATCCATTGAATGATCACTCTTCATAGACAGACAACTGGGTACAGGTGACCCTGCTCTTTCTACCTGGACCCTGTGAACAAAATATGGAGACAGAGCTTCCAGTTAAACTCATCCTCTTACTGCAGCTCCAACTCACAGCACATTAAATGTCTGATTCATGCATTCATACCTGTTTCTGTCAGTGCTGAGGGTTCTTCCTTTGGTCTCTGGCTCCCCTGAGAGACTCATTTTAGAAACAGCGCCCCCCATCTCAGGAGACTGGAACACATCTAGCTGGCCTGTAAACACACAAAATGAGAACACGTTGAACACAGAGACACACTAATACACACAGTGGCACACACATACAATATATATGTATATATACATATATATAGATATATGTATATATACACACACACACACACACACACACATGCATATATATATATATATATATATATATATATATGTGTGTGTGTGTGTGTGTGTGTATATATATCTGTCGACAGGAAGAAATCTGTCATTTCAATGGGCCCCAAACATGTACAATACAGTTCCCTCACCCTTGATAATGATGAATGATTTTATTATTTAAATGAGGCCAGTCCTAAGATATACACTGATTGTCCAACAAGCTGAACATATTTTATTAATCATTCAATTGAATCAACCAAAATGACACAGATTATACATTCACATTTATTTCCAGAAATTGGGCATCACAATTATTGGCACCCCTCTATTCAGTACTTCGTTCACCCTCCCTTTTCTAATCCTACACCCTTCCTCCATCCAGAATCTTTCCATGTCCTTAATATCCTTTGTTCTGTGCTTATGAACTATCTTGTTCAGTTAAAACCACAGATTTTCAATGGAATATTTAGGGGTGGAAAAAATTTAGACACCTAATTGTACAAAAATTAAAAATTATTGCTTCTCTAAAAACCTTTTTCTGTGAGCAATTTCCTTTGTAAAAAAGAATATAGATTTCCCAATTATTTTCAATTAAAGATGGCTCATGGTGTTTATTTAATTTTTTGCCATTCATTTTAACAGTTAACCAAGAGTCATGGATGTAATATTTGCTCTCAACTGGGAAACTAAACTTCACAATGACAGAGTAATGAATATATGGAGAAAATGTTGCTGAATAATTTTTTTTACACACTGGGAGGAACATTTAACTTGAAGGTGAAAATGTTGGGTCTTCTAAATTAACACACATTTCCAGTGCCCACCAGATTTATCAGGACCCTCGGTAAATATGAGCAAAAAAGGGCTTTAACTGAGATAAAATTATCCAAATAAAAACTTCAACAAAACATTTTTCTCAAAATTTTTTACAATCATTGGCACCCCAAGAAATCCTTATGAATAAAATCAGATTGTATATTCCCATTCATATTTAACTTAAGCACACCCGAGTCTTTAGGGACTCTTAAGTGGTCATCCATGACTTTCCATTTCACTGGGGAATAAATACGAGGTAACACGCAAGCCAAACCCCAGTGTGGGGGAGATCAGAGAATGCGCAACTGCAATGAGCGAAAAGGCTGTTGATCTTCATAAATCAGGCAATGGCTATAAAAATAGGTACATGTCTGAAAATACCTGCCTCCATTATTAGGGCAATAATTAATAAGTTTAAAACAACTGGTGCTGTGTTGAGCCTGCCTGGGAGAGGACACAGGTATATTTTTCCCCCACACATTGAGAAGGCTGATTCAGAAGGCAAAAGTTCCTCCAAATACCAGGTGATTTTAGATCTAAACCTGGCCGCCTCTGCCAGGGGGCTAAAAATGGTTCACTGACCACAGAATCAAGCTTTGGCCATCCCAGCCCCCTGACCTAAACCCGATAGAGACCTGTGGGGAGAGCTGAAGAGGAGAATCCCTCTTCAGCTCCCACCAAATAGCTGTTACTGGTTAAGGAACAATAAGCTGTCCCTCCATATAGGGAAAACTGAGTCAATCTTGTTTGGGTCCAAGGTTAGACCAAGGAAATCCCCTGGTTTTAGAGTTCTGGTAGGAGACACATTGATTACAGTGAAGGAGTCTGTGAATTGTCTCGGTTGTGATCTTGATAATCATCTATCTGGAGAGAGCAGGGCACTGAAAATTCTTACAAAGATTAACAATATGATCAGATGCCTAGCCAGAATCTCCAGATTTCTCGATCAAGCGGCTATGGTAACACTAGCAGGTGCTCTTATACAGTGCCACTTCGACTATGCTTGTTGCTCTTGGTTGAACAGTGTCCCCAAAGTTTTAAAAAACAAACTGCAAACATTGCAAAACAAGTTAGTTAGGATCATATTAAGGTTACCCGCACGTACTCACCTCGAACCCTCACACTATGAAAGCCTGAGATGGCTCAAGGTTGAAAACAGAGTGAAGCAGATAAAGTTGTGCCTAGTACATAGGATGGTTTATGGTGAAGTACCAAGATATTTCAGCGACTATTTTAATTGCGTCAGGGATACCAATACGTACTCCACTAGAGGGAGCGCCACTGATTTCGTGCTTGTTAGGTTCAGAAATCATATAGGAAAGGAGCCATTTTTTCCCCACCGTGTGCAGTAACTGGCGCCGTGTGCTATGCGTGGCAAATTGTGGTCACTCACTCACTAACGGACGACCTTTGAGGGACGTTTAGTGGCACGCATGCGCAGGTGGTGCTTCGTTTAGTCGGAGTAGGCGAAACGCGAACATGTTAGGGTTAGGTAAAGTAAGCTAAAGTAATGTCAGGCGATAAAAATGTGCTTAAAAATGTTGTGTCGTTGCGCAGGTGGTATGGCACGACATTCAGCACAGCTTCATAGCCTAACGTTACTTTAGCTCACCCAACATGTTCGCGTTTCGTCTACTTTAGCTAACCTAGTTCGCGCGTACGGATCGCCTACTTTAGTTAACCTATTTAGCGCGTACGGATGCTATCCTACACGCATCAGTAGGAGCTAAGGACACACAGCTACAACCACCGATACACATGTATGGACACACGGAGGACAACAAATAACGTTACAGAGGTCAGGACGTGCCATATAGCTAGCTACCTATATAGTACGGAGGGCAAAACGGAGCTAGAATGTCGCCAGCAGTGCATGCGAGTGAGCTCGACAACACATTTCTCATAGAAAAGGTCGTTTGTAGCCTTTTTTTGTTCATTACAGTGGTGGGACAAGTGACAAGCAGTAACTGTTACTGTGCTGTTATCCTTTATTGATTGCCGTACAAGGTTCATGTAAAGTAGCTAGCACAATCTGACAGCACTAACCCATAAAAATGTACTATGAACGGTACTTGCCAAATCGAACGGTAAATGTGAAAAACATTCGCTTACAGTCAGCGCTACAGAAATTTTCTGTCACACCCTCAATAAACGGCAAAACTCCCAGTACAACATTGAATTAAATATTTTTACGTTATATATTTTCTGAAACGTTATCGATTCCGCTTGGCCACAGTGAGTGAAACTACGCGATCTGACCGTATTGTAGATATCAAGGTTAGGATACTTTCAAATTTTCCACTCCTAAATTCAGATAAGATTGAAATGTTGGTTTTAGGTCCCAAAATATTAAGGGAGAAATTGTCTACTCTCACCTTAAACTGTGATGGTTGTTTGGCTGAACCTAATATGGTCGTTAAAGACCTTGGTGTCACCATTGATCCTGATCTATCTTTTGACACACATATAAAAAACATATCCAGAATTGCCTTCTTTCAGCTACGCAACATAGCTAAAATGATACATTTCCTGTCAGTTGGTGATGCTGAAAAATTGATCCATGCATTTGTTACGTCTAGGTTAGATTACTGTAATGCCCTGCTATCTGGCTGCCCTAATAACTTGTTAAAGAGTCTCCAGCTTGTGCAGAATGCAGCTGCTCGTATCTTGACCAGAACTAAGAAGGATGAGCACATTACACCAGTACTAGTGTCGCTTCACTGGCTACCCATTTAGCATAGGATAGATTTCAAGGTTTTGCTCCTGACTTTTAAAGCTCTGCATGTACATGCACCTGTGTACATAACTAACCTGCTCCTACCTTTATAAGCCCACAAGGTCACTCCGATCCCAAGACGCAGGCTACTTGGTGGTCCCAAGAATTTCCAAAAACCTAAAAGGTGGTAGGGCTTTCTCCTACAGGGCCCCACTACTGTGGAACCAGCTTCCAAAATTTATAGAGGAGTCAGACTCAGTCTCAATATTTAAATCTAGATTAAAAACGCACCTCTATGCTCAGGCTTATAATCAGTTATAGTCTAGAGACAGGGTGCAAGAAGAGCTTTGTAGGTGGCAATCCTTTCCTTACTGTCACTTGTCAATCAGCTGTGACCCGACTTTGCATGGGCTGGCTCTTGATAGGCAGGTATGGTTGTCCACCCCTCATGACTGCATGGGCTCTCCATCCCTGTCCTAGTAGCTATGCAGCCATATATTACTCCTGGCGGGGTCCCCCCAATACATACTACTGCCACTTTACCCACTGTCTGCTATATTGCAAATTCCCTAATTGCCATTTCTACCCTCTTCCCCACGCTGCCGGCGGGGCTCTTGCCCCAACCCTCGAGAGTGCTTAGAGAGTCATCTGGTCTCCCCCACCTCTGTGGTCCAGTCCCTCTTTCGTCATTGCCTCCACCCTGCCCACATCTGTCACCACCCAGTGTTCCCCATCACCGCCACCCGGCCCCACCCATCATCTGAGCCACATCATAAACCTTATAAAACTGACTGACATGTTGGTCACCAGTCGGCACCCTGAGCCGACCAGAGGAGGATGGGTTTCCCCCTAGAGCCTGGTTCCTTCCAAAGTTTCTTCCCATCTGCCACGGAGTTTTTCCTTACCACTGTTGCCTTAGGCTTGCTCCTGTGGGGGTTTAGGCCAGGGTTGTCTGTAAAGTGTATTGTGACAACTGCTGTAAAATACGCTATACAAATAAAATTTGATTGAATTTGATTGAACAGTCAGAATTCAAGTTGCGCCATGGGTCTGGACGGTTTCGTGCTTGTTATATTCTGCAGCTGGTCTTTGGAACAGTTTGCCTAGAGATCTAAAAACAACAAGAAATGCAAATAGATTCAAGTCCTGTCTGAAAAAATGGATAAGAGGTGACCTTTAAAAAGGACGAGGCTGTGTACATGCCTTACTGTATAGTCATTATTTAGTATTATGATGATGATGATGTATGTCTAACCAGTGGGCACAACGGCTGTCTATGGAATTTTAGGTGCTGACATTGGATTAAGTTAATCTAATTTGGATGTGCAATTTGAGATGTTTACGATTAGGTAATACTGATTCTGATAGGTAGTTTGATTCGGTGTTGCCCTACTGATGTTGTTGTTGTGTTGGTTGTTGTTTGTTAATGATGTTGTGTTGTAATTTATGCTGCTAGAACACATTTTTTACCTGCTGCCTACCCACACACCCCCTTCCAAAAAAGGACCACAATGGAAATAAGCTATTAGCTTTATTGTGTCTATATTTGATAGTTTTTATCTTAAAAATGTGTATGAGAAGCTGGCTTCAGATGCATGTTTTTCTCTTTTTAAAAATTATCGAATAAAGTCAATCAATCAATCAACAGCACATCACATTCATGTTTACATAATAATCGTTTAATTGAATAATTTATAGCAATTTTATAACCTTAATATGAGAGGCAAATCCCTACGCCACTGATCGCATCACGTGCTCTGTTTGTGAGCTTCCTGTTTGATGCTCACCGCTCTGGCTGTGCCCGCGTGACGCATGAAGATATACAAGAACTGTGATTGCATGCATAAGTTTTCTGCGCATGGGCCAACAATACTTTGCCATTGCTCATACCAATTAATAAACAAAACTTATTTAAAGTGTCCAGTATTACCCGATATCCCATAATACCTGAATTAACTCTGTTCATTTATACGAACATATCTGTTATTGTGTTCATTAAAATAATAATAATAATAATAATAATAATAATAGAAAATTTTGCAGCATTAACTTCAGTAACCAAGTACTACGCATATTTCCAAAACAATACCCCGTATATTACATTTAACAAACAGGCAGAAGCTCGAGAAACGACCCGCGACGTTTTAATGCAGTTAACCGCAATTCAGTTAAATTCTTGCTGCTAAAGTAGTCGCTAAATTTTATGTTATTGAATTAATAGTAGTACTAATTCAACAGGCTACAAAAGGATTGCATGAGAAAGACATGGTGCGAAGCATACGGAAGTCCGTAGGTGCAGGTAGCCTATTATCACTGAAATGCTTCTAAATCGGAGTGATTTGAAACGAGTTAGAGTTGGATTGGAAATAGCTACGTCATATCCAAAGGAAAGAATGGCATTGAAATATAACAAATATACCAATTAACAGTTTATTTGGCGTAGAACCCTTCTTTTTGTATTTGTCCCAGGTGGGAAACCTGAAAATAGCCACGCACGCACATTTTATTGTCAGTTTTGTTTTACTAAATTAAGCGCGCTACAGCGGTTATAGACCATATTCCCACTCCCCCCCACACCCTTTCACCTTTAGCTTCTATTCTCTCCATCCCACCCCACAACAGGCTACTTACTCCGTTCTTTTATTCGGTCTTATTCCTTCTTTTAGTCCCTCTTCGTTCCCCTCCGCCTTTAAAATGGCGTATGCCCTAGAACACTTTCAATTTCGATAATGCACCTTTTTTTACCTGTTTACCTGGCTGAAGTAAGCCTTCTTCTTCTCTCAGTTTTACTGGCGGATGAAAACCAACTTAAAGGCGTATACCGCCACCTACTGTACAAGAGTGTGTAACATCATATCATTTCACCCTATTACTTATTCTACCCACCAACCTTGTGCTTTTTAAGAAGGTAAAGAAACCCTTCCTGGCAACTCTTACCCCTCTCCCTCTCCTTCTGTTCTCAGAATCCCAACCAGATCCCATTCCCGTCCCGCCTCGTCTCTGACCTTTCTGTTTCCGCTTCATACACGTTACAATGCAATAAAATATGTTCTACGTTTTCTTTAACTCCACAGTTCCCACACTTGTCACTGTTCCTTTTCCCCAGCACAAACAAAGTGGCATTTAATCCTGTGTGATACAATCTGATTCTTGTTATGATGATTTCCGCCCTTCTGTTCCTTTCTTTATAGTACTTTGCTATGACCGACTTTTGTATTTTGTGATACCCCCTTCCTTTCTGGTCTTCCTCCCACCTTTTCTGCCATATCTCCAGTCCTTTCTTCTTAATAACTGCTTTTCCTTCTCCTCTGCCAAGTGGTAGTGGCAAGGTTATTTCCTTTTGTAAGGCCCTTTTTGCCAGTTTGTCTGCACACTCATTCCCTTTCAACCCCTCATGTGCTGGTACCCAACAGAACTGCACATCTACACCACCTATGTGAAGTCATAGCAAACTAAGGTAAAATTCAATTAGTAAGTCTTCTCTGACAGATTTTGTTGACTGTATGCGTTTCATGATGGCTGTTGAGTCTGTGCATATCACCACCCTATCTGGTCTGACCTCTTCAACCCATTGTAACCCAATAATGGCTGCCACTATCTCTGCTGTATATACTGATAACTGATCGGACAGTCTTTTGGAGATATATATTTTGAACTCAGGGATATTGTGGTGTGGGGATGGCTGGTTTAAGCAGCCACACCTGCCCTGGGTCAAGTTAATTAGACCTGGCCAATTGGATAATTGGTTAAGAATTAGATAATTGGCCAGGCTAATTGGACCCAGGAACAGGAGTGGCTGCACCTGTGCGTAGTGAGGTAATCGGTGCGCACAGGTTAAATCTGCCATCCCCACCCACACAAAGGGAGTCTCGGTCATGACTGTTTTACATCTGCTCATGTGGCTGTACCATCTTGCCACCCTTGTAAATAAATGTGGACTGTTTTAACATCATCTCCCTGTGTTTCTGTGCTGGAGGGCCCCGTGGAAAGCCACTTCGGTGGCCTGTGGCAGCCTTGTTTGCCACAGTGGCGCCCAACGTGGCGCCCAACCAGCCATCCCCACACCACAGATATATACACCAATTCCCACACACTCCTGTTTGTTCTTAGAATCATCTGTATATATTTTGAGATAACTGTGATAACTATTCCTCAGATATAACCCTGTTTTAACTCCCACTTCATTTTCTCCCCATTCTCTTTTTTTTCCAATAATACTCATGTCTAGCTTTATCTCTGGAAAAAGCCAAGGGGGCACGTTACTAACTGGGGTGGACCTGGTGAACTCTAAGGTCTCCATTCCATATGTCCCTGCTCTTTCTTCACTAGTCCATCCAAACCCGTATCCCTGGAACTTGCAATAGTCCCAACAATCCTGCAGCGTCTTCTTCGCAGGGTTTTCATCCCCACTTCCTTTTAGCCCAACCCAATACGCAAGTGAAAGTTTCTCTCTCCTCAACTCCAGCGGTGTCTCTCCTGCTTCTATTAGTACTGCGTTAATGGGGGTTGACTTAATACAGCCCCTATACATAACCGTAATGCTCTATACTGTAGTCTGTCCACTTTTTGTAATGATGTCTTTGCTGCTGCTCCATATACTATGCAGCTGTAATCTACTGTTGATCTCATAAGTGCCCTATAAATGTCAATTAGTGACTGTTTATCTGCCCCCCAGTCACATCTGGCCACAGCTCATATTAGATTTATGATTTTTTGCACTTTATTTCCAGGTGTTTGATATGCACCCTCCATGTATATTTGTTGTCCAGCCATAGGCCCAGGTACTTAAATTCAGACACCTTCTCCATCGACTGACTGTATAATGTTAGCCTCTCATCACCAAGCTTCCGCTTCTTTGTAAACAGCATGGAACAGGACTTGCTTGTTGACAGCTTGAACCCCCGATCATATGACCACTGCTCCACTTCCCATATTGCATTTCCTATACTCCCTTGAACATATGGCACATTTCTTCCCCTCATCCAAATGGCCCCATCATCTGCATATAGCGCTGATCAGATGCTTCCATCTAAACTTGTAAAAATGTCATTTATCATTATGTTGAACAGTATAGGACTGATTGCACTCCCCTGGGGGATACCATTTTCTATTTCAAATTCCTTAGACACCTCCTCTCCAACCTTGACTCTAAATTTCCAGCCTGTTAGAGAGTCCATTATCCAATTATACATCCTCCCTCCGATACCCATTTTACTTAACTTGATAAGCAACCCTTCCCTCCACATAGATTCTTTTCAATGTCAAAATATACTATTGCCATCAACTCTTTTATTTTCTGTGTCTTTTCCACCTCATTACTTACTCTTACTAAAGCATCAATTGTGGATCGTCCTTCACGAAATCCATTCTGATAATTACTCAGTAAACCTCTTTGTTCCAGTACACGTGAAAGCCTACAAACTATTATTCTCTCCATCCACTTGCATACATGAGAACCCAAAGCTATGGGCCTATAGCTACCAGGATTAGCAGGATCCTTCCCTGGTTTGTTGAATGGTATGATTACTGCCCCTTTCCAGCATCTAGGCATAATTCCATTCCTCCAGATTTTATTAAAAAGTCTCAGCACTAGCTTCGATGTTTCCCCTGGTAGCTGCCGGAACATGGCATAACATAGCTGATCTTGCCCTGGGACTGTGTATCTAGTATCTTGCAAGGCTATACAAGGCTATACCACATCCAGAGTTGACGTATCATCCTTTCTCTTCACCCTCATATCCTTATTCTCTCTGAGTGCACGGTCTTTCTGCTGCCTATGGATATCATCAAGGTGATTACCACTATGTACTGCAGCGAATGCCCTACCTAACACATCAGCCTTCTCTTTGTCTGACACTGCCAGCCTCTCCCCATCAACCAATGCTGGAATTTTAACTGTCTTTCTTTTCCCACTCATTCGCTTAAACATGGACCATACATCCCCTAGTTCTACTCCTCTGCCAATGGTGGAACAGAATTCTCTCCATGTCCTCTTTTTAGCATATGACTGTCGTACGGGCTACTGCCCTTTTCCTTTGATAGTCTATAAGATTATCCTGTGATAAATTGCTTCTCAAAGTTCTTAATGCCTTGTTTCGTTCTCTTACAGCTCTGCTGCATTCCTCATTCCACCAAGGAACCACTTTCTTCCTACCATGTGTTGTTCTCTTTGGTATACTCAATGTTGCAGCATTTAGAATATGGTTAGTAACTTTCCTCAATGTGGAAATTTGAGGATTCCTCAATGCTTCCTTCTAGTGTTATCTGATGTGCTGTGTCCTCACAACATATCTTAAATTTCTCCCAGTCTGCCTTATCAAAGCACCTTCTAGTAAATGTACTCCCCTTTTGCATACACACATTTACATTCACTATAGTGAGAACTGGGAAATGATCGCTTCCTACGGCTGAATTACTCATGACATACCATTTGCAGGTATTCAATACAGTCTTCATACATATTAATTAAATATTCTCTAATATATGTCTTAGGTTTGCCATTGTGTTGACTGTAATGTTTAATGTATGTTTTTAAATGTGTTGATTTGTGTTGGCTGTAATTTTTAATGTATGTTTTTAAATGTGGACACCAGGAAGACTAGCTGTGCTTTAGGGCAAAGCTAATGGGGATCCTAACGAATAAACAAATAAACAAATCTGACACCATTGTAAGATCCAAGCATGAGACTGTACCCCTAGTGACATTTACTCTCGTACCTTGTCCATCATTAAGGCAGACCAATGATCTTTCCTCCAACATTTCCTCCAGTATATCCCCATTGTCATCTGTGTGATTGTTACCCCATAAGGTACTGTGTGCATTAAAATCTCCACACCATATTTCCTTCCTACTTACTGCCCCTGCCATTTCCTTGAACATGTCAACGGTTAAAATTCTACATGGATTATAAAAATTGATTACCTTAATATTTCCTTCTTTTCTTGGACTGCAAATTTTAACTATGGTACACTCCATATCTGCAGGAGAGGGAACCTCCCCATAGGCCAACCCGTCTTTGAGAAACGTAGCACATCCTCCACCATGTTTGTTGTTATCTCTGTCGTGTTTTATAGAACTGAACGTGGAATAACATAGTCTAAATTAGGCCGTAGCCAAGTTTCTTGCACACATGCTACATCTGGAACTACCTCTAAACCATATATATACTTTCAAAATTCTTGGCCATTGGCTACGAGGCTTCTCGCATTCCACTGTAGTATATGGAGTACAATAATTATGATTTTAAACATCAGCTTGTACATCCTCTCCATCGTTGGTAGCTGTCAACATGGCATGGATCTGATCTCCTTTTAAATCTCTCATATCAAGTAATCTTCCTGCTGCCTCTACAGTGGATTTGATTCTATCACTTTTCTTTTTCAGCTGCGTTGCAAAATTAATGGTGTGGCAGATGAAGGACACAAAGTTCACTTTGTTCACTACTAGTGTGTCATCATTAACTTTACATTTGTGAACAGAAGCAGTCTGCTTAGGTATGGGAGCTTGGTTTGCTGGTGTGTTAATGCCACTTTGTATTGTACCTCCATGTGCCTTTCCTCTAGAATATCTGTAGTTTGTTCCTGCCCCCCTTACTTTCTTTAGTGCTTCTGCGTATGATCGTAACCCTCTGGGCTTCCCTCTGTACTCCTCCGAACGCAGCACTGTGCTCGCCTCCACAATTACAGCATTTAACCTTTTCACATGTTACATACTCATGTTCGCCTCCACACGTCGCACATGTTAGCTTTCCTTTGCACTGCTGTGCTGCATGCCCCATTCTTTGGCACGCATGACACCTGAGTGGTTTGGGATGTATTCCCTCACTCTGTAGTTCCTGTAACCCATTTGTACTGATTTACAACTACCGATAGGGTTTCCTTCAGTGAGCCGTCTCTACTGCTCTTAAGCCTTGTGGCAACAATTACTTTGCCTCCCTGAATCTCTTTTTTAACATCTTCCATAGCCATATCCAACAGAACTCCTGAGATTACTCCTCTCAATTGTGCCGTTGCTCCAGGGATATGAGCCTTCATCTTTTCTCCCTTAAGCGACGACATTCTGAGTATCTTTTCCTGCCGTTGTTTGCTGGATGCATGTATCAACACTCGTTTGTTATTCACGAACCTAACGAATTTGATTTTACCTATCTCTTCCTCGGTCGCTTTGGTAAGTTTGATCGGGTGATAGTGCCCACCATCTTGATTGAATTCTATTATTACTTTCCACTCATTTTTTTGCGGTTGACCCACAAGTATCTGCCCGTCACAGCAACTGGTTCTTGATTTTTTCATACTGTTACCCCTATAATCCTCACTCTCATCTGACCAACTTCTCATTCTTGTTTACCTATCTCTTTCTCTCAAAGCCCTTTTCTGTCTCAGTCTTAGATAACATCCACTCCATTTCATTCCCATTACACCCATCCAAGCTAGTTGACATGATGTTACATTCAAAGCATGCTTCACTTGCTTATTAATAGTTTAATTGATTGTATTTATTGTTTATTTGATTATTTAATTGTTTAATTGATTTTAATTTGTTAATTTGAGGTAATTGAAACCAGGTGCAACTGATTGGCTCAACTTATTTAAGTGGCTGCCAGTAGGGACAGGAAAGGAGAGGTGAGCCACGACTATCATTTGCACTGCTGGTGTTTTTAAAATAAATTATTAGTCTTTTTCAAGTCTTGTTTTACTCGGTTGTTTTTAAGCCTTTTTACATTGGACTTTAGGTACCTCAATCCAAAATAACATCATTATATTAATGTGATGAACCAGTATAGGCCAATATGCTGGCTAAACCCACAAACCCTTTTTAAGTGAAATGAATGTCCGTAAAAATGTACAATAAATAAAAATCAGTCCTGAAATCGCAGAAGGAAAAAAAAAATAAAGCTGTGTAACGATAGGAGTGCCAGAATAATGCAAGGCGCGCCTAAACCCATGTTTCATGTTTATTTCATGTTTATTTCTCTACTTTCTGCCTAAGTAATCAGAAAAAAACTGTAAAAGCTTGAGGACCATTCTGTCATTGAACAATGAGCTGGTAACTCTTTATTAGAAATGTTAAATATGCACTGATAGTGCAAAGTCACTTCAGTGACAAGCAGGTGCTGTAGATGTGGTGCAAGAATTGGTACCAGCGTTCCCCTGCTGCATGCCAGCCAGCATGAGAATGGTTCCGGATGGAAAATCTAAATTATTATGCTACACAAAACAACTTAATATATTAGGCTATTATTATAATTGTTACAATAATAAAGAGTACCACAATAATCGCAAAAGCGTGCGAGAATTAAATGAATGGATGGAATTTGGGTTTATAAAAAAATCAAGTGTAGGTGTGCAGTAACGGTCATTGGCAATAATCAGTTGTGGTGTTCTCATACAGCCACTAGATGGCGGTGCAGTGTAATTCGGTTTAGTGTCGCGGTTGCATTGCTGGGAGATCGTGCCACATAAAGTGAACTGCAGCACAGTTCGTACGTGTTTCTGGCACAGCGTCAACTCAGATTAAATCAATTTTATGTGTTTAGCCCTTTTATACAGAGAACTGTCACACAGAGGCTTAACGGAGAGGCAGGAACTGAGCAGAAGAGCAAAAACCCGGCCTGAGCCCCCAAAAGCAAGCACATGAGTGGGGACAAAAACCCTCAAACGATCGCGAGAAAAAACTCCCTGATGGGAAGAAATCTAGGGACTCGGGAGGAACCCTGCTGAAAAATCCAGCTTAAACCGGCCTAAACTGGTCAAGCTGGTCTAAGCTGTGTTTCCGACACTTCCAGCTGGTCAGCCAGCTGTTCACCCGCTGACCTGCCTATATGGCCAGCAGGTCCACCAGTTTGACCACCAGCTTACTGTACCAGCTTAACCAGCTTTGACCAGCTTTGTCCAGCTTGGTCAAGCTAGAGACCAGCTTTGACCAGCCACAGACCAGCTATGAACAGCTAGAGGTGTCGAAAACACTTAAACCTTAAATCTTAAACCACCTTAAACCAGCTTAGAGTTTTGCTGGAATTTTCAGCTGGGTAACCCAGCTATAGGGAAGAGCCCATCGTTCACTGGCCGAAGTATCGCTGGTCTGACCAATAATATCATTAGTGGATAGCAAGTTGCAACTTTCCTGAGTTGACTGGTATTTATTTTATATACTGGTGTGTTTATTTATGTTCTCTGTGACAGTAAGCTGCTTAAAGTTCTTGGCTCTGCTAGCTTGTGAGGTAACGCTAAGTTGGGTTAGGTCGGCTAGCTAACTCCCGGCTTTGGTTCAAAGCCAAAGCTAAACTTCCAAAAGCGTTACCTTGAGGGTCACGTTGTTTGATGAAAATGGCAAACGAATGATATTAGCTAATTTCACGTTAATATTTATTATCAGATAGTTGTGTTATGCACAGAAACAAGAAGAAACCACTCAGCAGACAGTGCATAACTTGTGTCTCATACTGTATTTCATTTACACTCCTGCAGATGAATGTCATTGCTTCAACTGTGCATATTTTAGCCCCATTCTGATCTGCTAATATTGAGCCCAAACATAAGCCCATACAGAATATGAAATAAGTACTGCTGGGTCACAGGAGTTCAGCACATCACAAAACAATAAATGACAACAGCAAAACATCTGATGTTTTCATAATTCAGGTTTAATTCACACTGAATATTGTCTGAAAATACAAAAGAAATGTAGCAACAGGTTCAAACAAAACAATAACGATAAAATAAAATAAGGACACTGGACCCATCATTGTTTACCGTAATGAAAGTAAATAAGTACACTGCAGTGATCATTCTGCATTCTCCCTATCAGCTGCATTTCCCCACAGAAATTTCACATTTGAACTCTTTTTGAAAGCAACTGTAAGAACTAGTAAAATACACAATTAACTGGAGGAGTTTGTGACTGGCTTCTTTTAAACAAAGATGTAGATACGGGAGACATAATTATTATTTCAAAAGCATTTTACCTGGCCATATTCTGCCAGTATCACACTCTTAATGTTATATTCATGTTTTAATCATCAGAAGGTCACATACATGCATTGTACATTTACAATATAATTTTATTATAATGCAAAAAAAATCATATTTGTATAGCTATAAGTGCTTTGCCTGAACCTGCTAAAAGGTTATATTAAGGGTTTAAGCTGTACTGAGGTTAATATTGGGTACAGCTGAAATTGCAGTGGTTAGGCATCGGCCAATGATGGTTGGGCGTACATACAAGTATGTCGAAATATGTGTGTGTGTGTGTGTATGTGAGTGTGAGTGTGTGTGTGCGTGTGTGTGCGTGAGTGTGTGCGCGTGTGTGTATGTGAGTGTGAGTGCGTGTGTGTATGTGAGTGTGTGTGTGTGTGTGTGTGTGTGTGTGGGGATGTGTGTGTGTGTGTGTGTGTGTGTGAGTCTGTGCGTTGCATGTGGGTATGAGAGAGAACATGTGTAGAAGTTAGAGAATGTGTGTGTGTGTGTATCTGTGAGTGTGTATGAGTGCATGAGTGTGTGAAGGTGTGTGTATAAGAATGTTCACAAGTGGGACTGAGTGCTTGGGTGCAAGTGTGTGGGAGAGTGTGTGCGCATTCTATGAGTGTGTGTGTGTTTATATATGTAGGTAATGAAAAGTGTGTGCGTGGGTTTGAGATTGTGTGTGCATGTTTGTAAGAGTGTGTGCGAGAGTGTGTGTGAGAGTGATTGTGCGTGTGTGTGTGTGCATGAGAGTGTGCGTGCATTTTGTGTGAGAAAGTATGTTAGTGTGTGTGTGTGAGAGTGCGTGCGTGCGTGTGCGTGCAAGAGAGAGTGTGTGTGTATGAGATTGTGTGTGTGTGTGTGCGAGAGAGTGTGTGTGTGTATAAGAGAGACTGTGCATGTGTGCTTGTTTGAGTGTGTTTGTTTGCCTGCACGTGCACGCGTGTGAGTTGGTGTAAGAGTGAGAGTGTATGGGTGTTAGTATGTATGTGCGTGAATGGGAGGGTGTGTGTGTGTGCATGTGTATGTGTGGGTGAATATGAGAGTGTGTGTGCATGTTTGTGGGTATGTGTGTGTGCATACGTGTGGGAGTGTGTGTGCATGTTTGTGGGTATGTGTGTGTGCATACATGTGGGAGTGTGTGTCCGTATGTGTGAGTGTCTTTGTGTGTATGCGTATGAGAGTCCGTGTGCGTGTTTGTGAGTGTTTGGGTGCGTGCTCATGAGTGTGTGTGTATGTGTATATATGTGTGTGTCTGTGTCTCTACTCCAGTTAGCAGAGGGACACTGAGGAGGAGCCCCACATTCCAAATCCAGCACAGAGGGATGTGTGTTCAGGGAAATGTGCGTGGGTTCTGTGCAGGACGGTCAGTGTGTTAGTGTCAGAGACGCTGTAGAAGGACAGAGTGCTGGCCGGACGGTCCACATACACTCCTACCCTGCGCACACACACTCCTCTACCAGCACCATCATTATTACACACTCCTGCTGGGACAGATTGGGTTATGCTGCAGCGATTGTGGGAGAAACTGTATTTTTGTGGTTTATCAGAGGGTCCACGGTTATCGAACGACAGACTCCAGGAGTTTTTATTCGCTCCAAACGCACAGTCAGCATCACCTCCTTTCCTGCCGATTCCTTTAACTGTCACTGCTATATTAACCTCTCCCCCCTCAGGCAGACTGAACTCAGCCTCCCAGTAACAGCGCTCACACACACTCTCTCTGCACACAACCTGGAGCCTGACGTCAAATCTCTCTGGATGATCAGGATATGGCTGCTCCTCTCTCCCCGGTATGTGTGTCACCCTCCTGTTCCCCTCAGACAGAGACAGCTTTCTGTTTGCTGTGTTTGGATCCAGTGTGAGCTGACAGCCGTCTGCACACCAGAGACATTAATGAGATTAATTATCATTATTCATATTCACCTCATTATGTGTGTGAGAGACAAAGAGCTGGGACAGTACCTGTGTGTGTGTGTGTGTGTGTGTGTGTGTACATATGTTTCTGTTTGTGTGTAAAGTCTCTCTCACACACAGAGCAGTGTGTGTATCTATGGAAAGTGTTCTGTGTTGATACACACTCACATTTCCTGAGTCCTGGTTTGGTCCTGTTCTCTCCTCCATGGTCCACACTGTAAGAACAGCAGAACAGAATTCTGAATTTTAACCATCCTTTATTTCCACTCTCAACACACCAATGACATCACATAAATAAAACAAAGAGACAATAAAACACAAAACCAAGATCATATGAAAAACACAAATCTGTCACAAAGAAAACTTATTCCATTCCCTCACCCTATTCCATGTGCAAAAATAGCTCCCCTCCCTCCACTGAACATAAAACACCCTTATAACACACACTCTGAAACACGTCTTGCCTGTCCCCTCCACCAATCAGATTTTTCCACTTGTAGAAACTGCCATTTTCACCTCAAAATGAAATTAATGAGCTGGCACTTATCTGTATTTGTGTGAGAAACCGAGGATAAAAATCTCACTTGTAAATCTTTCCCCCAGAAACCAAAATAAACCCAAAAAAGAGAAGAGAGGTTGTCTGGCACACCCCGAAAAAAGAATAATAAACAGTTTCTCTCTCCATGCAGAATGGACAATGGTGGGATCCTGCCGGGTTCATCACAGAAATAAAACTATTCACTGCAGTGATCCCGTGCAGCACCCTCCACTGTAGATCCCCAACCTTCTAGACTAACGGTGGTTTTTACAGTGTCTTCCAGTGTGTGTGTGTGTGTGTGTGTGTGAGCGTGCGAGTGTGTGTGTGTGTGGGTGTGTGTGTGTGTGTGGGTGTGTGTGAGAGAGAGAATGTGTGTGTGAGGTGCATTGTGGAAACTCTCTGTACTTACAGCAGTGTGAGTGTGTCCAGTTTAGACAGCGCTCTCACTCCTGAGTCTCCTGGGTGATTGTATCTCAGGTCCAGCTCTCTCAGGTGTGAGGGGTTTGTACACAGAGCTGAAGCCAGAGAATCACAGCCTCTCTGTGTGACTCTACAGCCTGACAACCTGCAGAGAGAAGGACACACACACACCTTACACAGATTAATATAAACAGAGCTGTGTGTGTCAAACACATAGCAGTGTGTTACACACTGATGAATGAAAATGCACTTTTGTACATCGCTTTGGATAAAAGCGTCTGCCAAATGAATGTAATGTAATGTAACGTAACACACCTTACACACATTAATATAAACAAACAGGGCTGTGTGTATCAAACACATAGCAGTGTGTTACACACCTTACACACATTAATATAAACTAACAGGGCTGTGTGTGTCAAACACATAGCAGTGTGTTACACACCTCACACAGGTAAAGATAACCCAAAAGGACAATGTATTTAATTCACTTCATTTTGAGGAATGTATAAATTTAAACTATTTGATTTGATGCTTCTCAAAAAGATGTTGTGTCTAATTCAGGTCAGATCAACGGGCTTTAAAGTTTGAAATTATGAAGCAACGTCTGTGCCATTGGATTTCATGGGTCACGATGAGGTCATTCCGAGCGAGTTGCTCGTCTTAAAGCTGATACAGTAAATAAGATAGTGTTACACGGTATACCGAAACTTCGGTACTTTTTCGGTACTTAAAAGAAAAAACGGTTTGGTATTAGAATTTTCCGACTTTTAGGTCAAATGTAAAAGCCAGGGAAATGTGTCTCCCTCAATACTGATCGAGAGAGTAGCATGTTCCTGCAGTAGCGGAGGCTGCAGTTTCAGGACCGCATTTCTAGGACGCTACTACTTTTTCGTGACCTCAATAATAATAGTATTTTCCAAGAAATTATGACAAATCGTTGAAAACGTTTCGTTAGGTGCAGCGTCTTTCACTGCTACAGAGTAGCCTATGCGTAGGTGAATGCAATGATGAGAAAAATTTTGGTTACGCTGACCTATGAAACGCTATTCCAAAAGCAAAACTAGACATGTTATACATCGTTAGAAAGCGTATACTCTCACCTACTGAATAAATGAATTGTAAGCCAGACCGTACTAAAAAGGGCGACAACGCCGTAAACAACAGGTGTGATTATTATGCACACCTATTTTGTAGGGTACCCAGGCGTCACAAATGCGCGTATATTTCACAAACGGATTTTCCAAGACAATATATGACCACTCAGTCTCAAAAGCGACATCTCTATGTGTAAAACCAATGGTAAGGTTGTATATTTATTCAACATTGAGTCACAGATATTGACTGCAGAATGACATGGTATCATTTTGTAAAATGTTTTAAAATTGTTTATTTCGTTATTCAGTGAGCAGCGTTTTCACTGCTGTATTGGCATATCTTAGGGCTGTTGTCGGGTTTATCTTGTTGCTATGACAGAATACGATTTTTGAGTGGTGAAAGGATATTTTTTATGAATGCCCAGATAGACAATATTGTCCATTATGTCATGGGTGGGGGTCTACAATGAGCGTCACACACGACCGCGTTTTTGGTAACAGATGCAGCAGTGAAGTCCCGTCTCTTCACCTGCACAAAACGCACCCAGGCACGAAAGCTAGCACCGCTCCTTTTCCTGTTAGGAAAATTGTGCTCTTTAAGGTGATTTCAGTATTGTTAGATACCGAATATCGAATCAGTATCCTTTCAGTTTCAGGTATCATTTCAGTATCCAGTATCGTGATACTAAACCTGGTATCGGTATCGAGGTCAAAATTTTGGTATCGTGACAACACAAAAATAAGGCTGTAGTAACATAACTAAATGTATATGTATGAAGTTGTTTTTTTACATTTAGACAGTTTATCATCTGTATTTTTACAGGACATTCATTTTAATAGGTAATGATGTTGCTGGGAAAGCGGAGACGTATACAGTGACGTCCACAACACTCCCATTAATCAGGTATGCTCTCATAAGTACCTTGGTGTCCATATTTACAACATGTTTACCTGGCAAGCCCATGTTGACAGCCTATGCTCCAGGCTACAGCAGAGGTTGTACTTTTTGAGAAGGCTCAGAGTGTGGGGTTGACCAGAAACTTATGTATCTGTTCTACCAGGCAGTCTTGGAGAGTCTAATCAGGTATGGGATACAGGCATGGTATGGTAACCTCTCAGAACAGTTCAAATCTAGGCTTGCCCATCTTGTTCAGACCGCCATGAAGGTCACAGGGAGAACACCAGTCCCTTCAATCTATATACGAGCAGTCTGTGCTCAGAGGAGCACAGAGAATACTGGCTGATTCATCCCATGTCCTCCACTCTGAGTACGAGCTTTTACCCTCTGGCAGACGATATAGAGTACCCAAGTGGCGGCTCAATCGTTTTAAAAACTCATTTGTGCCTTCTTCCATTAACATCTTAAACAGTAAGGACATAGAATAAGCCATAGAGGCCATAGTCCCCAAAGGGACTTTGTTAGTATGGACGGGTTGTGCAATATGTTGTTTTAAAGTTTTTTATTATTATTATTTTTTTTTTTACATTTATTCATTTATTAACGGCACTTGAATGTATGTACATATGAATAATGTAAAATGTAGAATGACATTTGTTAAATGCAGCGATACTGAGCCCAAGAAAAATTTCCCTAAGGGGACAATAAAGTATATCGTATCGTATCGTATCGTAATGATGTGGCTCTCTAGCCCGTGGAAAAGCAAAGCGGTTCTTAGAAGGTTCGCAAGTTGAACCAACTGAAAACCTGCACTGGCACCAGCCCAGAACCAGAACTAGCACCAGCCCAGAACCGGAACTAGCACCAGCCCAGAACCGGCACTAGCACCAGCCCAGAACCAGAACTAGCACCAGTCCAGAACCAGAACTAGCACCAGCCCAGAACCAGAACTAGCACCAGCCCAGAACCAGAACTAGCACCAGCCCAGAACCGGCACTAGCACCAGCCCAGAACCAGAACTAGCACCAGCCCAGAACCAGAACTAGCACCAGCCCAGAACCGGCACTAGCACCAGCCCAGAACCGGCACTAGCACCAGCCCAGAACCAGCACTAGCACCAGCCCAGAACCAGAACTAGCACCAGCCCAGAACCAGAACTAGCACCAGCCCAGAACCGGCACTAGCACCAGCCCAGAACCAGAACTAGGTTCGCGTTGGTGGAAAAGGGGTATGACTGAGTGGCGAAGGTCACTGTTTGCACGCTGGTATTTTTTGCACACTTTATTTTTGGTACGTATTCGCTGTACTCATATGCTGTACTTTGCACGTGTACATACTGTTTATCCTACTGGTTTAACTGCTTAACTCATGCCATTTTTAACTTCTGTAACTTTTATATCCCTTACCCATTATTTATTTAGCTGTACATCTGTCAATATTTACTTATTTATGTCGAGACTGTTCATACTGTACATAACACCTGGTGTAGTTAGACGTCAGTTTTTGTTTCTCCTAGGTCTCTATTTATGGCTTGGTTCTACAGTGCCTTTTAATTTTTGCCTTTTTATTTTTATTTTATTCATTTTGTATCTTTACCTCCAAGAGTGATTTTGTTTTTGAATTTTACTTACTTACTCAAGGCTCCAGAGTGCGACCATTTAGGTAATGGTAAATGTAAAAAGTTAGTCTGGAGCCCTGTTACTTTTTTAATTTCTTACTTCCTTGTGCATTGTTGCACTATGCTTTGTAACGCGAGCTGTTGGACACCTGAATTTCCCCCGGGATGAATAAAGTACCTACCTATCTATCTATCTTGTACTCACCCCAGTCTCTGCAGTTTACAGTGTGGGTCCTCCAGTCCAGCAGAGAGCGCTCTCACTCCTGAATCCTGCAGCTCGTTGTCTCTGAGCTCCAGATCTCTCAGCTCTGAGTGAGGAGAACGCAGGACTGAGGCCAGAACATCACAGCAGCCCTCTGTGAGATTACACCAACCCAGCCTGTGGAGAGACCACACACACACACAAATTCATAAGGCTCATAAAGTATTCCAACTATTCCACAAAAGTCTAAGGCCATTGCTGGGCTCCATTAACCAACAAAAATAACTAAAAATCAAGGTTGGGTGCCTACAGCTAGGATTTCATTGCCAGACTCTTTCCATATGACGATTTTCAAACATTAATTTAACCTGCAAACACAAGAGACAGAATTTTTGTGGGCACTTTACCTCACCTGACATGTTCTTCGTGCCACAATCACCTATACATTTTAAACACATTCAATATCCATCACTATGAATCGATTCATAAAACTGTCAACGTAAAACCCATTAGCTAAATACAATACTGTTATCTTATTATTTTCTTCAGAATCTTGAAACTATTCTGTTATCAAATAATCAGGGCTCGACGGAAACGGTTGCCCGGTTGCCCTCGGCAACCAGATTGAGTCAATTGGCAGCCATTTTGCCCTTTTGGCAACCACCTGTTCAGTTTTTTATTTTTTAATATATAACAATGAATAAAAACCTACAAAACTGGAAAATCTCATTTCAAAGGAAGTCAACATTTATTTGGTTGCCTCCGTAAAGTTTCTACTGCACTAACATCACGTTCGTGCGCAACACAACATTTCAGCCATTGTGCAACCACTTTCCACACACGCGCGCAGCCAGCCTGTTGCAGTGGCGAAACAAAATGTTTGCCTGTGGAGTAAAAAAGTCAAACGATAACCCGTCAACATCACAAAATAATCCACACGATGACCGTAGGCCTGCTGATACTGACACAGCCGAACCCGAACGGCTGTTAAAAAATCCTTCATACATGTTATGAAATTTTCTCTTTGCATTCCATATTAAATTAATAACGCTTGTTTTGCGATACGGGATGAATAACATAATTAAAATAATGACGTTATTTACCTCAAAAAAAAAAAAAGGATCGTGTGCCCCCCCCCCCCCCCCGCAGTTGTGGCCCTAAACAACTACATAGAGCGTTTATGCCAGCGGCCGACCCTGCGAACAGGCACACCCATACAGGGAGCGATGGATACCGCCATTCGGAAGATGAATGCCGCAAATCGGGCAATCCTGATCAAACTTTCCAACAGTTTACTACGTTCTCAAAAGCGAAGACCCCTTCGGCTCTTTACCTCGTCTGCTGGATCTCCAAATCAAGATCGGCTCTGATCTGACGCGATTGACCTGACAAATCTGATCAGGCTTGCAGAAGGTATTTATTAGAATTTAATCTACTAAATGAATAACCTTGCAAATAAATGTGCAATCTTAATGCTGTAACGTTAGTGTATTGTTAAGAGTTTTTTTTCATTAATGAGTCTACCTGCTGTGTGTGTGTGAGAGCGAGTGAGAGAGTGAGAGAGATTTGTAATCAATGTGTTTTGTAGCAATAGCCTATGAAAAAATAAGGTGCACTGATATAGGAACTGCGTCGTATTGTAGCTAAAAGATATGCATACCTAGTTTACTTTTAAACAGTAATTTATTGTGTAGGATTAATTTTTACATTGTTTCATATGTGATTTCTGCAGGCTTACTCCATACATTGTGGAACACATCCGGCAATCAATTGTCACCTGCCTAGAAAATACAACAGCAATGTCAGTTTTATTTGATGGGGCAACAGATAAGTGTCCAGGAGGTAGAGGTGGTTTATGTAAGATATGTTAGTGATGGGGAACCCAAGACAGTGTACTTCAGCCTCCAACCTGTCAAACACGCACATGCCCAAGGAATTTATGAAGCCATAGAGCAGGCCTTCGTGGACCACAAAATTGATGACTGGAAAGAGAAGCTTGTGGGAATAGCCTGCAGCAGTAAACCTAGGATGGAAAAACAGTGTGGCCACCCGAATTAAGGAAAACGCAGAATATGTGGTGAGTGTACACTGTGTGGCACATCGCCTGGAGCTGGGGGTCAATCAGGCTATGAAAGACAACCGTCGTCTGGATGATCTGAAAGACATCCTGAAGAAGATCCACAAACATTACCAGTACTCGCTGAAAGCTCGGAGGGAGGGGACAGAGATTGCCACTTCACTGGAGACAAAAGCCTTAAAACCAAACAGGGTGGATGGCACACGCTGGACTCCTCATATGCAACGTGCTTTGGAAGTCCTTGCCACATCATATGAGGTACTTCTGGCTCATTTTGAGCATGTGGCAGAAGCCAGGCCTGGCCAGGCAATGGCTGAAGTTCGTGGAAGAACAGCATTCCTGAGAGACTACAGAATTGTACATTTTCTCCATTTCCTCAGAGACCTGCTGCATGTCATCCCAAATCTCAGTCTTGCTTTTCAGAGGGAAAACCTGACTGTGAATGGCATGCTGGATGCATTGGAAACAGCAAACCTGGAGCTCACTGCACTGAAACAGTCACCAGGCAGCAAGTTGGCAGGATTCACTGCTGCTCTCCAGCGAGAGCCAACTGGTCTTAAAGTAGTCGACGTAAGAATGTTGTATCTAACTTCCCGACCAGTATTGGTCAGACCTGTAATAATGTACCTGCCCACAGTTGAAGCACCACCAGATGTGTCTATGCAACTGAACTGCATTGGGATGGCAGGTATGCCATCCCGCCAAGTTACGCCATGGCGTGGCGGCATGCCCATACCTATCCAGCACCGAGAGTTTGCCACTTTTCAGGGTTTCCTACAGAAATAACCACAATGACTCTCAGCCCTTAAAAACATTAATTTCTGTATTCTGTGTTCTTCACATTTAAAATCAGATGCTCTGATTGCTCACACCATTGCACAAACCTGCCTATTTCAGAATGCTATGCTACTAGGCTACTGCCCCTGTGCATTAGGCCAAGAGCTTGATGACACAGTTCCCAGGTTGGCTGCTGGTGCACTCATTTTATCTGGTGTGAATGAAACGGGGCAGCTAACACAACCTGAGGGGTCCCTGTGCTGACTGATCCAGGCTCAGAGAGCATCACTGACCTTCATATACTGGACAGGATTAGTTACAGAAAATTAAACACAAACATTTCATTCAATACAAAATGTATCTCTCTCAAATCAAACTTAGCATTAGTTTAGCACTATGTATACTATAATATAAAAAGGGGTACAGAGCACTCATTTCATTGTATCGTTTTCTAATCATTAATTATACATTGACCAGGAAGAATAATTGCGAGAGAAAGAGCTTTGAACATTTCAATGAGCTACAAGCACAAATTCTTTTTAGTTAAAGTCACACAGTACACAGCACTACTCACCCCAGTCTCTGTAGTTTACAGTTTGGACTCATCAGTCCAGCACAGAGCAGCTCCACTCCTGAATCTCCCAGGTTATTGTTGCTGAGGTCCAGTCTCTGTAGTGTACAGTTTGGTTTCATCAGTCCAGCACAGAGCAGCTTGACTCCTGAATCTCCCAGGTTATTGTAGCTGAGGTCCAGTCTCTGTAGTTCACAGTTTGGACTCTTCAGTCCAGCAGAGAGCAGCTCCACTCCTGAATCTCCCAGGTCATTGTATCTGAGGTCCAGATCTCTCAGGGGTGAATTTGGTGACTGGAGAGCTGAGGCCACAGTTTCACAGGACTGCTCTGTCAGCAACTGGAGGTTCCAGTTGCTCAGTCTGCAAAGAGTTCAGATAGTTTAATAACATTAGTACACGTAAAACATGTAATATCTGAAATGTGGCAATGATAGTCTTGAGCGATGAAGAGTAGAATTGACGATTTTAAGGTCAGTGATGCTCTGAGGAAGATGTCTGTGCCACACACTCCAGCTGCAGCACTTTGGACCTCAGAATTAGACATCCTGCTGGACTAAACTCAGTTCTGCAGATGTGATTCTGAGCCAAATGGCCCGTCTTCTTCAGAATGCACTCAAGAACAGGCACTGGGGGTAGAGGTCACACTTTAATGGGGGATCGAACCGGCAACCCTCCAACTGCCAAACAACTGCTCTTACCTCCTGAGCTATGTCACCCCTGAGAATTAGAATTTCCCAAACTCTCCTGTTTTTTTTCTTTCTATGTTAACACGCATTTTAATGTCCTGTTAACACGACATTAACGTCTCGTTATTTGCTCAAATGGCCTTCCATACGAGAATCAAGAAGAACACCATCCATTCGATATCCTCTATTGTTCCTGTGTGTCGCGTTGAAGATGGCGTCATGGCAGTTTCATGCGGCGTCGCTATGACGACCAGCTACAGTGACGGGGGTACTATCTGCAGTGGAAAACGAGGTGCCTGGTACCAAAGCGAGTAGAGTCGAGTCGAGCCGGTACCATGCGGTGGAAAAATGGCTTAAGGTGGAGATTCTGGGTCAGCCTACACCAGAAAAAAGCAGAGGCCAGGGTGGTATTACTGGCCTTGTAACATGGTGCATTTACTGCCTGACTTAGTCTCCCAACTTAGTAACACAAACATTTAATTCATAACCAAACTTATCTCTCCCAAATCAAACTCAGCATTATTTTAATCATAATTTTGAAAAGATGCATTATGCTCTCAAGATAGCCCAAACTAAAAATTTAAAAAGGGGTACCGAGCATTATCTCTTGCCATTTTATAATCATTAATTATGCATTGAAAAAAGGAAAAAGCGGGATTCCCCCATCTTTCAAACACATGGCTGGGATTCAAAGATTTGTTCTCAGCTCACAATTAAAAGCAAGGATTGTTTTATCTTCATAAACAGTTTGGCAAGTACAGCAACAACTAGAACTTCATCAAACTGAGTCCGTGAAGAAAAGGTGCATTTACTAGTCCAAGTTAAGGGCAAATGTTGATTGTAGTGTGTGACCCGCTGTGATTACTAGTCTTTTGTAAGTTGTGAAGTGTGAGCGTTTCCATGATGAAAATACCAGCGATTTTTAGGAAAGACAGTCGTTAAGTGTGACATGTTCTTTGTTGTTACGATTTTAAAAGTCGTGTAGTGTACACGAGGCATTACGCGACTTTTAAAATCCTAAAGACCACTGGTATTTTCATCCTAGAAACGCTCACACTATCCGACTTCCAAAAGACTGGTAATCACAGGGGTCACACACTACAGGATTCAGGATCATAATAAACTAGATCTCGGTGTGCTGTGTTGTTGCAAGAACATGTGCAGCAAATGTGCACCCTCAGACACAAGAATCACCATATTAAAGCTCTAATTGATTCACAATGTCCACTATATAACCCGATGACTGTATGCTACATCACACAGCTGCTGGCTCAACCCCCTTCTCCCAAATACAAGTAGTAATTATACTGTAAATAAATTCCCCTGCGGGTTATTGCTACCTATGGTTTACTTGGTGTAGAACTGGGTTTTATATTCTAGCCTACTTTGGGTAGTTAAGTGCCAATTCTATACTGATTCACATGGAAATACGAGTGTTTGTGTATCACACACTACACAAACCATTCCTAAAGACTTAAGATAAAATGAAACCAGTTAGATATTCTCCCAAGAGCTGCAGACGGGCTTGTGGCTGGATTGGGTGAGTCTCTGACCGTGTCACATCAGGAGACCGTTGGTCACGGGTGAACGCACCGATAAGCAAAGACAGGATTTCTGTTGAGATTGTCTTAAGACCTTGAAAATTAGTCTGCGACTACAAACTCCTGGCTAAAAACATGTAGTGCGCACGAGGCATAACCCCAATAATATTCATAGCAGTCTGCACCAGACGAGAAATCTGACTTTTCATTTGTACAGACAAGTTACCAAACCATGCTGCTATGCCACATCTGGTTATGCTCTCTAAAACTACACAGTTACAGAGAAACACAAACTTTTGCTCAACACCACGAACCCTGAGTCCCAGTAAAAAGCACATTCGCAGTAGTAATCTAGAGCAGAGACTCCAACTGAGTGAGTCACCAATGTGCACCCCAAGATATTTATTTGAGCAGACCTGTGTGATGGCTTGGGTATAGAAGACAGGCCTGGGATCTCCCACTGATCTACAGTCAAACACCACCTCCTCTGTCTTCTTCACATTTAAAATCAGATGCTTTGAGTCACACCATTGCACAAACCTGCCTATTTCAGAATGCTATGCTACTAGGCTACTGCCCCTGTGCATTAGGCCCAGAGAGCTTGATGACACAGTTCCCAGGTTGGCTGCTGGTGCACTCATTTTATCTGGTGTGAATGAAACGGGGCAGCTAACACAACCTGATGGGGGTCTGTGCTGACTGATCCAGGCTCAGAGAGCATCACTGACCTTCATATACTGGACAGGATTAGTTACAGAAAATTAAACACAAACATTTCATTCAATACAAAATGTATCTCTCTCAAATCAAACTTAGCATTAGTTTAGCATTATTTATACTAAAATATAAAAAGGGGTACAGAGCACTCATTTCATTGTATCTTTCTGTAATCATTAATTATACATTGAGAGAGAAAGAGCTTTGAACATTTCAATGAGCTGTAAGCTCTAATTCTATTTAGTTAAGGGAACAGAGTGAGGGGCCACAATATCACAGTACTTCTCTATGAGGTCACAGCTGCTCAGTCTGCAAAGAGTTAAGATACGATATTAGGTATACATAAGAAACTGTAATATTTGTAATTAAACTATGGTAGTGTTCAGTGGTGAAGCGTAAAATTGAGCATTTTAAGGTTGATGATTCTCTGAGGAAGATGTCTGTGCTATAAGCTCCAACTGCAGCACTTTGGATCTGAGAATTAGATGTCCTGCTGGACTGAACTCTGACAGTTCTACAGATGTAATTCTGAGCCAAATGGTACCTTTTCTGATACTGTAAGAAACAATATATTTTATGTATTATAAAAATAAAGAAGCAAAAGATAACACACATCTTTCAGAGTGGACAGTGAGTTAAACTCTGCTTCATTCATTGTGGTGGTAACTGTGACAAACCTCCCACAGCACTGCAAGCTAACACACAACTAAAGACAGATTCACTTTAGAAACTGGAACGCAAGGAATCTCTTCACAGATGTCCAGATAGTGCAGACAAATTCTCTCTTCCAAACTAAACTTAGCATAAGTTACACTCTCCAACTGCAGCACTTGAGAATCAGATGGCAAATTTAATCAAATAAAGTATTCAGTTAGTGAAGAGATTTTGAATTTGATGCTGCTAATGTTCTGGATTCAGAACATTAAATGAGCGCACTAGCTGTCAAAATGATTCAGAAATCACACTATTTTAAACAGAAATGTCTGAAAATATGCTGTGAATCATCTACATTATTAATGACATAATACTCACGTGGCCTTCCTGCAGTTCCTGACAACTGGTAGCAGTCTCTGATAACTGTTTCTTGATGTGTTGTAGGTCTTCAAGTCAAACTCATCCAGGATCTTCTCTGACATCAGTAACACAAAGGCCAGAGCTGAACACTGGTCTGGTTTCAGCTCTTTATCAGAAAGTTTTCCTGATCTCAGGGTATTCTGGATTTCCTGCACTAGAGAGCTGTCATTCAGTTCATTGAGACAGTGGAACAGATTGATGGTCCTCTCTGCTGAAGATTCCGCACTGATCTTCTCCTTTATGTAGCTTACTGTTTTTTTAATGCACATTGATCTGCCTCCTGTCCATGCCGGTGTGAATTTTACAGGTGATCTGCTTGCTTTCTGTGTCAGTAGTCCTGCTGAAGACTCCTTTCTGATCCTCTGCTTCATGTACTGGACTGTTTTCTCAATGCTCTGTGATCTGCTTTCTGTCTGTGGGTCTTGTACAGGTGATCTGCTTCCTGACTGCATCAGCAGTGTTCCTAAGACAGTCTGAATGGAGCCCAGAGAGAGGCCTAGAAGGAATCGGAGGAAAAGGTCCAGGTGTCCATTCTTACTCTTTAAGGCCTGATCCACTGCACTCCTGTGTAACTCAGACAGCGGCACTCTGCCTATCCAAATTGTTGACCCTTCTGCTTGGAGTACATTTCGGCACTCATTTACACATACATGAAACACAAACAAGGCAGCCAGATACTCCTGAATGCTCAGATGCACAAAGCAGTAGACCTTCTCCTGATACAACCCACACTCCTCTTTAAAGATCTCTGTGCACACCCCAGAGTACACTGAAGCTTCACTGACATCGATTCCACTCTCTCTCAGGTCCTCTTCATAGAATATCAGATTGCCATTTTCCAGCTGTTGAAAAGCCAGCTGCCCCAGGTTTAAGATGATTTTTCTATCTGACATCTTCAGGTTTGTCTCATTGGTGCCATGATACTTCTCATTCTTCACATTAGTCTGAATGAGCAGGAAGTGTGTGTACATTTCAGTCAGAGTTTTGGGCAGATCTTCACTCTCTACTTTGCCCAACATTGTCTCCAGAACAGTAGCAGAAATCCAGCAGAAGACTGGTATGTGACACATGATGTAGAGACTCCTGGATGACTTTATGTGTGAGATAATTCTGCTGGCCTGGTTCTCATCTCTGATTCTCTTTCTGAAGTACTCCTCCTTCTGTGGGTCACTGAACCCTCGTACCTCTGTCACCTGGTGGACGTACTCAGGAGGGATCTGATTGGCTGCTGCTGGTCGGGAAGTGATCCAGAGGAGAGCAGTGGGAAGCAGATTCCCCTTAATGAGGTTAGTCAGCAGCATATCCACTGATGATGACTCTGTTATATCACAGCAGTTCTTATTGCTTTGGAAATCTAGAGGAAGTCTACACTCATCCAGACCATCAAAGATAAACACAACTTTGACTTCATCATCTTCAATACTTTTGATCTCTTTCAGTTGTGGAAGGTAGTGCTGCAGAAGTTGCATCAGACTGAATGCTTTATCCTTCTTCAAATTCAGATCTCGGAAAGGAAGAGTGAAGATGAAATCAATGTCCTGATTGGCTTTTCCTTCTGCCCAGTCCAGAATGAACTTCTGCACAGAGACTGTTTTCCCAATGCCAGCGATGCCCTTCGTAAGCACAGTTCTGATGGGTTTCTCTTGTCCAGGAAAAGGCTTAAAGATGTCATTGTAGAGGATTGCAGTCTCCTGTGAGGTTTCACTCTTGGATACTGTCTCAATGTGTCTGACCTCGTGTTCATTATTGACCCCCCCACTTCCCCCGTCTGTGATGTAGAGCTCTGTATAGATTTTATTGAGGGGGGTTGGGGGGTGGCCCTGCTTTGCTAAACCTTCAAATATGCATTCAAACGTCTTCTTCAGATGAGTTTTCAATGCCTTCTGGGCTGTTTTTATGGATTCATCTGAAGAGAGGAAAAATTAGGAATAAATTAAGTTTACAATGAGATAAACATTTTTATTGATTCAATTACATATTTTAAAAAGAACCAGTAAATAGCATATTAATGCATTCAGTTTTCACAGAAGTTTACACACATCAGTGTTACATTCCACTAACACTGTTACACACCTCTCATTGTGTTACACACCTCACACAATATTACATATCTCTCAATTATAATCCATCACTAACAAAAGAAATCAGAAATAAAGTGCAGATTGTTGCATTTGTACCATAAAGATGAAAGAAAGAAATATTTTTAAAAAACTGAAAATGGGCTCAATTATCCTTTTACATTTAATTTCTCAGGTTTATGTTGTGGACGTGTCCTTGTGGTAAATACTGTCATCTCAGGTCTCATAGTAAATTTTTAAATCTAATATTTTTATCCGGAGTGCTCTTTAGTTCTGGATATACACTCAAGGCAGACAGTCGGTCTGATGGGACAGTGGTTTAGTTATTGGCTTTTGAGCACAAGGTTCCTGCTCTGAATCCCATTTGGCTATAATTAAATATGAATGCCTCTGTGTGCATGTTGTTTATGTTTTCTGTCTGTAAGATTGTCAGTGTAAAACATTATTATGAAAGTGTAGATGCTATAAATCAGAACATTGTTCACGGTTAGATTTGCTATCTAAACTCATTTCAGTATACTAATGGGCACACAGTAGCAATGAGAGAGAACTCTTACTGTACTGCTCATCTCTCTCCAGTGAGTCAGCGAGATCCTTCTGCTTCATGTTCCTCAGGATGTGGAGTGTGATCTTCAGAGACCCCTCACTGCCACAGGTCTCCAGCATCTTCTCAGCTATGTACAGGGCCTCAGGATCGTCCTGCTCGGTCTCAGTGCATTCTGGGTAATCAGCAATTTGATGACTCTTGAACAATTCCTTCATTTTAATAAACTTATCCAGCACGGAAGGAATTTCAGACAGACTCTGAAAGCATTCTGGGCAATCCTGACTCAGATGGCTCTGAAACAGTTTCAACTTCTCATCCTTCTTCAGCTTCTTCAGAGTGTGCAGGAGATACTGAAATGAACACATGAAGAGGTGTGCTGTATCAGTGTGAAATGAACACATGAAGAGGTGTGCTGTATCAGAGTGAAACTCATGAAGAGGTGTGCTGTATCAGTGTGAAACTCATGAGGAGGTGTGCTGTATCAGTGTGAAACTCATGAAGAGGTGTGCTGTATCAGTGTGAAACTCATGAAGAGGTGTGCTGTATCAGTGTGAAACTCATGAAGAGGTGTGCTGTATCAGTGTGAAACTCATGAAGAGGTGTGCTGTATCAGTGTGAAATTCATGAGGAGGTGTGCTGTATCAGTGTGAAAGTCATGAAGAGGTGTGCTGTATCAGTGTGAAATTCATGAGGAGGTGTGCTGTATCAGTGTGAAATTCATGAGGAGGTGTGCTGTATCACCACAACTGAAATAAAAGCTCAAATAAAGGCAGTCCTTGCCTCGTGTGTCTCTTGTGTTTGACAGTCAGGACAGGGACAGATACTTTCAGACACCAAACATGCAGCAGTGCTAAACGCTCAGAATTTAATGGCAGCCTTTGCTCCTGATTGATGGCTTTGTAGAGACACTATGTGTGATAAATCCTGCAGTTCAGTAGAATAATGCAGTTGCTCTGCGTAATACATTTAGTAAATGCTAACTGTGAGCTGAGTGCTTCCTGTTTAAAAGTCTCTGTTAGGACTCTTCCTCTCCTGCTGTGTGTGGGACCTGCAGATGGAAACTGGACTTCCTGTGAGTGGGGACCAGGTAGCACTCCAGAGCATGATTAGACATTAAGTTGTGTGTTTTGAGGGGTTAATTGTAGCATGTTAGCATTAGCACTAATGCATCCTTTTGCACAGTTACAAGCTTCACTTCCTGTTTCCACACAGGATTCCCTTCTCCCCAGATATTTCCAATTACAAAATATGGGGAATTTTTTACACCTCTTGGCCCCAAATAAACCACAAAAAAATTTTTAAAGCATGTTTGAAATGTGTTGTGTTTATGTGATGTTAAACTGTGCATGGTTACGAGTAATATTTGGCAAAGGTACAATATCTTATCAATATTAAGTGCATTATAAACAATTAGAAAAAGCAGATCTCACACCTGTTTTGGTGAACTTGTCTGTTCTAAACACCTGGACTCCAGTGACTGGTGTACCCTGTGAACCAAAACAGACAGTTAAACTGATCCTCTTACTGCAGCTCTAACTCACAGCACATGGAGACAGAGCTTCCAGTTAAACTCATCCTCTTACTGCAGCTCTAACTCAACATAATGGGACAGATTTGTCAGTTAAACTCATCCTCTTGCTGCAGCTCTAACTCACTGCATATATATGGGGGCGACATAGCCCAGGAGGTAAGATTGTCTGGCAGTCGGTTGCCGGTTCAAACCTCGCCCTGGGCGTGTTGAAGTGTCCTTGAGCAAGACACCTAACCCCTAACTGCTCTGGCGAATGAGAGGCATCAATTGTAAAGTGCTTTGGATAAAAGCGCTATATAAATGCAGTCCATTTACCATTTACCAGTCCATTTAACTCACTGCATATCTGTATATGACAAAATATATCCACATACACCTGAAAGGAGCCAGTGACATTGAAGTATAATTAAAAAGTTGTGTCAAAATGAACCTGTTTAATTACCTTTGATCACCTGAGAACTCTCCCCTGAACAAGATTGGAGGCTCCATTGATTGATCACTCTTCATAGACAGACAGCTGGGTACAGGTGACCCTGCTCTTTCTACGTGCAGCCTGTGAACAAAATATGTAGACAGAACTTCCAGTTAAACTCATCCTCTTACTGCAGCTCTAACTCAACATAATGGGACAGATTTTTCAGTTAAACTCATCCTCTTACAGCAGCTCTAACTCACAGCACATGGAGACAGAACTTCCAGTTAAACTCATCCTCTTACTGCAGCTCTAACTCACAGAACATGGAGACAGAGCTTCCAGTTAAACTCATCCTCTTACTGCAGCTCTAACTCACTACGTATATATGGGGGCGACATAGCTCAGGAGGTAAGAGCGATTGTCTGGCAGTTGGAGGGTTGCTGGTTCAAACCCCGACCTGGGCGTGTTGAAGTGTCCTTGAGCAAGACACCTAACCCCTAACTGCTCTGGCGAATGAGAGGCATCAATTGTAAAGTGCTTTGGATAAAAGCGCTATATAAATGCAGTCCATTTACCATTTACCAGTCCATTTAACTCACTGCATATCTGTATATGACAAAATATATCCACATAGACCTGAAAGGAGCCAGTGACATTGAAGTATAATTAAAAAGTTGTGTCAAAATGAACCTGTTTAATTACCTTCGATCACCTGAGAACTCTCCCCTGAACATGATTGGAGGCTCCATTGATTGATCACTCTTCATAGACAGACAGCTGGGTACAGGTGACCCTGCTCTTTCTACGTGCACCCTGTGAACAAAATATGGAGACAGAACTTCCAGTTAAACTCATCATCTTACTGCAGCTCTAACTCAACATCATAGGACAGATTTTTCAGTTAAACTCATCCTCTTACTGCAGCTCTAACTCACAGCACATGGAGACAGAGCTTCCAGTTAAACTCATCCTGCTACTGCAGCTCTAACTCACAGCACATGGAGACAGACATTCCAGTTAAATTCATCCTCTTACTGCAGCTCTAACTCAACATCATAGGACAGATTTTTCAGTTAAACTCATCCTCTTACTGCAGCTCTAACTCACAGCACATGGAGACAGAGCTTCCAGTTAAACTCATCCTCTTACTGCAGCTCTAACTCACAGCACATGGAGACAGAGCTTCCAGTTAAACTCATCCTTCTACTGCAGCTCTAACTCACAGCACATGGAGACAGAGCTTCCAGTTAAACTCATCCTCTTACTGCAGCTCTAACTCACAGCACATGGAGACAGAGCTTCCAGTTAAACTCATCCTCTTACTGCAGCTCTAACTCACTACATATATATGGGGGCGACATAGCTCAGGAGGTAAGAGCGATTGTCTGGCAGTTGGAGGGTTGCTGGTTCAAACCCCGCCCTGGGCGTGTTGAAGTGTCCTTGAGCAAGACACCTGACCCCTAACTGCTCTGGCGAATGAGAGGCATCAATTGTAAAGTGCTTTGGATAAAAGCGCTATATAATATATATAAATGCAGTCCATTTACCATTTACCAGTCCATTTAACTCACTGCATATCTGTATATGACAAAATATATCCACATAGACCTGAAAGGAGCCAGTGACATTGAAGTATAATTAAAAAGTTGTGTCAAAATGAACCTGTTTAATTACCTTCGATCACCTGAGAACTCTCCCCTGAACATGATTGGAGGCTCCATTGATTGATCACTCTTCATAGACAGACAGCTGGGTACAGGTGACCCTGCTCTTTCTACGTGCACCCTGTGAACAAAATATGGAGACAGAACTTCCAGTTAAACTCATCATCTTACTGCAGCTCTAACTCACAGCACATGGAGACAGACATTCCAGTTAAGCTCATCCTCTTACTGCAGCTCTAACTCACAGCACATGGAGACAGAACTTCCAGTTAAACTCATCCTCTTACTGCAGCTCTAACTCACAGCACATGGAGACAGAACTTCCAGTTAAACTCATCCTCTTACTGCAGCTCTAACTCACAGCACATGGAGACAGAGCTTCCAGTTAAACTCATCCTCTTACTGCAGCTCTAACTCACAGCACATGGAGACAGAGCTTCCAGTGAAACTCATCCTCTTACTGCAGCTCTAACTCACAGCACATGGAGACAGAGCTTCCAGTTAAACTCATCCTCTTACTGCAGCTCTAACTCAACATAATGGGACAGATTTTTCAGTTAAACTCATCCTCCTACTGCAGCTCTAACACAACATTATGGGACAGAATTTCCAGTTAAACTCATCCTCCTACTGCAGCTCTAACTCACAGCACATGGAGACAGAGCTTCCAGTTAAACTCATCCTCTTACTGCAGCTCTAACTCAGAGCACATGGAGACAGAGCTTCCAGTTAAACTCATCCTCTTACTGCAGGCTCTAACTCACAGCACATGGAAACAGAGCTTCCAGTTAAACTCATCCTCTTACTGCAGCTCTAACTCACAGCACATGGAGACAGAGCTTCCAGTTAAACTCATCCTCTTACTGCAGGCTCTAACTCACAGCACATGGAAACAGAGTTTCCAGTTAAACTCATCCTCTTACTGCAGCTCTAACTCACAGCACATGGAGACAGAGCTTCCAGTTAAACTCATCCTCTTACTGCAGCTCTAACTCACAGCACATGGAGACAGAGCTTCCAGTTAAACTCATCCTCTTACTGCAGGCTCTAACTCACAGCACATGGAAACAGAGCTTCCAGTTAAACTCATCCTCTTACTGCAGCTCTAACTCACAGCACATGGATACAGAGCTTCCAGTTAAACTCATCCTCTTACTGCAGCTCTAACTCACAGCACATGGAGACAGAGCTTCCAGTTAAACTCATCCTTTTACTGCTGCTCTAACTCACTGCACATGGAGACAGAGCTTCCAGTTAAACTCATCCTCTTACTGCAGCTCTAACTCACTACATATATATGGGGGCGACATAGCTCAGGAGGTAAGAGCGATTGTCTGGCAGTTGGAGGGTTGCTGGTTCAAACCCCGCCCTGGGCGTGTTGAAGTGTCCTTGAGCAAGACACCTAACCCCTAACTGCTCTGGCGAATCAGAGGCATCAATTGTAAAGTGCTTTGGATAAAAGCGCTATATAAATGCAGTCCATTTACCATTTACCAGTCCATTTAACTCACTGCATATCTGTATATGACAAAATATATCCACATAGACCTGAAAGGAGCCAGTGACATTGAAGTATAATTAAAAAGTTGTGTCAAAATGAACCTGTTTAATTACCTTCGATCACCTGAGAACTCTCCCCTGAACATGATTGGAGGCTCCATTGATTGATCACTCTTCATAGACAGACAGCTGGGTACAGGTGACCCTGCTCTTTCTACGTGCACCCTGTGAACAAAATATCGAGACAGAACTTCCAGTTAAACTCATCATCTTACTGCAGCTCTAACTCACAGCACATGGAGACAGAGCTTCCAGTTAAACTCATCCTCTTACTGCAGCTCTAACTCACAGCACATGGAGACAGAGCTTCCAGTTAAACTCATCCTCTTACTGCAGCTCTAACTCACAGCACATGGAGACAGAGCTTCCAGTTAAACTCATCCTTTTACTGCAGCTCTAACTCACAGCACAAGGAGACAGAGCTTCCAGTTAAACTCATCCTCTTACTGCAGCTCTAACTCACAGCACATGGAGACAGAGCTTCCAGTTAAACACATCCTCTTACTGCAGCTCTAACTCACAGCACATGGAGACAGAGCTTCCAGTTAAACTCATCCTCTTACTGCAGCTCTAACTCACAGCACATGGAGACAGAGCTTCCAGTGAAACTCATCCTTTTACTGCAGCTCTAACTCACAGCACATGGAGACAGAGCTTCCAGTTAAACTGATCCTCTTACTGCAGCTCTAACTCACAGCACATGGAGACAGAGCTTCCAGTTAAACTCATCCTCTTACTGCAGCTCTAACTCACTGCACATGGAGACAGAGCTTCCAGTTAAACTCATCCTCTTGCTGCAGCTCTAACTCACTGCATATATATGGGGGCGACATAGCCCAGGAGGTAAGATTGTCTGGCAGTCGGTTGCCGGTTCAAACCTCGCCCTGGGCGTGTTGAAGTGTCCTTGAGCAAGACACCTAACCCCTAACTGCTCTGGCGAATGAGAGGCATCAATTGTAAAGTGCTTTGGATAAAAGCGCTATATAAATGCAGTCCATTTACCATTTACCAGTCCATTTAACTCACTGCATATCTGTATATGACAAAATATATCCACATACACCTGAAAGGAGCCAGTGACATTGAAGTATAATTAAAAAGTTGTGTCAAAATGAACCTGTTTAATTACCTTTGATCACCTGAGAACTCTCCCCTGAACAAGATTGGAGGCTCCATTGATTGATCACTCTTCATAGACAGACAGCTGGGTACTGGTGACCCTGCTCTTTCTACGTGCAGCCTGTGAACAAAATATGTAGACAGAACTTCCAGTTAAACTCATCCTCTTACTGCAGCTCTAACTCAACATAATGGGACAGATTTTTCAGTTAAACTCATCCTCTTACTGCAGCTCTAACTCACAGCACATGGAGACAGAGCTTCCAGTTAAACTCATCCTCCTACTGCAGCTCTAACTCACAGCACATGGAGACAGACATTCCAGTTAAATTCATCCTCTTACTGCAGCTCTAACTCAACATCATAGGACAGATTTTTCAGTTAAACTCATCCTCTTACTGCAGCTCTAACTCACAGCACATGGAGACAGAGCTTCCAGTTAAACTCATCCTCTTACTGCAGCTCTAACTCACAGCACATGGAGACAGAGCTTCCAGTTAAACTCATCCTTCTACTGCAGCTCTAACTCACAGCACATGGAGACAGAGCTTCCAGTTAAACTCATCCTCTTACTGCAGCTCTAACTCACAGCACATGGAGACAGAGCTTCCAGTTAAACTCATCCTCTTACTGCAGCTCTAACTCACTACATATATATGGGGGCGACATAGCTCAGGAGGTAAGAGCGATTGTCTGGCAGTTGGAGGGTTGCTGGTTCAAACCCCGCCCTGGGCGTGTTGAAGTGTCCTTGAGCAAGACACCTAACCCCTAACTGCTCTGGCGAATGAGAGGCATCAATTGTAAAGTGCTTTGGATAAAAGCGCTATATAATATATATAAATGCAGTCCATTTACCATTTACCAGTCCATTTAACTCACTGCATATCTGTATATGACAAAATATATCCACATAGACCTGAAAGGAGCCAGTGACATTGAAGTATAATTAAAAAGTTGTGTCAAAATGAACCTGTTTAATTACCTTCGATCACCTGAGAACTCTCCCCTGAACATGATTGGAGGCTCCATTGATTGATCACTCTTCATAGACAGACAGCTGGGTACAGGTGACCCTGCTCTTTCTACGTGCACCCTGTGAACAAAATATGGAGACAGAACTTCCAGTTAAACTCATCATCTTACTGCAGCTCTAACTCACAGCACATGGAGACAGACATTCCAGTTAAGCTCATCCTCTTACTGCAGCTCTAACTCACAGCACATGGAGACAGAACTTCCAGTTAAACTCATCCTCTTACTGCAGCTCTAACTCACAGCACATGGAGACAGAACTTCCAGTTAAACTCATCCTCTTACTGCAGCTCTAACTCACAGCACATGGAGACAGAGCTTCCAGTTAAATTCATCCTCTTACTGCAGCTCTAACTCACAGCACATGGAGACAGAGCTTCCAGTGAAACTCATCCTCTTACTGCAGCTCTAACTCACAGCACATGGAGACAGAGCTTCCAGTTAAACTCATCCTCTTACTGCAGCTCTAACTCAACATAATGGGACAGATTTTTCAGTTAAACTCATCCTCCTACTGCAGCTCTAACACAACATTATGGGACAGAATTTCCAGTTAAACTCATCCTCCTACTGCAGCTCTAACTCACAGCACATGGAGACAGAGCTTCCAGTTAAACTCATCCTCTTACTGCAGCTCTAACTCAGAGCACATGGAGACAGAGCTTCCAGTTAAACTCATCCTCTTACTGCAGGCTCTAACTCACAGCACATGGAAACAGAGCTTCCAGTTAAACTCATCCTCTTACTGCAGCTCTAACTCACAGCACATGGAGACAGAGCTTCCAGTGAAACTCATCCTCTTACTGCAGCTCTAACTCACAGCACATGGAGACAGAGCTTCCAGTTAAACTCATCCTCTTACTGCAGCTCTAACTCACAGCACATGGAGACAGAGCTTCCAGTTAAACTCATCCTCTTACTGCAGGCTCTAACTCACAGCACATGGAAACAGAGCTTCCAGTTAAACTCATCCTCTTACTGCAGCTCTAACTCACAGCACATGGAGACAGAGCTTCCAGTGAAACTCATCCTCTTACTGCAGCTCTAACTCACAGCACATGGAGACAGAGCTTCCAGTTAAACTCATCCTCTTACTGCAGGCTCTAACTCACAGCACATGGAAACAGAGCTTCCAGTTAAACTCATCCTTTTACTGCTGCTCTAACTCACAGCACATGGAGACAGAGCTTCCAGTTAAACTCATCCTCTTACTGCAGGCTCTAACTCACAGCACATGGAAACAGAGCTTCCAGTTAAACTCATCCTCTTACTGCAGCTCTAACTCACAGCACATGGAGACAGAGCTTCCAGTGAAACTCATCCTCTTACTGCAGCTCTAACTCACAGCACATGGAGACAGAGCTTCCAGTTAAACTCATCCTCTTACTGCAGCTCTAACTCAACATAATGGGACAGATTTTTCAGTTAAACTCATCCTCCTACTGCAGCTCTAACACAACATTATGGGACAGAATTTCCAGTTAAACTCATCCTCCTACTGCAGCTCTAACTCACAGCACATGGAGACAGAGCTTCCAGTTAAACTCATCCTCTTACTGCAGCTCTAACTCAGAGCACATGGAGACAGAGCTTCCAGTTAAACTCATCCTCTTACTGCAGGCTCTAACTCACAGCACATGGAAACAGAGCTTCCAGTTAAACTCATCCTCTTACTGCAGGCTCTAACTCACAGCACATGGAAACAGAGCTTCCAGTTAAACTCATCCTCTTACTGCAGCTCTAACTCACAGCACATGGAGACAGAGCTTCCAGTTAAACTCATCCTCTTACTGCAGGCTCTAACTCACAGCACATGGAAACAGAGCTTCCAGTTAAACTCATCCTCTTACTGCAGCTCTAACTCACAGCACATGGAGACAGAGCTTCCAGTTAAACTCATCCTCTTACTGCAGCTCTAACTCACAGCACATGGAGACAGAGCTTCCAGTTAAACTCATCCTCTTACTGCAGGCTCTAACTCACAGCACATGGAAACAGAGCTTCCAGTTAAACTCATCCTCTTACTGCAGCTCTAACTCACAGCACATGGATACAGAGCTTCCAGTTAAACTCATCCTCTTACTGCAGCTCTAACTCACAGCACATGGAGACAGAGCTTCCAGTTAAACTCATCCTTTTACTGCTGCTCTAACTCACTGCACATGGAGACAGAGCTTCCAGTTAAACTCATCCTCTTACTGCAGCTCTAACTCACTACATATATATGGGGGCGATATAGCTCAGGAGGTAAGAGCGATTGTCTGGCAGTTGGAGGGTTGTTGGTTCAAACCCCGCCCTGGGCGTGTTGAAGTGTCCTTGAGCAAGACACCTAACCCCTAACTGCTCTGGCGAATGAGAGGCATCAATTGTAAAGTGCTTTGGATAAAAGCGCTATATAAATGCAGTCCATTTACCATTTACCAGTCCATTTAACTCACTGCATATCTGTATATGACAAAATATATCCACATAGACCTGAAAGGAGCCAGTGACATTGAAGTATAATTAAAAAGTTGTGTCAAAATGAACCTGTTTAATTACCTTCGATCACCTGAGAACTCTCCCCTGAACATGATTGGAGGCTCCATTGATTGATCACTCTTCATAGACAGACAGCTGGGTACAGGTGACCCTGCTCTTTCTACGTGCACCCTGTGAACAAAATATCGAGACAGAACTTCCAGTTAAACTCATCATCTTACTGCAGCTCTAACTCACAGCACATGGAGACAGAGCTTCCAGTTAAACTCATCCTCTTACTGCAGCTCTAACTCACAGCACATGGAGACAGAGCTTCCAGTTAAACTCATCCTCTTACTGCAGCTCTAACTCACAGCACATGGAGACAGAGCTTCCAGTTAAACTCATCCTTCTACTGCAGCTCTAACTCACAGCACAAGGAGACAGAGCTTCCAGTTAAACTCATCCTCTTACTGCAGCTCTAACTCACAGCACATGGAGACAGAGCTTCCAGTTAAACACATCCTCTTACTGCAGCTCTAACTCACAGCACATGGAGACAGAGCTTCCAGTTAAACTCATCCTCTTACTGCAGCTCTAACTCACAGCACATGGAGACAGAGCTTCCAGTTAAACTCATCCTCTTACTGCAGCTTTAACTCACAGCACATGGAGACAGAGCTTCCAGTGAAACTCATCCTTTTACTGCAGCTCTAACTCACAGCACATGGAGACAGAGCTTCCAGTTAAACTCATCCTCTTACTGCAGCTCTAACTCACAGCACATGGAGACAGAGCTTCCAGTGAAACTCATCCTCTTACTGCAGTTCTAACTCATATCACATTAAATGTCTGATTCATGCATTTATACCTGTTTCTCTCAGTGCTGAGGGTTCTTCCTTTGGCCTCTGGCTCCCCTGAGAGACTCATTTTAGTGCCCCCTACCTCAGGAGACTGGAACACTACAGACCAGTTTAGACCGCAAGTGGGTTTTAACCCAAATTAGCTGACCTGTAAACACACAAAATTAGAACACGTTGAACACACAGACACACTAATACACAGTGACACACATACACTCTATACTTTACTGTTGACTGGAAGAAGTCTGTAATTTAAAAAGGCCTCAAACACATACAATACAGACCCATCCAAAGTTTTCACACCCTTGATAATGATGAATAGACTTTATTATTTAAATGATGCCAGTGCTCAGATGTACACTGATTGTCCAACAAGCAGAAAATATTTTATTAATCATTCAATTGAATCAACCAAAATGACACAGATTATACATTCACATTTATTTCCAAAAATTGGGCATCACAATTATTGGCACCCCGCTATTCAGTACTTTGTCCACACTCCCTTTTCTAATCCTACACCCTTCCTCCATCCAGAATCTTTCCATGTCCTTAATATCCTTTGTTCTGTGCTTATGGACAGTCCTGTTCAGTTCAAACCACAGATTTTTTTTTAAGTGTAGAGACAGCAGACACGGCAAAATGTTGTTTTGTGGTCACTTAGGCATCTATTTGTGAACTGTAATGTGTGCTTGGGGTTATTGTCTTGCTGGAAGATCCAATTTCAGCTCTCAGTCTGCTGGCAGAGGTAGCCAGATTTTGGGATAAAATGTCCTGGTATTTATGTAGAGTTCATGATGCTGTTTTTAACAAGGGTCCCAGGAGCAGTGGGAGCAAAACAGCATCATAACTTTAAAGATCCAACGCTGTATTTAACAGTTTGTATGAGGCTCTGTTCTGTGCATCTTTCGCTCAACACCCAAAGCTAGTTTCTGTATTATTATCCAGGTAACTAATTATTAGCCAGTCAGTGCCTGAGATTCAGGTTTGTTGTTGTATAAATTTATGCAGGGTGAATTCAAGAATTATGGGACACTTTTCCCAATTCGTCCAAAACAACCAGTCACAACCAACATAAATTATAGTCCAACACATTATACATTTCTGAAATCCTCAAGATGCTTCCTAACTATCTAAGAAGGAAAAATACTGATTACATTTTCCATGGAGACACGATATACCCTTTTGTGTACACTGAGTCTAAACCAGATTTTTTAAATAACATTTGGCAATATGGGACACTTTTCATACAGTAGGTCTAAATGACAATTCCAACCAAACTTTGATATTATTTCTCACAAAGGCCTACACTGTGTGACTTTAAATATTCGCCTTAATTTCGTCTTCAATTTTTACGACAAACAGTGATAAACGAATTTTCCGCACTTTTGTATGTCCAAATTTGGCTTGTTGCCTTGTACCAAGCAGGCCTTTTTTGGCCTAAGATCAAAAATAAATTCAAGCCATTCATAATAACCTACATTAGAACACATGTGTTAATTTATTTTTTTTTAAACAGTCATATCTAAAGCTGAAGTAATCTAATAAGCTTTAAAAATGTCCACTTTTATTGTGTCACAGTAAATGATGTCATAAACATTACGTGAACTTTAATAACTTTTCTGCAGCCAACAGGAATACTCACTTCAGGAAGGGTGCAAGGCCAAAAATTCTGACAGGTGTAGTTGGGGTGGAGTAGATGTAATAAGCACAAGGTTCCCTAATATAAGCTGGATCTCTTCAATTGTAAAAGGCTTAAAAAGCAATAATAATAATAATAATAATAATTTTATTTATATAGCACCGTTCTGAAAACAATGCTGACAAAGCAGTTCACAAAACGTAGCTTGAAAGAAGAAATTTAAAAACATAGAATCAAAAAGGTGTCCTGTATTATCTGAAATCATGCTCCGTTGGACGGAGTGTGGCGCAGTGGGTAAGGAACTGCGCTTGTAACCGAAAGGTCGTAGGTTCGAATCCCGGGTAAGGACACTGCCGTTGTACCCTTGAGCAAGGTACTTAACCTGCATTGCTTCAGTATATATCCAGCTGTATAAATGGATACAATGTAAAAGTGCTAAGTAAAAGTTGTGTAAGTCGCTCTGGATAAGAGCGTCTGCTAAATGCCTGTAATGTAATGTAATGTAATGCTGTTCCATATTCTCCAACTATGTTAGGGGATATAGAACAACTTAAAAATGACCCAAAAATAAAACTTCACATAAAATGGACAACTGATTCATTCTGTTGCAACAGCACATCACATTCATGTTATATAATAATAATTGGTTTCATTGAATAATTTTATACCCTTAATATGTACCACGTGCTCTGTTTGTGAGCTTCCTGTTTGATTCTCACCCCTCTGGCTGTGACCGCGTGACGCCTGAAGATACAAGAACTGCAGTATAAGGTTTCTCCGCAAGGGCCCAGCGGCCATTGTTCACACCAAAAAATAAACCAAACTTATTTGAAGTGTCCAATATTACCCGATAGCGCATAATACCTGAATTCACTCTGGCTAGCTACAATTTATACTAACATACATGTTATTGTATTTCATTAAAAAACCTTTAAAAAACTGTAACAGAAAAGTTTGCAGCATTAACTTAACTACGCATTTCCAAAACAATCCTCCGTACATCACATTTAACAAACATGCTATGCACAGGCTCGTAAGAAACTACCTGCGAAGTCTTAATGTAGTTGCCCGCAATTCAGTTACATTCTTGCTGCTAAGTAGTCGCTAAATTTAATGTTATTTAATTAATAATACGAATTCAACAGGATTCCACGAGAAAGACACAGTGCGAAGCATAGCCTCCGGAAGTCCGTGTGTGTGGGTAGTTAGGACTGAAATGCTTCGAAATCGGAGTAATTTGAAACTAGTTCGAGCTGGACTGTAAATAGCTACATCATATCCAAAGGAAAGAATGTCATTAAAATGTAAAAAATATACCAATTAATCGTTTATTTGACGTAAAATCGTAATTTTTGTTTTAATCCCAGATGGGAAATCTGGAGTCTATTTCACCGCGCACTTTGTCAGTTTTGTTTTACTAAATTAAGCGCGCTTCGGCGATTATAGCTGCATATTCCCACTCGTCCCCACACCCTTTCAACTTTAGCTTCTATTCCCTCCATCCCACCCCACAACAGGCTACTTACTCCGTTCTTTTATTCGGTTTTATTCCTTCTTTTAGTCCCTCTTCGTTCCCCTCCGCCTTTAAAATGGCGTACGCCCTTGAACACTTTCAGTTTCGTTATGCACTTTTTTGTTGTTGACTTGTTTACTTGGCTGAAGTAAGCCTTGTTATTTTTCTTGGCGTTGTAATTTATCGTACGCCTATTTAATTAGTTATTCAGACGAAACAAACATTCCATGCATATAGATATATTTTAAATTAACTTATACGTATATTCAACAACTTGCGAATTATTTAGGCGTCGGGACTTTAGGTACCCCAATCCAAAATAACATAATTATATTTTTGTGATATATCAGTATCTCATAAAAAACACGTTTTCAACGTACAAAAATGCCAAGTTACTAAAAAGTATTGATATCAAAATGACGCCAAGTTACGATACTACAAACAATATAGGCTAGCTTGCCTCACCGAAATGACATAAGATGTATCTCAAAGCAATGCTACCCAATATTTCCTCAGTTCTTTCAAGTCACTTGGCCCTGTGTTTTCTAATCTTACCATTTCACAATGTCATGCAAACTTTCTGTCAGATCAAAGAGACAAATATTTCGAATTGCCTCATGGAACACATTGAACATTGTACATTGAAATTAATGTATAAATTCATTAATGTACAGAACTGCTGCTGAGCAACGACAGGAAGCACATTTCTCCAGAAAACATGTTTATACTTGCTTTTGAACTGAATTTGAATACATGTGCAAGTTATTGTATATTTGCTACGTACAATAAATACTGCATGTAAAACACATATTGTACATACATACATAGAGAACTTCTTTATCCGCATGGGGACATTTCCCTGGCAGCATCTTACATTCACATTCACGAACACACTTGTACCAATAAACATACTATCATTCACGCAAGCGAAAGCCTGGGCAGCGAAATACATAGGCCTACATACCAATACAAATTGGACACACACACACCTATTCAATCAATCTTGACACATATGTTTGGCCTGTTCATGTAGTGCATGCTTATACACAGGGCCAAGTGACTTGAAAGAACTGAGGAAATATTGGGTAGCATTGCTTTGAGATACATCTTATGTCATTTCGGTGAGGCAAGCTAGCCTATATTGTTTGTAGTATCGTAACTTGGCGTCATTTTGATATCAATACTTTTTAGTAACTTGGCATTTTTGTACGTTGAAAACGTGTTTTTTATGAGATTAAAGATACATTGCATAGCCAAAGCTATGTGGACAGACACCGTTTCTAATTACTGGGTTCGGCTATTTCAGCTACACCCATTGGAACAACAGCTCAGCCGCTAAGCGGTAGGCCACACAAGCTCACAGAACGGGACTGCGGAGTGCGTAAAAATCATCTGTCCTAGGTTGCAACACTTGCTACCAAGTTCCCGACTGCCTGTGCAAGTAACGTCAGCACAAGAACTGTTTTTGTCGGGAGCTTCATTAAATGGGTTTCCCCACAAGCCTAAGATCACCGTGCGTAACACCAAGCCTCAGCTGCAGTGCTGTACAGCACACCGCCATTGGACTCTGGAGCAGTGGAAACACGGAGTGATGAATCACGCTTCACTATCTGGCAGTCTGATGGACGAAATGCATAGTGCCACCTGTAAAGTTTGGTGAAAGAGGAGTAATGGGCTGGTGCTGTTTTTAATGGTTTGGGCTTGGCCCCTTAGTTCCAGTGAAGGGAAATCTTAATGCTATTGCATACAATGACATTCTAGAGAATTGTGTGCATCCAACTTTGAGGCAAGAGTTTGGGGAAGGTCCTTTCCTGTTTCACCATGAGAATGCCCCCGTGCATAAAGTAAGGTCCATGAAGAAATTAAATTAGTTTGGAGGGGAAGAACTTGACTGGTCTGCACACGGCCCTGGCCTCTACCCCATCACACACCTTTGGGATCAATTTGAATGCCGCCTGCGAGCCAGACCTTATACCCCAATATCAGTGCCAGACCTCACTAATGCTCCTGTGGCTGAATGTAAGTGAATCCCTGCAGCCGTGTTCCAAACTCTAGTGGAAAGCCTTTCCAGAAGAGCGGAGGCTGTTACAGCGGCAAAGGGGGGGGGGGGGGGGGCAACTCCATATTAATGCCCAGGGTTTTGACTGTGATGTTCAACGAGCACATATGGTTGTGATGTTTGGGTGTCCACATACTTTTGGTAATGTAGTTGTACTGAGATGTTTTATATACGGTCTTTAGATTCTCCCTGGTGTTATTATTAAAGCATGTCTGAGTGCTCTAAGTTTCTCCCTGATATACCTGGAAAAATAACCACAAAAGCGCTAACCTCAGCAAACTGGCATATAACCACAACAGCATTACAACCCAAGCTCCCCCAAATGGAACAACAACAACAACGATGTGTGTGTTTGGTGGGGAGCATGCCAGCATGCATTCCAGTTGAAGGGCGATGATATCCCGGGAGTATTAATTACATAATCCACCTTCCATGTTAAAAAAAAATTAAAATTAAAAATTATTTCAGGTTCGAGTGAATGTTTTTGATTGGCCCAGGCATTTTTTTGTTCAGTGAAGGGCATTTTTGATATTTACCAATGATGATGACCTGTCATGTTTACAGTGGGTGGTGTACGTGTATTCAGGGCCTCTTGGTCTAAAACAAGAGAACACACTTCATGCAGCTCCAAAGCAGTACGACATTTAAGCTGCAACATGCATCAAAAGTCATAGTCAAAATGCAGCAAACCTGCAGGAGGCGAGCAAATTTAACAGCGTAAAGGAGCACTACTCAGTCATACTGAACTGTTTAACACACCAATGCTAATGGCTCACCACTAATCCCATGAGTCTGTATTCAGCCTCTCTGCTGTTCCGACCTCTGTGGGAAAATCCACCACCAGGGGGCGCCAAAACAGAAAGGTTCTGAATGTGCTCTTTAAAGTGAATTTAAGAACTGAATATTAGTTGAGTTAAGGGTATATTTCACACTGATATAAGGACTCATTTTACACAGATATAAGGGTGCAGTTTGCACTGATATAAATATGCATTTCTTACTGTAAATATATCCCAGTCTAATTAGGGAGAGACATTGCAGTATTACTGGTTAAGGTAAAGTAATGTTTAGAGGTTGAGAAGTTGCAGGTTTGATTTCTGCTATAGTTCTATAGTTGCATCATTAAGCACCTTTGGGTTTTTAGTCTAATTCCTTCATATTCAGCTGTATAAATTGGAATTAAGTTTTTTATTTCTTAACTCTAACTTTCTCTGGATAAATATAGGAATTGTTCATAAAGGAGGGAGAAGCTCAGTGTTTCCACCTCTCTCCAATTCGGAGAAATTCTCCCCCAGAAAGGGTCCGTAACTTCTTAAAATTGTGTATCTTCAACAAAAAGAAACAGTCTTGAAAAGAACACATTTTTTGAGGAAAAGGGGGTGGTTGATGGGCGGGGAGTCCCTTCCTTCACTCAATTGGTCGGTTTGGATGAACGGACAACACGCGATTTGCGATTGGATAGAAAGGAATGTGTCCTAACAGTAGCCAGACACGGACAATGTGTCTCACACAATAACAGTGACGCACGAGCCTTCAAGCCTTATGATTCCCATTGGTCACGTGAGAGGAAATCGCCAACACGACTGAAACAAATCCCTGTTATGAACAGAATTTATTTATATATAACCCTGCCATGTGTTTTGGACATGTGGACATAACATATGTCGACCGAGTAATGAAAATAGAGGTCTCTGTGAAGTACGGCGTAAGAAATTGTGATGAGAGAGAGAGAGAGAGAGAGAGAGAGGTCGGCGTTTGGAGACGCATGTGGATTGATTTGACCGTTTTCTTGGAATTCTAATGTCCTTGGTTACTCAACTGGTGTTTCTATTTCTGGGATTGGGACCTCCGGCAGATTTGTTCATATATAATGTAAATGAGACTTACGATGTACAAATGAAAACGAAGACAATATATATGGGCCGGAGTGCTCTGTGGAGTTCAGCTATACGCCCCCGTCCTTCATCTAAACCTCCATAATGCATTACCCACTGAACGCAAGACTTGCGGAGGCAATGGTCTGTAGAAGGCACGTTCACGTGCGGTGGAACTCCGGGGACCAATAACTGCGCAACTCCAGAGTTATTGAAGCGTGAAAGGTGGTCCAGCTGCGCATGGCATAGAGAACATGACCTAAACATGGATACCCACGCGTGTGACGGAGGGCCAAGATCCGCGGCGGAATATTAAATGAAATATTGGGCTACGGTCTTTTCTGCTGCGCAGTGTCGTTTTTTTTCGCCGTCTGCCCCGGTTACAAACACTAACAATTCCCTTTGCTGTCCTCTTCTATAAGGGTTTACAGTTAATCAATTATTCAGAGATTGTATCGTTATTATTCAAAATTCATCAAGGTTTTTTTTTTTATCGCAAAAACGCTCCTACTAGCCAGAGAGGACAAAAGCTTTCGTAAACAGTGCACAGTTAACGCACGTAAAAACAAACACAAGAGCCCTTAAATTCCCCGCTAAGAACACATTTGGACATATTATTAAATATTTGCGAACAGTAGGCTAATAATAATAATAATAATAATAATAATAATAATAATAATAATAATAATAATAAAAAGAAGAACATGCATAATTATGAATATATTATATATATATATACATAATTACGCAGCTTCTTATATATATATATATATATATATATATATATATATATACACACACACACATTAGCCTGCATGTTTAATATCAACAGAATATCCACAGATATACTAAAATAAATTCTACAGTTAATCCCACACGGGGTACACCTCTTTTAATGCAATTCTTTGTTTTTTAATTAAAAAAAATGTATTTTTTAATGTATTTTTTTTTATTTATTTTAACTGGCTTCCAAAGACTGGAAGCCAGTTCCAAAAGAATTACACTACAAGGCACACGCAGGCTGTGTTCACACTGGCTTTGTGTGTCATCATACTGACTGAACTTGTAAATGAAGCGGGACCCGCACGCAGTGGGTAAATACAATTGGTAATGGTTCGGAAAAGCGCGTGGGTTTTCTTGACTCAACATTTTTTTCCAGAGAAGGTACGTGGACTCCCAAGCCACGTGCCTCGGACCAATAAACAGTGAGTAGTTTGCATGAAGCTTCAGGTTTAGCATAAAACCACATTTGGAAGCCCGTGTGGGGAAGAATTTAGGGGATGCGATAGAGCGCTTAGGTTTTTAAAGAGCTTAATTAAATCAATTTTCATTTTGCAAGAATTATAAAAAATAAAATGAACAAAACAACAATTTAGGTAACAATTACAAAACCATTACAGATTAATTCCAGTCCATTTTAATTCTGGACATGTTCTTTTAAGATCAAGAGTATTTTTTTTTCTTACAGCAGACTTCACTCAAAATTTCAGCATTTGGATCATCACCGAAGTAACTTTTAAAATATATATATATATTTTTTGCTTGCTGGGAAACCGTAATATGGGCAAAGAAAACATCGGGACGATTATCATTTCAATTTACTTTATAGAAATGTGCGCACGTTTTTCAACAACCGCCACTGATGAAACTTCATTCAGTAAGTACATGATTACACTGTCTAAGATTTGGACGACGTCAGAGTTCAGAGCAGATTGTTACTGTGCAAAAGCGCGATTCGAAGGCTGCAACAACAACGGGTTTCTTGCTTTGTACGCCCTCGAGCGGTAAAACGTTAACACTGCCAGGGCGGCTCAGTCAGTCTGAGGTTGACCTCGTCAGTGTGGGAAGTTACCATTTCTATTGCATTACATTTATTTGGGAGATGCTTTTATTGAAAGTGACGTACAGTAAGTGCATACAGAAGGTCACTGGAACTACAAAACACAGGTCCGATAAGGTACAATACTCATTTTGTAACAGTTATTCACAGCCATGAACACATTAAGTCCAGTTCACACAGTAAACATTACTCTCTGACCTAGCCTAAGCTAAGTCAAACCAGGAGGCATGACAAGCTACAACATCAAGATAATGATACGAAGTACAATATAAGTGCTGGATGGAGGTACATGTTGCAAGAAAGTGACACAGGAGGTAGATGTGTAACATGAATGTGCTATAGGAACAAAGGAGAGGGATTTCAGTGATAAAAATGATCCCAGATTGTGAGCGCCCTGCAGAGTGGTTATAGTTAGTCCGGGTATAGTCCGAAGAGATGAGTCTTCAGACCACGGCTGAAGATGGGCAATGAGGGAGTGGTTCGTAGAGGAACAGGGAGTTCGTTCCACCACTGGGGAGCTAGGGTGGAGAAGCTCCATGGTAGGGACGAGCGAGAACCCTTTGCTCTGCAAGTCGCAGAGCAGAGTGGTCGAGCTGGCGTGTAGGATTGAATCATGTCCTATAAGTAGGCGGGGACTGTCCTGTTGGCTGCAGTGTAAGCGAGGGTCAGGACTTTGAATATGACCCTGGCAGCAACCGGTAGCCAGTGGAGTGACCTCAGCATGGGAGTGATGTGAGAGAACCTGGGAAGGTTGAAGACAAGCCGGGCAGCAGCTATTAATGACTTTACAAGTAGCCAAAATAAAATAAAGAAACTGAATGAAAATAATGAAGTTAAATAAAGCGGCTGAATAACAGAATGCCTGTGTCAGTCGATCAGTGATTTCACCCAGACAATACAGAGCTGGCTGGACATATGCTGGCCTTGTTCTGCTGCTTCATATTATTTATTACCAATAGAGGGCAGTATTGCACTATCCAAGCACAAATCTGGCGGTCACCTCAGGTCATTAGAGTTTAACTGGCATCCCGTACCTGATACATGCCCTGTCACGACTTCCCCTTAAGCCACGAAAATGTGTATTTAGTTACTTATTCATAACTTCAGTGCTTTATAAATTTTAGGAAGATCGATGCTTTTCAAGTGTACTATTACTCCAGAAGGACCCCCTTGAAAATGAGATCCTTTCAATAAATTCAAATTCAAATGACGCAAAATGCTTGTCTGCTTTTTTTCCTTCTTTTGAACGTGTGCATTATTTATTATTTCATGGCCAAGGTGATAAGCGAATTTGCCTTCCGGGATAAGTAAAGTTCAAACTAACCTAAACGAACCCAAAAGGTAACACACAACATATGACTTATATTCTGTGCACAATTCAGTGTGACTCACACAACTCATCTCTCGGCTGGAGAAAGTGCAGCGGGCACGGCAGGACCAGGCACTGCTTCCATATACAGTCAAACGAGACAAAATGACCAGTAAATTATGCATCTTTTTAAAAAACATTTGTCACCCATTTTTTTGCACTTCCAGGCAACGGCACAGACTGGCTGAGGGACTACAGCGACATCCAATCGAAGTTCTCCCTGCGCACCTGTGACGGTCCGGATGAGGACCTGTGCTACCTGGTACCTGGTCACCCGCACACCGCCCACGAGTGCCAGTTCCACGCCCACGCACAGACCTTCATGATAATTCACGGCTGGACGGTAAAAATCCCCTCGCTGTTAACTCACTCATTACACTGAAATTCACCAGTGAGCCCTCCTCAGCCATAGGAAGCTTCAAAGAGCTCAGCCAGCATAGCCTGGAGATAAGAGCAGGACCTGGGGGGTTACTATCTGTAGGGTGAATCTGTGTGTGTGTGTGTGTGTGTGCGTCCTGCATGCGTGTCCTCTGTGTGTGTGTGTGTGTGTGTGCGTCCTGCATGCATGTCCTCTGTGTGTGTGTGTGTGTGTGTCTGCCTGTATATGTATGTGTCAGAGGGGGTGTCCATGCCCCTGCCTCCTCTTTTTCACCAGTTAAAAAATATGTGGCTTTCTTTCAGTTTTCAGTTAAGTTTATGGGCAACTTGGAAGGAAGAAGGCTGTAGCATGGCAGCTGTGCTGGTGCAGGCTGTAACATGGCGGCTGTGCTGGTGCAGGCTGTAACATGGCGGCTGTGCTGGTGCAGGCTGTAACATGGCGGCTGTGCTGGTGCAGGCTGTAACATGGCGGCTGTGCTGCAGGTAACGGGGATGTTTGAGAGCTGGGTGTCCATGCTGGTGCAGGCTCTGTACGAGCGGGAGCCCCACGCTAACGTGCTGGTGGTGGACTGGCTGGACCGAGCCCGTCAGCACTACCCCACCTCCGCCGCCAACACCAAGCTGGCGGGCCGCGACGTCGCCAAGTTCATCAACTGGATGGAGGTGAGCACGCCGCCAGCAACCAATCGCTGTACAGAAGTCTGTAAAATCCATTCCAACGACTAATCACTGTACAGTAGCCTGCAAAATCCAGTCCAACAACCAATTGCTGTACAGTAGTCTGTAAAATCCATTCCAACAACTGATAGCTGTACAGTAGACTGTAAAATCCATTCCAATGACCAATTACTGTACAGTAGCCTGCAAAATCCAGTCCAACAACCAATTGCTGTACAGTAGTCTGTAAAATCCATTCCAACAACTGATAGCTGTACAGTAGACTGTAAAATCCATTCCAATGACCAATTACTGTACAGCAGCCTGCAAAATCCATTCCAACGACCAATCACTGTACAGCAGCCTGTAAAATCCAGTCCAACAACCAATTGCTGTACAGTAGTCTGCAAAATCCATTCCAACAACTGATAGCTGTACAGTAGTCTGTAAAATCCATTCCAACAACCAATCACAATATAGAAGTCAGTAAAATCAAATGCCAACAACCAATAACAGTACAGCAGTCTGTAAAATGAAATGCCAACAACTAATCACTGTACAGCAGTCTGTAAAATCCATTCCAACAACCAATCACTGTACGCCAGTGTGTAAAATCCATTCCAAGAACCAATCACTGTATGCCAGTCTGTAAAATCCATTCCAACAACCAATCACTGAGCTGACCTCTCGTCACGTGTGCGGTCGTTTGGGAATGACCCCCAATGTAAGAGCGAGGCCTGAATTGTCCCCAGTACGAGAGTGGGGTGAATGTAAACGGTTTTGTTTTGGGGTACATTTAAGCGACACAGGCAGGAAAAGCTTTTTGTTTATATATAAATGGAGATGATTTTTTTTTTTTTTGCTTTAATAAGTCAGGAAGAAGTGATGTTGCTGTGCTGGATCTGCACCTGTAGGTGGAGCTACAGTACCCCCTGGAGATGGTGCACCTGCTGGGGTACAGTCTGGGGGCCCACGTGGCCGGCATCGCTGGAGATCTCTCCAAAAACAAGGTCTACAGGATCACAGGTCAGCAGCCAATCACTGTGCATGATTTACACAACCAACAATCACTGCACCACAGGCACAGGCCAGTAGCCAATCACTGTGCTAGAATTACACAACCACCAATCACTGCACCACAGCTGCAGGCCAGTGGCCAATCACTGCGCTAGAATTACACAACCAACAATCACTGTGCTAGAATTACACAACCACCAATCACTGCACCACAGCTGCAGGCCAGTGGCCAATCACTGTGCATGATTTACACAACCAACAATCACTGCACCACAGGCACAGGTCAGCAGCCAATCACTGTGCTAGAATTACACAACCACCAATCACTGCAGCACAGGCACAGGCCAGCGGCCAATCGTGGTACTGCAGTCTGTACAGTGGTCAGAATACAAGATTAGATCATTTAAAGTTAGAAAAAACTTAGATAAGATCAGACTACCCTTTACAGTACATTTTGGAAATGTGTTTTTGGCTTCACCAAGAGGACACACATTCAATACATATATAACAGCTAATGCAACTTTTGCGCATGCAAGAAGCTCTTTTAAGCCTTGCTAACCTTCTAGCTACCTAGCTGGCAAACTAAATTAAAACATCAGTATCTTTGTTAACCCTAGCTAAACATTCAATAAACCCATAAAGGAAATACAAGACATCCATTCCAGAATGCAACCGCGGCATGATATCAATTGCACAGATTTAACAGAAAATGCAGCTGTTCAGCACGCAACAGACATGAGCCCGAGCTTTCCCTGGCCACTGGCTTAATCAGCTACAGCTACAGTCAGCACCTAATGGCAGCAGGGCTGAACACAGTACAGCGACGCGAGAGCAGGCTTTACACTGCATAGTTTGCACTGACCATACGCTAACGGTTATCGATATAACTCGTTTATAAGTGGAAGTTACTAACATGTGCTTGACTGCCTACCTGCTTAACCGGCCAGCGTCTGTTTTCTGTCTTCAAGTTTTTAGAAGTGAAATGCGCAATCCTTACAATAATTATGACAACTGTTTTACGAATATATCAGATTGCCAGGGGGGAAATAAAACCAAAAGACATACAAAAATACACCCCTGTATTCAGTCTGGCCGGGTGAATTCAGACAGCCTTACTGAATAAAACTGCGATTAACCCATCAGATTTGAACAGTGTGGTGTGGGCAGGTACAGGTAGCTTTGCGAGGCGGCTTGTAGAAACAGGCTTTACTGGAGTACGGGTGCCTGTGCGCGCGTGGAGAACGGGAGCGCTGGACCTGGACTGTTCTCCCATCGCTTTGAAATTAGTCCGTGCGTAACGTTGTATTGACATAACACGTAAGTATATATTTCACCTGTCCCCAATTTTGGGGGGAACTTGAAAGTATTAACACATGCTGGTTGCTCTGCTTGTTAAGTGCTTCTGATTTAGCATGTGACCCAGCCTAATTGTAGACACTGTTTCCATGGCTTTAGACAGTGTCCATGGTTGCGGTGCTGTTGCCATGGCTTTAGACACTGTGTCCATGGTTGCGATGCTGTTTCCATGCCTTTAGACACTGTTTCCATGGTTGCGATGCTGTTTCCATGGTTGCGATGCCCTCTTCTCTGTGCCCTGTTGCCAGGTCTGGACCCTGCTGGCCCGGGGTTCGAGCATGCTGACGCGCAGAGCTCCCTCTCCCCGGATGATGCCGAATTTGTGGACGTCCTGCACACGAACACGAGGGGGTCCCCCGGGCGCAGCATCGGGATCCAGCGGCCCGTGGGGCACGTGGACATCTACCCCAACGGCGGGACGTCCCAGCCCGGCTGCGATCTACAAAGCGCCATGCTGAAGATCGCCATGTCCGGCATCCAGAGTGAGCCTCTGCCACCTTCATCCCAGCCCCCTCCTCCTCCTCTTCCTCCCCACACTGCAGCACCACCACTTCCTCATGCGCCTGGTTTTATTGTCTTTAGCTAAACGGACTGAACAGTGTTATGAAGCAGCGCTGCAGTGTGAGGAGTGCTCAGAGCTGCAGTGTGAGGAGTGCTCAGGGCTGCAGTGTGAGGAGTGCTCAGGGCTGCAGTGTGAGGAGAGCTCAGGGCTGCAGTGTGAGGAGTGCTCAGGGCTGCAGTGTGAGGAGTGCTCAGGGCTGCAGTGTGAGGAGGGCTCAGGGCTGCAGTGTGAGGAGTGCTCAGGGCTGCAGTGTGAGGAGTGTTCAGAGCTGCAGTGTGAGGAGTGCTCAGAGCTGCAGTGTGAGGAGTGCTCAGGGCTGCAGTGTGAGGAGTGCTCAGGACTGCAGTGTGAGGAGTGCTCAGGGCTGCAGTGTGAGGAGTGCTCAGGGCTGCAGTGTGAGGCAGAACAGTGTGCAGATCAAGCAGGGCTCATTTCTCTGTCAGTTGTGAAGTGCATAGTTTAAATCATGGCTTCTCTCTCTTTGTCTCTCTCCCCCTCCCTCTCTCTCTCTCCCTCCCCCCCCCCCCCCCCCCCCCCCCGCAGATATGAATCAGTTAATGAAGTGTTCCCATGAGCGCTCAGTGCTCCTGTTTGTCGACTCGCTGCTGAACTCTGAGCAGCAGAGCACGGCGTTCCTCTGCAGCTCCAGGGAGACCTTCAGCCGCGGCCTGTGTCTCAGCTGCCGTGGCAACCGCTGCGCCAAGCTGGGCTACGGCGCCCGGCCGGTCCGCGCCCGCCGGAGCCTCACCATGTACCTGCACACCCGCGGGGTCATGCCCTACAAAGGTGAGCCGCGGGCGGGGTCATGCCCTACAAAGGTGAGCTGTGGGCGGGGCGGGGCGGGGCGGGGCGGGGCGGGGCGGGTTCATGCCCTACAAAGGTGAGCCGTGGGCGGGGTCATGCCCTACAAAGGTGAGCCGTGGGCGGGGTCATGCCCTACAAAGGTGAGCCCGGCTGTCAGTCAGAACGTCACCGTGGCAACACTGAGCTTCACAGACACATAGAACCCTGCGCTTCTGATAATCTGTGAAAGAAAAGATTGCAAACACATAAAATGACAAGGGGACAAAAGATGGCTGTATTGCCATTGCTATAGAGTTTTTCTTTTAGTGTTTTGGCTGGTGGCCCAGTGGTCTCATTTTCATGTTTATTTCTCTCTCTCTCTCTCTTTCTCTCTCTCCCACCGTCTCTCCCCCTCTCTCTCTGCCTCTGTCAGTTTTTCACTTCCAGGTGAAAGTACATTTCTTCAGCCAGGACAATGTGACCTTCAGGGACCAGCCACTGAAGGTGTCTCTCTTCGGGACTCTGGGAGAGAAGGAAGACATTAGCCTCATCCTGTGAGTATCCACACCTCCCATGGCAACACCGTTCATGTGTGTGTGTGTGTGTGTGTGTGTGTGTGTGTGCTCAGTTACAGGTGAAAAGACCCCTTGGTGTTCAGTTCCAGCCGAAGAAACCCTTTGGTGTTCAGTTCCAGTTTGTGGGTGAGCTGGGGGTGTGGAAGCTGATAGGCGTTTGACTCTTTATGCCTGGACCCTCGTAGGCCCATCATGCAGGGAAACAGCGCGGTGTTGTGTGGGGCAGCTGATAGGCGTTTGACTCTTTATGCCTGGACCCTCGTAGGCCCATCATGCAGGGGAACAGTGTGGTGTTGTGTGGGGCAGCTGATAGGCGTTTGACTCTTTATGCCTGGACCCTCGTAGGCCCACCATGCAGGGGAACAGTGCGGTGTTGTGTGGGGCAGCTGATAGGCGTTTGACTCTTTATGCCTGGACCCTCGTAGGCCCATCATGCAGGGGAACAGCGCGGTGTTGTGTGGGGCAGCTGATAGGTGTTTGACTCTTTATGCCTGGACCCCCGGTAGGCCCACCATGCAGGGGAACAGCGCGGTGTTGTGTGGGGCAGCTGATAGGTGTTTGACTCTTTATGCCTGGACCCCCGGTAGGCCCACCATGCAGGGGAACAGCACTGCGTCCTTCCTGGTGACGTCGGACGTGGAGGTGGGGGAGCTGCTGCGGGTGGAGCTGCAGTGGGTGAAGGACTACGTCTTCAAGTTCTGGGAGCACCCCGGGCTGAGCCCATTCTACGCCCGCAGGCTACGCGTCAAAGCTGGGGAGACACAGGCCAGGTCAGCCCAAACTGCACCCCCAAATCCTCAATCCCCTCCCATCCCCCCAGATCTGCACCCTGGACCCCAAACTGCACCCCCAAATCCTCAATCCCCACCCCTCCCATCCCCCCAGATCTGCACCCTGGACCCCAAACCGCACCCCCAAATCCTCAATCCCCACCCCTCCCATCCCCCCAGATCTGCACCCTGGACCCCAAACCGCACCCCCAAATCCTCAATCCCCACCCCTCCCATCCCCCCAGATCTGCACCCTGGACCCCAAACCGCACCCCCAAATCCTCAATCCCCTCCCATCCTCCCAAATCTGCACGCTGGACCCCAAACTGCACCCGCAAATCCTCAATCCCCACCCCTCCCGTCCCCCCAGATCTGCACCCTGGACCCCAAACTGCACCCCCAAATCCTCAATCCCCACCCCCCCAAATCTGCACCCTGAACCTCCATATCCCCAAACCCTGAACGCCAAACTCCACCCACAAATCCCCACACCCACCCCCCAAATCTGCACCCTGGACCTCTACATCCCCAAACTCTAAACCCAAAACCCAATGCACCACCTCTCTTTACACCCCACCCCAAAAATCACCCTCAAACCCGAACTCTACCCTAAACTCCTCAACCCCCATCCACCAAACCCCACCCTGTATCTCCATACCCCCAGACTCTACCCCTCAGTCTCGCACCCTGTACCCCTGTACCCCATTACCGCTGGAACCCCCGTGATGTGCGATGAGCACCCTCTCCTCCTCCGCTCCAGGGTGGTGTTCGGGGCCAAAGATGGGGAGTTTGTCTTCCTCTCCAGAGGAGGGGGCTACGTCACCTTCATCAGATCCAAAGAGGACCCAGCCAGCCTGAAACAGGAGAGGTACAGCACTCCCAGATCCCAGACACGTCTGACAGGAGGGAGAGGCTCCGTCTGGGGGGAGGGGGGGGGTGGGGGGCTCGATCTGAAGGGAGGAGTCGACCTGGGGTGGGTGGAGTGGGGCTCGATCTTGGGGGGGGGGGGGGGGGGGGGGGGGGGGGGGGGGGGGAGTCGATCTGAAGTGGGGGGTCGATCTGGGGTGGGGGGGGGGGTTGGGGCTCAATCTGAATGGGGAAGGAGGGGCTGAATCTGAAGCGGGGGGGTCGTTCTGGGGCAGGGCAGGGTGGGGCTCGATCTTGGGGGGGGGGTCTTCAGATGGAAATTCAGCTGTTGTGTGTTTAGTTACTGCATCATCACTGGACACCAATAACAACGTTTGCTGATTATTGGTTAATATTTATTTATCGATGTACTAATTAATTTATAGTTAACAATTTTATAGATTCATTTACAGATTTATTTATTGATTTATATAACTATTGTTTGATTGATTTATAGATTTATTGGTTTAATGATTGATAGTTTGATTTATTTATTGATTGATTTATTGGTTGACTGGTTTAATGACTGATTGATTGATTGATTGGCTGATTAGTTTAATGACTGATATATTGATTGATTGACTGATTGATTGATTGATTGACTGATTAGTTTAATGACTGATATATTGATTGATTGACTGATTGGCTTGCAGGCTGCACAGGCTGAAGATGATTGGCAGCTCGTTCAAGCAGAGCGCAGAGTAATTCTGGCCCCGCCCCGGATCCTGGGAATCAGAAACGGAGAGTGCTCATTGGCTGAGACCCGGTTACCGTCACCCGTCAGCAGGGCTTTACCCTGCCTTCCTCCCCCCATATACACCCCCCCCCCCCCCCACAAACCCCCATACACACCCCCCCCCACACACAAACCCCCATACACCCCCCCACTCACAAAACCCCCGTACACCCCCCCACTCACAAACCCCCATACACCCCCCCCCACACCCCCCCTACACACAAACCCCCATACACCCCCCCCCATACACACCCCCCCACACACAAACCCCCGTACACCCCCCCCACACCCCCCCCCATACACACACCCCCACACACAAACCCCCATACACACACCCCCACACACAAACCCCCGTACACCCCCCCCACACCCCCCCCCCATACACACACCCCCACATACACCGTTGAGGCCGAGATGGGGGGGGGGTTGAAGGGGCAGGGATTGTTGAGGCCGGGGGGGAGGGGGGGGGTGTAGAGGCAGGGATTGTTGAGGCCGGGGGGGGGGGTGGGGGGTTGAAGGGGCAGGGATTGTTGAGGCCGGGGGGGGGGGGGGGGGGGCGGTGTAGGGTGAGTAGCAGTGCCGTTCCAGCAGCTGTTCGGTTAATGCAGATGGTGCACATGCTCCATGAAGGTCCGTGAAGTTAAATAATGTTTTTTAACTGAATAAATGTTTATCTCATGTATATTTATGCAGTATGTAACATGTATTTTTTTTACTTCTTTTTGTTTTGTTTCTGTTTGAATAGTAACGTGATACGACTTTGTGTTTTTTATAGATTAGGGTTAATGGGTAGTTCTGAAGCCAGCTGTCACACAGTGCTGGTCATCCTGTCCAGTCTGTGGGCACAACATGTATTTCTGTAATAAAATAACATGTATAAGAACAACCGTTAATTTTGTGTCTGTTCTGTCTCTTGTCCCTAAATTTAGTTAATTATTGAACTGCACTGACCTGAATCAAAGGCACATTAAATAGAACAGACTTGAACTAAATCATTTTTTTTTTTTTAGATACCTTCGGTGTCGAGCAATGGGCAGCCCGCCATCTTGGTTTACAGCTGATACCTCTGGGGGCATTATTACCCTTTTTAAAGAACATAAACAGGAGAAAACCATGGATCAGCGATTCTGAGTAATGACCACAGTCTCATTTCATGTTTTAACAAAAACAGAAAGGGGGTGCATGCGAACATCGTGTTCCCAGTACCCCTTCAATTCACACGTGATCCCCGTAATTCTGCTGGGACCCGCTCCGGGACTTTCCCGATAGCTCAGGAGGCACGGCGCCCTGGCTGCACGTGGGACGTGGTACACGCGCCACATGAATAAACAGGATAAAAGAAGCGGCTTGAAGGAGAGGAGGAGAGTTAGCAGGGTGGCAGTGTGACAGTGTATGACCTGAGCATGCGGCGCAACGAGCGGAGAACACGCTAAATCACACGCTAAATCACGCGTCGCACACGCGTGCAGCGGGCCGGCCTTCTCACACGCTAGCCCAGTCACGCAAGAAACCGCCAGCACACAGGTCACCACGGCGCCAGGTGCCCTCCTCCGGTTTCACAGACCCCCCCCCCCCCCCCATAAAAGCGTGCACAGATGCCTGCTCTGAGTGGCAGCGGCGCTCTGGCTGTTAGGCTCTATCACCATGAGTTTGGTCTGAAGATCCGGTACGGCCACCAGTGATAGCAGAGGTCACGGCCGGGGTCGAACCCAACCGCGACCCGGAAGCACTACGTCACCCTGCCCCTGAATCACAGAGCAAAAGAATGTTTTTTAAAAAATGTATTTAATTCATCTTGAATTTAGTTTGGGGAGCTCTGCCTGTCCTTCACACCTTTAACAGCATCACAGTGCTGCTCTGAACCGTCTGTGCCCAGGCCTGTCAATCATCCCGCTCTCCCATCGAGCCCCATATCCACCCCACCCCGCCTGCACCAATCAGCTGATGTCTTAATATCCACCCCAACCCCCTGCACCAATCAGCTGCTGTCTTAATATCCACCCCATTCCCCCCGCACCAATCAAATGCTGTCTTAATATCCACCAATGAGTACCAAAGACTACCAATGTCCAGTATCTCCACACCCATTTCATACTGGGCTCTTGGGGGTATTAGATTCAAGGGTTAACCAGCAGGGGCACCATTTTGGATTCAGGTGTTTCAGGTTACAAATCATCTCGTTTTAAAGAGACCTGTAGGAAGCAGCGTGGAGAAGTTCCTGCGACCTTTGACCCCGAGCGAGGAGCGTTGTTTATGTGCACTGCCTTTAGTGGGATGCATTTCCTGATCGCAGTAAGTGTCATGAGACAGGACAACAGAGAGCTGGATCTGCTCTGGAGCGCACAGACAAGAGCCTGCCTTCTGTACGGCTCTATGGGGGGCAGGGGGCCGTGTGGAGGGGGCCATCGCAGGGGCAAATGGGGGGGGGGGGGGGTGGAGGCTCATCACAGGGGCACATGGCGGGGGGGGGGGGGGGGGATGGAGGCTCATTGCAGGGGCACATGTGAGTGTGTGTGTGTGAGTGTGAAGCAGTAGTTTAATGCTCAGTCTCCTTCCCTCGGCTGAGTCACGTAGGCAGCACTGCCAAGTCCTCTGTCCCAGGCTGAGGGAGTGAATGAGTTCTCCTTTACGAAAAATGGGCTCAGCCGATACCCTGGCGACTCCACACTCCAGCGAGAAGCAATCTGTCTGCAGCTGGGGCTCCATCCCGGCACGGTGCTGACCTGGGGCTCCATCCCAGGACGCCGGTGAGCACAGATATTTCAATCCGCTCCTCCTCGCCTCCCGCAGAGACGGCCTGCTGCACTCCCAGTGACCCAGAGACACTGGAATTCAGCCCCAGTCCAGTCCACCGGGGGTGGGGGGGAGCGAAAGATTGCCCCCTCACTCGCCTGCCCCCCCCGATCCCTCCCCACCCCTCTCTCATAGCAGGCAGAAAAAATTACACCTGAAAAAAGACCCATCAAGGCTGCTGTGTTCATACAGCAGCTCAGAGCAGGAGAGCAGATCCAGAATCAGTTTCCCCCGTCCGCACCACAGCCTTATCCATTATGAGCCGAAAGGCTAAACTGATCTTAGATCAGCACAGATTACAGCAGTAATCAGCTTAAACACATATACAGCAACTGGCAATTAAAGCACCAGCACAGCAAGTTCCTCTGCCCTGTGCTGTAACAGCCTGCAACAGAATTCTGCCAGAAAACTACATTTCCCATCAACAGCCTGAACTGTGTCTCCCTTGTGGTGCAACCAGGTAAGTGCATCAGCTTCATACAAATGAAAGGTGGAGAAGCAGAGATTGCACCTGCACCTGGAGAGGCAAGAGCAGGGACGGTTTAAGATTTGAGCAGCAAACTATTGAATGACAGTGCTTCTCACAAGTAAAACCCAAAGAATCACAGTAAATTCTTCAACAGACAGTCACTGGATAAAACAGCTACAAAAATTAACAAAATGATGTCGGAATGTAGGTTTTACCATTTTACACTATTGGCTATTATAAAAATGTAATTAATAATGTTCATGAAATGAGAAAAAAAAAAACCATGATACAAAATTTCAAACTGAAGAGTACAGTGTTTTATTTAATCAGTTTTCTGGTAAATCCTCTCAGTGAAGTGGGGATGTGTGACTGCAGAGTGGGGATGTGTGGATCTGTGCAGGTGTACATGGGTTAGCACACCTGCTGAAGGCTGGCCCACGAGCCCCAGGGTCCCCCAGGAAGAGCCCCTCCTAGCCTGGGGGCCACGACATCTGTCTGCCGCCCAAAACGTGGATGTGGAGGTGATAAACAGACTGGGCTCCGTGCTTTCCATCGTTAATCACTGCAACACGAAATAACACAAACACACACTGGTCATACCATACTACCCATGATTAATCACCCCAACACCAACACACACTGGTCATACCATACTACCCATGATTAATCACCCCAACACCAACACACACTGGTCATACCATACTACCCATCATTAATCACCCCAACACCAACACACACTGCTCATACCATACTACCCATCATTAATCACCCCAACACCAACACACACTGCTCATACCATACTACCCATCATTAATCACCCCAACACCAACACACACTGCTCATACCATACTACCCATCATTAATCACCCCAACACCAACACACACTGCTCATACCATACTGCCCATCATTAATCACCCCAACACAAACACACACTGCTCATACCATACTACCCATCATTAATCACTGCAACACAAACACACACTGCTCATACCATACTACCATCATTAATCACTGCAACACAAACTCACGCTGCTCACACCGCACTACTGCTGTAAATGTTGATGTGTTTGAGGCGTTAGGTGCAGCTCGTGCACAGCTGGTGAACTCATGCTAAGTGCTCAGAGGTTCAGCATCAGCTGAGCCAGACTGCAGGTGTGCACAGGTGAGTTTACTCTTACCTACTCTGTATCCCTCCACCAAACCTTCTTTCTGAGCCACGTTTTTGGCCACAACCAAGAGGTGTCCCAAGAGCTGTGGGGAAAAAGGCAAAAACAAAAAAAAACAAAAAACGAGAAGGTAAAAACATTCACGGAATTTGGTTTCCACTTCCTGGGCGTGTGGAAAACGGTCATCACCTAAGTATTTATCTGGGAAAGGAAACCGACTCTCAGTTAAACACACAGCAGTCATTATTCGCACCATAACTTTTTCACAACAGACCACTGTTTCTATACATAGCTGGTGAATTTGATGTTTCTACACATGCAATGTTACACAGGTAGCTGGTGAATTTGATGAGTTCCTAATGTGACACTGTAGAGACTACAGTTCAGTGCTGGCAGACCTACACCAGCAATGCTAACACACACACTCTCTCTCTCTCTCTCTCTTACACACATACTCACACACACACTCTCACTCTCTCTCTCTCTCTTACACACACACACACACACACACACACACACTCACACTCTCTCTCTCTCTCTCTTACACACACACACACATACTCACACACACACACTTTCTCTCTCTCTTACACACGCTCACACACACTCTCTCTCTCTCTCTCACACGCACACACACACACTCTCTCACACACTCACACACACACTCTCTCTCTCTCTTACACACACACTCACACACACACACTCTCTTTCTCTCTCACACACACACACACTCTCTCTCTCACACACGCACACACTCTCTCTCTCTCTCTCTCACACACACACACACACTCTCTCTCTCTCTCTCACACATGCACACACACTCTCTCTCTCTCTCTCTCACACACTGCACCTGTGCATCGTCATCCTCCACCGCACTGATTCTTGGGATAGGAGTCCGAGGAATAACCAGGAAGTGGACCGGTGCTTGGGGACTGATGTCACGGAATGCCAGGCACTGAGCCACAGAACAACACGGGCGTTACAAGTCCTCATTTTCACACACCCTTTACCCTTATATTTACTTCTGTATTATCTGATGCTGCGCTAACCTGTGCAGCCAAAGATCTGGGCAGCGCTGGATATAAACTGTATCATCTAGCTGCAAAAGGGAAACGTGCTGCGGGTGTGGAATCCGTGTGGACCCCTAACCCTAGGACCAGCCCCGCCCCCTTCCGCCGCATGGAATGTACATGCAAAGTGAACTTTCATACGTGACCATTTTAAGCTGTTCATTGTTAACTCCTAATATTGTATGGTTTATTTGTGCAGTCATGTTAAAATGACATGCAGAACGCGTGTAACGTGCAACTATAACTGACTTAAGATACCTTGTCGTCCTCATAAATGATGTCTGCAGGGATGGATTTGTCGATCACTTTACTGAAAATAGTCGGAGCCAGGTTTCCGTACTTCCTTCTGGCTTCATCCGCATGGCGTGCTTTCGTCACCTCGTCCTTCGGTGTAGTGCAAAAGCTTCTCTGTGAATCATAAACACGCAAACGGTGGCGTTAACTTGCGCAGATAATGTTGATCCGTAAGCCGTGGTCCTGCTGCCCACGGATCAATTCATGAGACGACGTTACAGATCAACTTTTCATTAAGATGCTAATACATGTATTCATAAGTATTAGCAATGCAGTTACTTCGCTACAAAGTGTGGTAGCGAGCCAGTGGCTAGCCTGTCCGTTTCACTTTCCTGGGGGAAATGGCTGATCCACATTATATCGTACCTCTGCACAACAGTGAATTCTACTTGCAAGAAGCAAAGCCGAGAAGTTAAGTATGGTCCTTTCAGTAAATCGCGAACGCAGGCGTAGCAGCAGACCGTTCATTGCAGTGACTCCTGAGTTCAATCGAACTGCACAAAACCAAACAAACACACTCCATGGCGCATGCGCATTTCCGTTTGTCAAAACCCAAAGCTGATTGGGCGTTACTAAATACGTCACTACGAATGATTTATTTCGCCCCGGTACATAACATACAAAAATGAACTCGCTGGGTTGCGGATTATACTGTCCCATAGACGTATATATGTCTATGTACTGTCCCACTCCAACGACACGCCCACGAATCATCAAACTAGGAGTGTCACACACACAGCAACAACATGTTGAATGTACTCCATCAGAGTAAAATGTATCCAATCAAGCTGATTTAACATAACACATTTTACTGTGTACTCACAATTTTAATACAAGACATCACATTTCAGCAATATTCAAAACGAATTTTTTTTTTTTTTTTATGATGCTCACAGCCCTTGGGAAAGGAGTCCGTCATTTCAAGCAGCTGGGAAGTCTTCCTTCAGTCCGCCAAGTGCGATCAAATCTGAGAATGTTATGACTTCACTGTGAAGAGAAAACCAGTCTTTTTCTGCCTGTTCGGAAAAAACAGGGTGGTGTGCATCGCGAGAACCGAATAAATACATTTATCGATCCACTTTAACACGTAAATAGAAAAAGAGCAGTATAGGAAACGCGTATTAAGATGAATGAAGATTCAGGGCGGAGGAGAGATCTCAGTCTCTCACGCTGTTAAAACAAAACTAACTTTTGCAGGGAATGTATTTGCAGAAACACCTGGTAACGGCGGCTAAAGCTGCTCAGTGAGGTTAAAAACAGGAGGCAATGAGGTGCAATGAGTATTCTTGCCGTTTTTTAAATCTCATTGTGGTAGCAGAGCAACCACACGCTAACTTCAGTGGTGCAGTGGCGCCCCCTGCTGGATGTGGCGTCTCTGATAAGAGTGAAGAACTGTGTCTCGCAGATGCTATTTTAGGTGAGGCCCAAGATCCAAAGATTTTTTTCTTTTCACAATATATTTCCATTCTTTATGCCCATGTTAACTATAGAAATGACAGCGTGCTCCTTTGGTTACACACAATAATGATCTTAAAATTACAAGTAGGCAGTTCAAAGCACCTGGCTGCATGCCGATGCAATGTAATTAAAAAAAAAAAAACAGATGGTTTGATTTCTTGGAAAATAATTAATTATATTTCCAATTACTTGCAGGGCCACATTCATCATCTTAGAAACAAAGTATTTACGACTTGGCTATTGGCTACAATTAGAATTATTCACTCTCCTTGTTTCAGAGCTACAAGGTAAGTGAACTCACATTTTACAAAACTTCTCTCCATGACCCAGAACCCACCAACATTTGATGGATCTTAAAAGCACTAAAACTTTCCTGGTGATTTTCTGACCATTCTTAACCCTTTCTCCTGAAGCATTTACAAAGGCAGTTTTCACCTGGGTGTACTACGCCTTACTACTTTGGGGCAACACACAGCAGCATTATTTATGTGGCATCAAGACTATGTGTCAAAATTTAGGAAATATGTGAAGAATTATTCATGGTATGCACAAAATGAAATAATAATAATAATAATAATAATAAGCTTTTTCATGGTTACGGCTTATAGAATTATGATCTAATGTTGCTGCTGATAATCTTCTATGGTAATGAAGCCACACCCACAGTGCAAGTGACTCCTGAATATTATTGCAGAGCCCAGTGCACACTGGCGGACCCAGAGAAGGTCTCAGGAGCGCTGATTGATGTGGCCAAGCACCTGGGCAATCTGAAGTACAGAGTGTGGGAGAAGATGCTGGGGACTGTTCAATACAGTGAGTACTGGGGGCAGGGAGCTCCACATTGTCACTGTACAGGGAGAATCTTCAGCATCCTTTCCACAAGCTGATAAAGCCAGTCAGAGTCATATTGGTCCTGTCTGTGTAAGAGCCCTGGAGTGAAGAGACTGAACACCAGTCCTTAATCTCCCTGATGAACAAAGGGAGGGAGAGAGTGTGTGAGAGAGGGAGAGAGAGGATAGAGAGACGGAGGGAGAGTCCTTAAGTCCTGAAGAGGGGGAGGGAGCAAGTGTGTGTGTGTGTGTGAGAGAGAGAGAGAGGGAGAGAGAGGAGGAGAGAGGGGGGGAGAGTGGGAGAGAGAGAGGACTGTAACAGGCTCGCTGGCTGTACGGAATCAGGAATACGAGTCTGGATCAGCAACACCTGAGCTGCCATGACCCAACACTCATCAGGAGCCAGAACGGTAAGAGAGAGAGAGAGAATGTGTGTGTGTGTGAGAGAGAGAGAGAGAGAGAGAGAGAGAGAGAAAGAGAGAGAGAGAGAGGTGTGTGTCCAGCATGCAAACCCAGGTGCTGTTTGTGTGCAGGGTTAGGATGTTAGGGTTAGGGTGTGAGAGTTAGGGTTAAGATGTTAGGGTTAGGGCGTGAGGGTTAGGATGTTAGGGTTAGGGTGTGAGGGTTAGGGTTAGGATGTTAGGGTTAGGGTCTGAGGGTTAGGGTTAGGGTGTGAGGGTTAGGGTTAAGGTGTGGGGGTTAGGGCAAACCTGGCCTCACTGTTGCTGTTAAATCCAGCTGGGGAACACAGCTGTGGAACTTTAAAATGTCCACCCACATCTTCTCATCCAGGGCTTTCTCATTTGCACGTGTAGGACTGACTGCTTTTGTGCGTTTGTGCATTTGTGCGTTTGTGTGTTTGTGCGTTTGTGCGTTTGTGTTTGTGAGCGGCGGGTCAGGATTAAAGACACATTACAGTCTCCTGCTCAGCCTGATAGCTGCACATCAATGCCCTGCCTGGACTGTGCAGCCTCTCTACCTCTCTGGACTGTGCAGCCTCTCTGTCTCTCTGGACTGTGCAGCCTCTCTACCTCTCTGGACTGTGCAGCCTCTCTACCTCTCTGGACTGTGCAGCCTCTCTACCTCTCTGGACTGTGCAGCCTCTCTACCTCTCTGGACTGTGCAGCCTCTCTATCGCTCTGGCCTGTGCAGCCTCTCTATCGCTCTGGATTGAGCTAACGCTCGGTTACGATGCGTCAGCATTTGGTAACAGTCCGCTAAAGTTTGGTTACGAACCGCCAGCGCTTGGTTACGGTGCAGGCGCTTGGTTACGGTACAGGCGCTTGGTTACGGTGCCGGTGCTTGGTTACGGTGCCGGCGCTTGGTTACGGTGCCGGCGCTTGGTTACGGTGCAGGCGCTTGGTTACGGTGCAGGCGCTTGGTTACGGTGCCGGCGCTTGGTTACGGTGCCGGCGCTAGGATACAGTCCCCCAGCGCTAGGTTACGGTGCCGGCTCTTGGTTACGGTGCAGGCTGTGACATACTGCAAGGGGGAGTGGATATGACAGGCAGCTGTGTTCAGTGTTAATATCTGATTATAAATGAGTCATTTAAATCCCTACTGCAGGCCAGTGCAGAAAGCCATCCTGTTCTGCAGAGAGAGAGGGGGAAGGAGGGAGTGAGAGAGGGAAGGAGGGAGTGAGAGGGAGGGAGGTGCATCTGACTGGTGTGATTTTTTCAATTTGTGGGTGTGTGTGTGCATGTGTGTGTCAGTGTGTGTGTCAGTGTGAGTGTGAGTATGTGTGTGTGTGTGCTCTGTGTGAGTGTGCTTGTGTGTGCATGTGTGTGCTCTGTGTGAGTGTGTGTGTGCCTGTGTGCCTCCTGCCATCCAATCACAATCCTGTACTCTCTGTGTGAATCACTGCCTCCTGCTGTCCAATCACAATCCTGCACTCTCTGTGTGAATCTCTGCCTCCTGCCGTCCAATCATAATCCTGCCCTCTCTATGTGAATCTCTGCCTCCTCCCGTGGGGATTGGGTGGAGCCCCTGGCCTCCTGGACACACAGGAGCCTCCACTGGAGCCTTCACCGGAGAATCAGTGGAGAAAATTCATCTGATCTGAGTGGAAACCTTACTTGTTGCACTGAAACTTTAAAACTTTAATTTTACCCTCTCCTCTCTCCTTCCCCTAGCCCTTTAAATAAGACCTCAGCCGAATGGCTGAACACAGCATGGAGGAAATGACCGTGGCCAATGGGACATCCCCTTCTTACCTGCAGAAGGTCGGACCACCAGCCTCCAGCCGGACAGATGATGAGCTTCAGCCCCGCCCCTGGCCCCGCCCCAGGCCCCGCCCAGACGCCCTGCTGTCACAGCTGCACATTCCTCCATGCTCTGCGGTGTCGTTGCCATGGCCACTAGAGTCACGCATCACAGGGGGACCAACCAGCAGTGGCAGTAACAATGAGGAGGCGGAGCCTGAGCCTCAGAGTCATGCCCACTTGACCAATCAGCTCCTGCAGGGGCAGGAAGAGGCGGAGACTGTGATCAGTGGGCAGGGTGAAGGGGTGGGTCTGTATCACTTTGAGGCAGAGGAGTCCCACCCACCCAAACCCTGGGCCCCTGTACGTCCCAGGACACTGGCACTGAAGGGCTACGCCCTCACTCTGGGGGTAGGGGTGCGAGTGGAGGGCAGGACAGTGGGTGGGGTGGCAGCTGAGGCAATGTTTAGAGAAGGTGGGGAAATGGGCAAGGCTGTGGGCAGGGTAGTGATTGGAGAGAACAGGGACCTGGGTGTGGCTAAATGGAGAAGGGAAGTGGGTGTGGCCACAGGGGGCAGGGAAATGGGCGGGGCTACAGGGGGCAGGAAAGTGGGTGGGGTTACATGTGGGGCAGCAGGTACGGAAGTGGGCGGGGCTACAGGTGGGACAGCAGGTATGGAAGCGGGCGGGGCTGCAGGGGGCAGGAAAGTGGGCGGGGCTGGAGGGCAGCAGCTGTTGCAGTGGGGCCTGCAGAGGTCAGACAGCCTGGAGAGTCTCCTGAGCAGGTTTGGGCTGCGGGACGGGGGCCCCAAGGAGGCAGGGGGCCCTGTGGGAGGGCTCAGGAGGGCTGACAGCTGGGAGAGCCTGTACAGCGTGCTCCACTATCCCCAAAACTGCAGCCAGGACACACAGAGGTCAGGTGAGAAAGAGGAACAGAGCTACACCCCAAATGTGCAGCTGGACACCCTCTGTACCTTTCTCTTTCTTTCTCTGTCCCTCATACCTCTCTCCCTCCCTCCTCTCTCTTTCTCTGTCCCTCATACCTCTCTCTCTCCCTCCTCTCTCTTTCTCTGTCCCTCATACCTCTCTCTCTCCCTCCTCTCTCTTTCTCTGTCCCTCATACCTCTCTCTCTCCCTCTTCTCTCTTTTTCTGTCCCTCATACCTCTCTCTCTCCCTCCTCTCGCTTTCTCTGTCCCTCATACCTCTCTCTCTCCCTCCTCGCTCTTTCTCCCTCTCCAGGTGCTGTCTGTCAGACAGACTCTGACTGTGATTTAGGCATATATGGGCACAGTCGGAGCACACAGACCCCCCAAGGGTGAGTTTACACAGCACAGCTCTCAATTGCGCTAATAACACAGTATACACAGCACAGCTCTCACCTGCGCTAATAACACAGTTTACACAGCACAGCTCTCACCTGTACTAATAACACAGTTTACACAGCACAGCTCTCACCTGTGCTAATAACACAGTTTACACAGCACAGCTCTCACCTGCGCTAATAACACAGTTTACACAGCACAGCTCGCACCTGTGCTAATAACACAGTATACACAGCACAGTTCTCACCTGCGCTAATAACACAGTTTACACAGCATAGCTCTCACCTGTGCTAATAACACAGTTTACACAGCACAGCTCTCACCTGTGCTAATAACACAGTTTACATAGCACAGCTCTCACCTGTGCTAATAACACAATTTACACAGCTGTCAACTTAAATGGTTTTTCTGGGCAAATACTGTTATTATTGTCTGAAATAACAGACAAATTAATCTTTCCTTCCCTCTCCATCTCTCTCTTTCTCTCTCCCCCCCTCCCCCTCCCCTCCGCCCTCTCCCCCTCTCCCACCCCCCCCCCCTCGCAGGTGCGGTGTCTCTGCGGAGGACCCGCTGAGCCCCAGGTACAAGCTGGCCATGCGTCTCCTGGATCAGGCCCGCAGGAAGACCCGGTCCGGCCCAGTCCAGGCCTCACACGCCCTCTTACCTGAACATACCTGCTTACCTGTACACAGCACCAGCATGTAAGTCTGCTCCAGTGTGTGTGTGTGTGTGTGTGTGTGTGTGTTTGTGTGTGTGTGAGTGTGTGTGTGCCTGCGTGTGACCCAGTGAAACTGACCCAACTGACCCAGAGAAACTGACCCATGAAACTGACCCAGAGAAACTGACCCAGGGAAACTGACCCAGGGAAACTGACCCAGGGAAACTGACCCAAGAAACTGACCCAGAGAAACTGACCCAGGGAAACTGACCCAGGGAAACTGACCCAGGGAAACTGACCCAAGAAACTGACCCAGAGAAACTGACCCAGGGAAGCTGGGGGATGATCAGAGGGCCAGACAGGGTGAGCCGGTTGGGATTTTGGCACAGGACACCCAGGTTAACACCCCCTAATCTTTCAGTAAGAGCCAGGGGATCTTTAATGAGTGCAGCGACTTAAGACAGTTTACCCGTCTAATCTGGGAGACAGCTGCATGTTCGAGCAGAGAAAGAGAGAGAAAGAGAGAGAGAGAGAGGGAGAGAGAGGGAGAGAGAGGGATAGAGGAGGTGACCTCATGCAGGAGAACATTTACCCAGCATGCACCTTTGGTATGAGTGTATGGGGCTGTGTCCAAAACGGCGCACTTGCCGATGAATGGCTGAGCGGGCGTGGTTGAGCGGGCATGG